>NC_052017.1:30180651-30488984 GCF_015832195.1 Motacilla alba alba
TCTGGTTTATTTTGAAATCTGCAATTCTGATGGGGATTGAGGTGGAGCCTTTGCATTTCACAATAAAATAAAAATTGTATTTTAGTTATGCAGTGTTAAACCATTTGTTTTAAACCTCCACTAAGCCACTAAGGTAGTTCTGCACACCACTTTAGAGCGTGGGATAAAGGATGCCATGTCCTGTTTTTCTCCATGCATGGGCATGGCTTAGGTAAGAACTCTCCTGGCTCCTTGGGCAGAATTTCAACTCTGTTTCACTCTTTGGTGGTAGCAAGCAAAACTGCAAACAGATCCTGGGCCTTTCTAGAGATACTTCCAGGCCCATTCCTGCAAGCTTCCCTGGGCCTCAGCTCAGGAAAATATGTGTTGTGGGATGAGCTCTTACATGGAACACTGGAAGGACCCAGAGCTCTCCAGCATTTTATCGCCTCTGCAGAAAGCTACAACACTGGAAAAGCAGCCATCTAGACTACAGGTACGGCTGTGAACGCAGAGCTAAATAAATGACAAACTCCTGGTAGGAAGAAATGAGGAGTAAGCTGGTCTTTGATGGTCACTGTAGTCATGGTTGATCACAGGGCAATAGCTGTAAAGGATGGCCCCACCTTGATGCCAGCCCTTCTGTAGGCACCCATTAATTGTTGAGATACTCGAAGCATGGGACAAGCAGTATCTGCCTTAGCCAGGCAGAAATATACATCACAGCTTTTGAGGGGTGTAGGTCAAAAGGTTGATTTGTTTCTTGTTTTCTAAGAATGAATGAATGAAAGGACCAATTTTGCCTGCCCATTTATAAATCAGTGCAGAAGTTTAAGGACGAATGTGCTCAAGATCTGGTGGTTGCAGCTACAATGTTGCCCCTCATCAATGTGTTAAACAGATTGTGCATACACACAAATTACAGCTGGATTGCAATAAGGCTGTTCTGTGTTCCCCATACAGCAAGCACATACACATGTAATTTAGGTCACAAAGTCTGTTTACTGTGGTAAAACTCTCACTGCTGCTGATTCCTTGGAATATTGAGCAATGTCTTACATCCATGCATGCCTAGAGACAGCCTGCCTGCATGTTTTTGATGCCGAAGCCTTCAATCGGATGTTTTCTGGAGGTTTTATCTTTATGTTGCAAAGGCCACTGAAATCAACCAAAGTTTCCCTACTAGTTTCTGTGGCCAGTATTTTAATTCCTATGGATTCTAGGTGAAAGCCTGGTCAGGACCATACCCTATCAAAAGGGACGAGACAGCACCTAGCAACTTTGCCCACTGGTGTTTATGCTGCAATTTGCTCGATGTAGAAAGCACACCAGGAAACAGGCTGACAGCTCTCACTGTGCCCTGGTACAAATTTCTGCTCAGCAATGGCAAACAGGCAGAATTCAGATAAAAAAGGTATGAGCGCAGGACCCGTTTCTCATCTTATTTCACCTCTTTTTTTCCTTCCTATCACCACGGCAGCTCATACAACCAAGGAAAAGCCGACCAGCATCTCGCGTCATTCGTCCTCCCTACCCGGGCCCGGCGTGGGTGGGCGCGGCTCGGCTCGGCTCGGCCGGGCCGGGCCGGGCTGTGCGGCCGGCGGCCACCGGAGGGCACGATTCCCCGCCGGCCCCGCTGCGGCTCCGGCTGAGCCGCTGCCCCGCCTTGACCGGAGCCCCGTCAGGCTGGGTCGCACGAGTTTCGGGGCCGGGAGGCGCCGCCCGCCCGCTCCCGGCTCTGTTCGCTCGGCGAGCCCCGAGTGTTTGTTCTCGCTGAGGTGGCCCCACCCGGGCGCGGCCGTGCTGCGTCCTGGGGAGAGATCCGGCCCACGGATCCCCCGCGGACAGACGGACACTTCCCACGGGTGGGCTTCCAGCTGCCAGCCCTTTGACACTCGCTTCGTTCGGAAGCTCTGGAAAACAGATGAATAACGCGGAGTTCCACTAACGAGTCAGTTTCATTGTCAAAATCGCTACGATTATTTTTATTTAATTTTTAAGGTCGTTGTTGTGTGGCCGTTCATGTAAAAGTCCTAGCAGCTTGCTGCCACGAAAGGATGTGACAGCGGTGTTGCCAGTGTTCCCAGTGTAGCCCATCCTTCCTGCCTCCGGGCCGGCGGCAGGGAGCGCTGCGCCCCCCGCGCACCGGCCTTCGGCATCTCCTGCATCCATCCTCTGCTCCATCTCTCGACTCCGTGCAAGACCGGGAAATACCTATATGCTATTGGCAAAAGAGAAAGCCCATATAGGACACAGGTCTCCCAATAAATTAAGTTCTCAGATTATTTTCAACACATGTTTTTATATAAAATGTTTTATTCAGATCCAGAAATAATTCGTGGCCGTGGATGGGGCTGTTTAAGCAGATCCTAAGTACCTCCGTGTAAGCCTGAGTGGTATCCTCTCATGTATCCTATGCAAGACTAGTCCTTTCCATCACAAGAGATCAAAATACCTAATGCTGCGGTGGAGTTCTGCCCCTAATTATAGCTCTGGGTCTTGTTTATGCAGTTTCACATCTAAATCTGAAAAGACCACTTAGTCAAACAATCTTATCTACACTCCAGGGGATAATGGTTATTTTTATTAATAATGGAGCTTATTGGCCATTTCAGCTCCTTTGATTTTTTTCTTTTCCATCTCTTCAATTTTTCCTAAACTATATAAATAGATTTTTTTTTTGTATTCTTCCTGCTCCCACACATTACTCAAATCTATATATTCAATCTCTCAGTACACTTGGCCCAAGGAAACTCCATTAAACTTCAGGCCCTTTTAGCCACAAATTCTGTTTTTTTCTTCCAAGGTGGGGGAGAATGCACCTTCAGCATCAGATAAAGCATTCCATAGAGCCTTTTTCTTACAGGTGGACTCAAATACCGCACAGCTCAAGCAAATAGAATCAGAGCCATAGAACCAGAATTTCAGCATAGAAGTGGGCTTTCACACTGTTAGACATGTCTGCAACCCTGGGAAAAATCCCCACCCTGGGCTCCCTACTGTATGTGGTCTCCTTTAGGATTTCAGGTGTGCTTGGAATCTTACAGATGAAAATGATACAGAGGTAATGTGAGAAGTAACCATAACTCATAAATGAACATAGAAGTTCAGTAGACAGGATAATAGGCTGTTTTTTTATCTGAAGCGGGCAGCAAATTCTGGTGTGAGGCAAAGAACATGGAAGGTCATCCCAACATACACATATGACTTCCTGGGCAAAGGAAATGGGGTTTCTTTCATTGGCAGGCTGATTGAATGCCAGGTCCCCAAACTGGAACCCATCCATCTTTTCCTCCAGGCCACAGACCACACAGGCTGAATGTAGCCATGCAGAGGAGGTGAGCCTGGAGGGGAAAGATTCACAGAAATGAATACCCATCTCACTCTTACCACAATTACCTTACTTCCAAGGACACTTACTTAGAGATAGAAAATTTTTGAGGGAGCAGGGGTTTATTTCTATCTCAGCCAGGTTGTATTTCCTTTCAGAAAAGGCAATGAGCATGCATCAAAGTTTACATATTCCTTTCTATGTGGGGAGATTATAATTGTTTTGAGCTATGGGCTATCCGCTATGATGCCCAAAGACCTGCTGTCCATCATTACTCCTCATTTTACGGCCTCAATCTCATTTTCCTTCCTGCAGAATATAGGATGATGATTAGGTTACCTTGCTCACAAAGAACTGATCTGTCCATTGGTCCACATCCTGGCTTTATTTTCTGACCAAAGATCATATAGTTGGTCAACAATGAAGCTGATCTAGAGCACAAATCTCAGTTACCATATTCCAAAGGAAATTTCCCAGAGAGGTAGTAGTTTATTGATATGTTAAAGTAAATTAGAACACATTCACTGTTCATGTATCTGTGTACATACTTGACTATTTATGAACTCTGACCTCCAAACAAACATCTGCATTTGTATTTATGCAAAATACGGTACTGCTTCTGCCTTGAAAAGTGTCTATATCAAACATTCTCATGCCAAAATCTACTATCTGACCTTGCAGCACTAAAAATAGTTCATGTCAGAAGCAGAGAAATATTTGTTTCTCCTTTTAGAACATTTGTGCTTACATTCATTAAGGACTCGGTCCAAAATCCTTTGATGTCAAGGAGACTGTTTCAGTGGCCTTTGGATCAAGTCTTAAAAAGGGTCAATTAAACTTTAAATAAAATAAAAACTATAATAGGTCCAGCCTAAGAGAATAAGAGATATGTAAGAAAGGCTGCCTTTGGAGTAAAGCATCAGTTATTGTTCTCTAATATTTATCTGAACTTGTGGAATTTTTCATTATTAAAACAATAATCCTATTCAATAAGGTTGCAATTAATTTTAAGTCTTCAAAACATCCACATTTTTCTGCATAGTAGAAATGTTGTTGCTGATCTAGTAAGTGCAAGGATGCTTTGAGCTCTGTAGGGCATGTATGGACTGGACCCTAAGCAGTAAGTTATGGCCCAGATTTTTAAAGTCAGAGCAGAGACCTAATTCCAAAATACTCTTCTGACTCTAAAATATGTTCAGGTTTTCATCTCACTTCATATTTGAGCAACTCAATATTTTCTAATGTCTGATCTAATGTTAGGCTTTGTTTTTCACACTTTGCAAAAGGACTAATGCAGCTCTTGGCAACAGCAGATGCTGAAATTAACTTGAAGGTAGAGGATGTTCAGTGGACTATAACAAGGGCTTTAATTCAGTGAACTTTATTGTTCACTTGGTAATCCTTTTCTCTACAAGAATGCATAGTGTTTAGGGCATCCATTTTAATAAAAAAAGAAACCAGTACTAAAACAAGCTACCGCCTCACAGAGCTTACTGCATTGCTTGCTTGTAATCGCTGTATCAGAGACTTGAGTAATTGGAATGACATATGTCTGCAGGAATTTTTGCTGAATCTGGGTTATTTGACAGTAGAATGTTCATCATTCCTTCCAAACAGATAGAAGTTTGATCAATTACATTTCAGTGGCTTACAGCCATATGCTATCTACAGTGACATTTATGATCTATTTTTTTATCCCCAAATGGCCTTCAACCTAGCAGTTATCTGCCAACATGTTAAAGTTTTGGTCAATGAAAATCCTTTAGTGTCTTGGAAAGATTCATGATGTTGTCTTTTGGACAAAGTCCATTATGGGTAACTACAACTTTATCTACATTCAACGTATGTAATTGAGTGGCTGTGGTATGGCACACTGTCATTTGGCTTCATTTCAATCAACTAAGATAACTCTCTGTATTTTCTTTCCTATAACACTGTGTCATGTTGCTGCAAAAAGCGAAACAGCTGTCACATTCTCCTTCTTGAGGATGCATCCCAGAATGGGCTGTTTCTTCTGAGAGGACAACATAGCCTCCAATTTGGCAGGTAAAATTTTGCAACACCAAATCCTTCTATCTGTGGTTTCATGTTGTCAGTTCATTGCAGGAACTAATAGTCTGGTCTAGATGTCAAACTATCTGATTTGTTAGTGTAGCTGGCAGGTTAACTGTCTAAGTCCTACCATTTCCTCACAGAATTCACTGTGCGTAGAAAATTTCATCCAAAAAAGAAGAAAAATAACCATCTTTAAAGATTAGATGCACTGTTGGGAAATTAAGTTTTTAAAGCTAAATCAGATGTACGAGAGGAAGCACTTCATAATTGCTCACATTAAGGGTAAAGGGCCAACCCAAAGGCATGTAGACAGGAGGAAAAAAGGCAATACAGTCACTCAGCTATTGCTGTGAGAAACAGCTCTTCAAATTCCCACGGATCAAATGTGTATCAGAAACAAGTTACACTGCTATAAAGAGGTAGAAGATGCTTTTTCATTCCTTGTGGTTATGGGAATGGAAGGCATTGTATTTCTTTGCCCATATCCCTCCCAAACTGTTCATTGAGGAAAAAAGGATTTCTGCTGCTCCTTAAGTCATAGAAGTTAGCAAAATATTATATGACAAAAAGTTGCCATTAAACTTTGCTCAAGAGCATTTGAAAATGGCGTGTGAAATCCATGCTGGAATAGGTGTTACTGTAAGGGCATCAAAGTTGGAGGGAATGGATTAGCAGCTCTCCAGTAACAGCTGTGGCACCACAAATGATGCAGATAAGCACCACCTCATTTGCAAAACAGATGCCAGAGAGCAACACCGTGGAGCCAGTAGTAGCATTATGCATGGAGTGGAAAGAAACCACAGCAAATATAGGTTTGTGTTTTCCCTAGGTTTTCAATAAGAAACCTCCATGGTGCCACCTGCATTTCCACCATACTATGGCAAAGTGATCATTACCAACCTCTGTGTGGACTTTCTGTCATTTGAAAACGTGTCTCCAGATGTTTTCAGCAAGAGAAAATACCTTGTGCATAAAATCTTCTCTTTTCATCTCTGAGGTCACACTGCATCTTTGGGGTTATATTTGGTGTTTATGGAAGTGATTCAGAAACCCTCACAATAAATATTTCCAATGACCCATAGCTTCAGAAGAACTGTGTTCTATAAAATGAAGCAGGATTGAAGCGAATGTCATTAGAACTTTCCCTGTGCAGTGTCCTTCTCAGGTATCGATCATGTCTTTCCAGCTTGAAGGCAAAAAACACCGGTCTTATACACCAAAATGCTCTCCAGTCAAATATTTGGCTCATGCATTGAATCCTTCAAATAATTTGGTCAATGGTACACTAAAGATTCATGTTTCTATGACTCTCAAAAACAAGATGAGAAATTTATCTGGTTTAGTTTTGGGTTGTTTGTTTGGGGTTTTCTGGGTTTGGATCAGTTTATATATTTCAGGAGATATGCCTGCACATTTATATTTTTAAAACATGACGAATGTTGTGTGTTCTCTCTATAGCTTTGGTAGAACTTATTTCTCTCCAAGGGCAAGCCCCATGCTGTTAACATCATAGAACTTCCTCAGCATAATGGGGCTCAGTCCATAGGTATGGCAGTTGTGATGTGAGAGGGGATACTGAAATAATTTTTTTCCTGAATGTCTGAAACATACAACAGTGAGAACTGACTTATGCTGTTGTCAACCCAAGTACAGATGACAGAATAAAGCAATGAATAGGTGGATGTTTCCAAATTTAACACCTTGGGGCTGGTGAAGGTGTTTGCATCTATGGGACTTAAAGTCTATCTTACCAAGGATTGGTTTAGTAGTTTGAGCACTGTTATCAGTACTTCAGAGAAAGTTCCATTTGCTCATGATTAAAATTTGGGGTCTGTATGTCAAGGAGGTGGCACCTGATGAGGGCCTAAACTGTCAGTTTAATCATATTTGGCAACATTCAAGATATCTGCAAAGAAAATTTAAATGGAGTCAGATGTAATATGAAATGAATTCCACACGCCTTCATGTAAGGTAGAGAAAGATCTGAGATAGCCCTTCATTTTACAGCCTCTCAATCATATTTTCCTTTTTTTCCCCTCCATTACTATTATTCATCATCCCACAACTTCTTTTGCATCTGGTAGTTTGCAGAGTTATGAGAGTCGATGATGTTGCAGAGTTACTGCAGTATTCTAGCATACAATGAAATAACTATAAAAATAGATTAAAACATTTTTCTACATATTCACTTAATGCTCTTTATACTTGGTATCATATATGATAATATTAACAACAAAAAAGTGATTGCAAGTACTCACAAATGTCCCCAGATGATGTTGCCAAGGCCTGAATGTCTGATTCAGCTCAAAGTTATTTAAAAATAATTTAGAAATTATGCCTGTACTCCAAAAATTTCCTGGCAACTCAATGACTAAGTTATGTACATTATTCTCAAAGACTTCATAGGAGCTTCAATGCCCAAGACCAGGCCCAAGAGCACCTTGAAACATCTGAAACACTTCAGCATTTGGATAATTACATACTTTTGGGACCAACCCACATTTCTCTTTGGAAAATGTTTCCCCTGCATGGCTGCAGACAACAGATGGATCATATGATCTCTGCATTTGGAAAGATGGCATAATTCTGGCAGACTTTCAGTTGAGTGAAAGAGGCTGATTTCAGATCCTCATTAAGAAAATATACAACCACACGAGTGGACTGAATGGCGGAAATTGATCGCTGGCGCCAGCTTTAATAGAAAATATAGCACACTTGCAACATCAAATCTGCTGAGCTGTGGCTGGATCTAGCTCTATCAGGTTTTACATTCTTTTCCCAAATAAATGTGCTCTAAAGGAGACATTCTTTGTAGTATAAGGGCCTTCTGTTTGCCAGGAGGGAGGGGAGCAGAGCAGCAGAGGGTTAAAAAGAAAATTCAAAGAGCTACCAGGTCTCGGGTTGGAGCAGGGTGCCAATGCTTTGTGCATTGCAAAAGTTTCTGTTTAATGAAACTTTTCTTCATATTTATAGTCTCTTGGTATATTTTTTAGAGTGCAGATGGCGCTTTACCCAGAAACCACTCCTTGGAAGAGTGATGCCTTGAGAGGCTACCTAGAACAGAGGCCTGAAAATGTTAAAGGAATAAAGTAGGTATTTATTGAAAAGGCCTTCAAAGGATATAACTTGGGCAGTACAAGAGCCTGACTGTGGCTGCATCCAGGATGGATGACTTGGCCCCTTCCCACTGCAGGGCTCTGGGAACAAGGCCCAGTGCCTTCTTTACACACATTTCCACATGGAAGCAGCCCTGCTGAGCCCCTGAGAGCTTGAGTAGCAAACCCAGGGCACTGTAAAGTGTAACATAGTTTCCCAGCAACACTGGATATGAACAATAATTTCACTGTAATCACTACTCACAGCTGAAAAGGACTGGTGGAGCTGCATGCCTCCATTTCACCATCAAACACCAAAATATTGGCTATGGCTTCAGGTCACAATTTTTGTTTCAGCAGAGACATCAGGATCTTTATGTGATACCTTATCTTGGCAACACAAAATAATGAAAATTCCTAAATCATTGGTTGCTTTGAAAGTATTTTCTAAACTATCTTTTAGTGAGATCAGAGACGTCTATCCCACATCAACCTGAAAAGTTCAAGCAGTAATAGTGGTTGCTGTGGTATATTTTTTCCTGTATCCCTAGCTCTATACATACCACTCTTCCCTCTGATAGCTGTAAGTTTCAAAAGTTGGAATCATTAACTAGTTTAAGGACTGCATAGTAAATAAACAATGCTAGAAATAAAAAGAAATATCAACATCTGAATCAACTTCTCTCAGTGCGTGTGTTTATGTTGAAGACTTTCCATTCGCAGATTTCCTCTTTGCTGTGTAGAAAAATCATAAAATGTATTACTTTTCCTTGATCCCCTGTAAGGCTTGGAGCAAGAGAAGATGGAACTGGAAGTCATAGGTACAATTATTATCTTCCTTCTGCTTTCAGAGCTAAGGAGAGGCAATTAAACCAACAGGATACTCTTTATCTCTCTTTTTGAAATTATGGCAGAGGTATGACAAAAACATGAGCAGGCCTAGAATCTCAGTGTGCCTGATTATTTGTTTGAAATAAAGTCATGTGTGACAATAGTGATCCCTGTCCTGTTGCAGTGCAACACCTTTGTGTGGGAACAATTCAGAACCCCTCAGCATGGGAGGACATGGTCTGTGTCACCAGTGTGACACTGAAGCCTTTGAGAGCAGCAAAAGCCACACTGAGATAATATAATGCACACAACAATTTGAATATGTTGCAGTCCTTGTAAGTATATATTAATGTGGAAAACTGTACTGCAAAAGTAAAGGTGACAGAATTACTCCCCTATTTTGACTTCTTTGAAGAAACAGGAATTTCAGGTGTGTGAGGACCACTGAAAGGGAGTGTAGCTGGTGATCAGCAGAGTGAGTAGTAGCTGCGAATAATTCAAAGGCTTAAACTTCAGTGCCAGCCAGACAAAAGGTAATCACTGAAATGAGTACAGATAAGGGGAAAAGCAAAATTTGGACAAAACACAATTTACAAAATAATTTCTGAGCTACACTTCTTGAAAAGCTAAAATTCTAGGCAATTGCAATCGAATATTTTTATTCTGTCAATTCTTTTATTTTGGCTATATTGCAGTGACAAGTGCTCATCTCACTATCTGAAACAAGCATTTTTTGGAGCAGAGTTGAAGAGCAAATAATCTGAACTGAGTCTATTAAGCAAGTTTTTAGAAAAAGCCCCGATTTACTGTATTACAAAAAGAACATAACCAGCACACCTATTAGTCCTTGTAACAATTTTCTTGTATTTCTAGGTAAAGCTTGGCTGCCATTGTTGTAGATTAGTAGCAGTCAAGCCTAGTAAAAGAACAAATTCCTGTGAAAACGGGGACTCAGCTTGCACAACAGTCACATTTTAAGCTTCAGTATTTTACATATTTTTAATTAAAAAAAAAAATCCACCAAAAAACAGAAGTCCAAGCTAATTGAAAGGACCAGTAGGGTAATACAGAAATTATTTTTGAGTAGAATGACCAATCTGAAAAGGAAATCAAAGCCACTTTTCCATTACTTTTGCTTAGTACCTCCATTACTTCAAAAACTAATTTATTTTAAAGTTTATAAAAGAAAAAAAAAAGTGTTGCTGGACTAAGACTTCACTTATAAGTTTCATCCTAGAGGGAATTTTTATAGCTGAGTTATAAACCCTCCACACTTGAATGTTTATAATGAAATGCTGACAAATGCGATAATAAACACCAATCATGGGGCCATAGTAGCTGATCAGAGAGTGGATTCAAAAGTTTGCAGTGCTATCATAATATTTTGTTCTGTTTCCAGCACTAGTTTGCTTAAACCTCCTTTCAGGTTCAGCAGCTGTAAAACAAGATCAATCTAACTAGAGATTGCAAAATCATTTGATTATTTATACTTCTCTTCGAAAGCTATGAAATGTCTCTCAAATATGATTTCATTTAGTCTTATTTTTTTGGTTTACATGTCGGAATACTAATTGTAATATGATAGCTTCAAGGGAACTCGAATTTCTACCAAAAGTCAGTCTTCAGTGGCCAAAGAGAACATAAACAAACCAGCCTCAGACCGGGGTCTAAAAATGGGCTATGATCAAACAGCTTTAAGGCTTTAAAAAGCCCCTTATTATCTTTTCCCAGAAGTAATTGACGCTGTCAGTTTTTGTTCTTAATGTGGTGATAATGGCACTGTGCTTTGGGGAGACCGAGGAGCTGGGCTCAGCCTTGGTGACAGCAGGGATTCTGAGCAAAGGGAAGAAGGCCCTTCACTCCAGCGGGTGAAATCCAAGCCTTGCTGGAGTTAGCAGCACTTCTGCACTCTGTTTGGGTTGGGGTTTCACTGTCTTCCCAAGCCTGACAGGCTGTTGTACTGTACTGACTGCACAGATTAGAATGCAGCTATCTTGGACTGAGGCAAGGAGTAGGGGAGAAAGGACCCCACAGTTCTGTTATTTCAGCGAGATGGGATTGCACTCCAGCAAGAAGCTTGTCTGCAGTGTTCCCATAATTGGTTTATATTCTTACCAGACTAAACTTCCAGGATTTCGACACTTCCACAGGGGCTGAGGGATGGGTCAGTATGGCATCTTGCTGTTTCACTAAGCTCTTCATGGGTGTAAGGACATGCTTTAGTTTCAGCACTGGTTACTTGGAAAAAATTGCATTTAAACTGCTTTTTCAGTAAGCTTTCATCAGTTTTGAAAAATCATGAAACAAACAAACAAACTAACAAAAAAGCCCATTTCATCAGGTTCTAAGGTCGTATAAATCAATGAGTGGCTCAGGGGCAGCTCAAAACACATCTTGGTATTTTTTCTGTGCTGTTTACACATTGTGTTCATTGGCTTATACCACAACTGCATTTTTCATTTCTAATGTTTTTAGTATCAGTGTCTCAAATAAGAACGTTACTACTGTTTGTATTGCTGCAAAATTTCCAGTGGTCCATTAGAAATCAGGATTCATAATGCAAGATTCATTTATATTTAAAAATAAATGTAACATATACTTACTGCTTTTCTCTAGTCTCTAACACAAGTATTAAAAAAAAAACAAACAACCAAACAAACTTGGATCTTGAACAAATTCCAGTGTTTTGTTATTAAACCAAGAAAAGAAAACCAATAATTTTTGAATTATCTGTTAGAGACATGCTTACATTATGAATCTCCTAACTTAAGACTCTATGTGCTATAGAGTTCTAATTTTATCCAGTGATATGAGCAAGAAAAATTATGAAAAGTTATATAATCATACTGTGTGAGATCAGAGAGAAATGGTGGTGGTAAGAAGTGAATATTAAATTGCCTATTTCATTGTCCTTAAAGAATTTGTCTTCACCATTTTGCCTGAGATGATGGTAACTAAAAGGAGATTGGGTTATGTGAACTATTGTTGATTTTGGAACATTGTTCATACGTAGTTCCTTCTTTCGTTTTATTTTTAGAAAAAAAAAAAAAAGAGAAAGAAAGAAAACAAACCCCAAAACAACACAAAACCATCTGAGGAGGTGAAACCCCCCAGTTCCTAGAAAGGATCCAGCTGCCCTAACTATCCAACTGCCTCTTGGAAAAAAAAGCATTTTGACAAATGGAGAGCAGATGCAATGTGTGGAGTCATAGGGGTCAACAAAAACAAGCAGAGAAAGAAACCAGGGAAACAAGTGAAAAGAGAAAGAATATTAGAGTATTAATACAGGATATTAGATGTTTAATGATAATATTGAAGTGAACAGAACGAGAAAAAGAAGAATCACCACAGAGCTGACAAAACACGAGAAGAAATATGAGACATAGGATCCTAGGTATACTAGCCTGAATCCAGGGTAAATCTTGATTTTACTAATATCACTGTAATTTTATGTAATCGAGATTAAAGCTGTCCTATGAAGCCACGCAGAACCACGGCCCTCAATAGGCAGTTTAATGCGAGTGGACCGGGCTCTGAGCAGCTGGCTGCTGCCCGTCGCTGAGAACGCGGAGAGAAATCCAGGTCTTTCCCAGCAACAGCAAAGGAAGGTGCCCGCAGCAGAGGGAACTGGGGAGGGGAGCTGGAAGGGAGGGCAGAATCACAGCAAGGTGGGTCGGAGGGGCTTCTAGGGGAGACCCTGGGCCCCGCTCCCAGCCCAGCCACGGCCGCCTCCCGCCGCTGCCGCTCTCCCCGCAGCTCGCCCCTTTTCAGAGATGCCTGCATCAGTAGGTAACGCTAGATACCCGGGGTGGACCCTATCCCTGCCCTGGGGTATGCCCGACTCGGGCTTCACCCTTTCCTCCCCCTCTGGCTAGTCAGAATGTATTTCATAATTTTTATTCGTTGCAAAGATGAAACGTGATATGTGTGTGTGTGTGCGTGCGTTTGTAAGGGAATGTGCCGTGAGAGAGAAAACGTCTCCGCTTGACGTCCCCAAAACCAGAGCCCGCAAACTCACAAGTTTTCTCTCTCAGGAGGGCGCAGACGGCTTCCCAGGCTGGCCCCGCCGGTGCCGGGGAGGCTGCGGAGCGTCCCGGACAGCCGCACCTCGCCCCGCCGGGCTGGGCCGGGCCGGGCCGGGCCGGACGCCCCTGCTCCAGCTCCCGCCCGGTGCGAGCGACGGCGCTGGCCGCCCACACGCAAGGACAGAGCCATTCCCGGGAAGAAAATCGTGACAACAAGCGGTTGTATCCAGATGTTCGCCTTCCCTGGCCCCGTGACACACGGCGTGGACTTGGCAGACTGAATTTCAAAGAAAAGGGAGTTGTTGTTTATTTCTTAAAAGGCAGAAAGCGCTGGGTTTAAATGCACAGGCCGAGATTTCCCTGGCAGGCAGCTGGGCAGGAACTGAACCCTCTGGAAACCCGTTCCGCACGTTGGAAGGGCTCCACTGCCCCGGCCCTGTCTTTCTCCAAAGCAACAAATTGGAAAGATATTAAAGCAAGCAGGCAACATAACACAAACCAAGGAGCCTCGAACTTCCATCCCCCTCCCCCCTCCCACCCCGTTCCGTTTACAAAAACTATAAATATTAACAAGTCTGCAACACACTGAGCCTCTCCATCCATCTTCTCCCCAACTCTTCCCGACCTCAGTGCACGCTTCTCCAAACACTCCTGGTTTTGTATCCCACACCTACACGGTCCTGGCTGCGGTGTGAGAAGCCCAGGCAGGAGCCACGAATCTATATCCCCAGGAGAGAGGCGCCGAGGCCATCTGCTCGCTGCCCCGGGTGATGCCCGGCCCCAGCCGGGTATCCCGCCGGGCCCGGGCGCTCCCTAGCTCGCCTCCTGTCTGCTGCATCCGTCCAGGAGCTCAGTCATGAAGGAGATGTACACTATGGCCAGGCGCAAGGTCTCTATCCGAGAGAGTCTCTTCTCGTAGGCGAAGGTGGGCACCTTCTTCCTGAGCTGATCAAAAGCCTCGTTGAGGTTGAACATCCTCTTCCTCTCGCGTATGTTGGCAGCCTGGCGCTGGGCGTAGGTGATGACCCGTTTTCTCCTAGGTCTGTCCAGGAGGGAAGCGCTGCGCATCCTTTCCTCTTCCTCTTCTTCTTCATCTTCGGGATCTCCATTTGCGAAAGCAGCCAGGGGCAAACCTCGGGCCATCCCTTCTCGAAGCGACAGGACTCTGTCCCCGAAGGGATGCCCGGTGGTGATCTCGCAGAGCCCCAGGCCCGTCCCAGCCCCGGGAGCTCCCTGAGGGTTGCACAGGGAGAGGTCGGCCACGAAATCCAGCACCGAGGTGCCCAGCAGCCCCTCCGGGCAGGGCACTTGCGGGGCTCTGCCGTGCAGCTCATCCAGCAGCCCCGAGCGCTGGTGGGCTGGGAAAAGGCTGGTTGACATCTTACTTCAGAGAGGGCTTATTTTGGACCCACATCCCCAGCCCCAGCGACGTTAATATTTATAACCCCCCGGATAACAGGATTAGCAGGACTAGAAAGTGCGGCTGTAAAATTTCTTGCCGTGATGCTGATGAGAGGAGACAGGCAATCCCCTCGGGGACGCGTGGATGCTCCCGAGAGAGGAGTCCCCAGCGAGTCAATCCTGTCACAGCGATCAAGGACAGTTCCTTCTTGGCAAAACCTTCCGCTCTTACCTGCTGAGCACTTTTGTCTCTTCTTACACACCCGCAACCAAACGATTTTCAGCCTCCTTAAAGCCCTCAGGAGCAGAGCTGGTCTCCACTGGGCTTGTTTTCTTGCTTTCTGTCGGGATCTCTGAACCCTGGGAGCCAGCCTGACCATTGATGTCAGGCAACTGCATGTATGCTTTTAATGATGTCCTGAAGAGGGGACCTGCATGCAGAGGGTCACCGGGGAATGTTTACCCTGTATCCCAGCGCAGTGGGAACTGAATGACAGGACCCCCATTAGCCTAAGTAAGCATTGTAGGGGACCCGATATTGCATTCCCAGTAGTAACTGTTGGAACCGTCTCTTCATTCCCCCTAAATCCCCTTCAATCAGAGTTCAAATATCTTTCCAGTAAAAGGCTGCTCTGTAAATCTCATTTCGGTTCAGGCAATCTCATAGCACTTGTTTTGAAACTCCTTCCTCCTGCCCGTGAGAGGAGGATAAGCTGGTCCTGCTCCGGGCAGCGGTTACACCTTTGGCAGAGCCGTCCCGGTCACCGGCAGAGCGCAGCGGAATCAACCTGAGCGCAGGCACTGATAACGCTGGATACGTACTGCAAAACACCGTGAAATGCGCACGAACACACACACCCGACACCGCTGAATACCTTCCTTTGATCAAGGTTTCCTTGAGGACAGACGCTGGGGATTGTTTTGCTTTTGTCTTGGGAGACTGGAAGAGGGGCTGTGTCTTCACCCTCCTGCACCATAGACTCTCCCTAAATAAACAGTCCGGCCCTGGCAATCCCTGGCAGTGTCAGATACGCTGAGGTCGAATCCGATCGATTTTCTTTGGCACACGATTTGTACACACAGCTCTCTCAGGAGTGACTGCCCATCACTACTGAGCTGCCTTCTTAAAAGCTAATCTTCTCCTTTGTCATGCATTGTTGTCACTCTCGCTTTAAGGCTAATTAGTCTCTAATTTCCAAGGGGATTTCAAAACCGATGAGATCAAAGGAGGTGGATGGATGGGGGCGGCCGAAGGACCCCTCTCCCCGAAAATACTTCCTGTTTGCCTACAGGACCGCAAACATTTCCCGCCGCGTACCGGCATTTGCCGTCATTGACTACTCAGCCAGCGAACTAGGCACCCCCTTTCCTGGGAAAGGCGCAGCGGGAAAGTCGCTTGCCGTCCCCGCTTCCCCGGCGGCGGGGGCGGGCGGGGTGCGCGGGCTGCGGAAGGTGCGCGGGAGCTCAGCTACGCTGGACAGCTCCGGAGAGGGGCGGCCGGACCCCGCGGCCGCGGCAGCACCGCGGGTATCGGAGGGGGACATCGCCACCACCCCCTCCTCCGGGCCCACAGCCAACCTCTCCCATCCTGTGGTGCCGCCACAGCCGCCGCTGGCGCGGCGAGTGATAGGCGGCACCGCGGCTGCTTCGACAGCCTGCCTAAGGCCCGGTAAACAGCGAAGAACAGCGGGATATTCTTTATTTCTGCTAGGGCTGAGAGGTTTCTTAGCGGGCAAGGAGAGAGCCGCTCAGAGACTTGCTTATTTGTAACTAACATGGGGCAATAGAACACCTGATGAATGAAGCAATGAGGCAAGGAGGATCTGTGAAACATCTATTGAGAGAAGCGTTGCCTGGGGAGCATCCAAAAGTAAGTTGAAAAGATGTAAATGTTAAGTGTTGTATAAAAACACTGGGTGGAAGAAAGATCAGATATATATTTGTGACTGACCCACAAAAGACCATGACTTATTTCGGCTCCTTTTAGTTGGGATGACATGTATTTAATTTACAGACACGGAGGTAAAAATTAAGGACAAATGCCAGGGAAGACAGGTCACTACAGAACTCAAAATTATCATGGAAATACAACTACTTCAGACAGTGAAGTAAAATAATGGAATAATATCAACTTATCACTTCTATGACAAAATCCACATGAATTTACTGTCCTGTAGGAAACTGGCATTTAGTAGAGGACAGACCTGCCCTTCACCAAGGTATCTTCAGAGAGAAACTCTTGCTTTCCTCTCTAGTGGTAGATTTTTGCAGGACACAAGCTACAAAGACAACCAGAACTGAAGAGGTTTATATTGCAAGAACGCAAAGGGACAAGCTTTTCTAGCTAATAATGCATCACAAAGTAATATAACATAAGCCATAAAGATATCAAAGCCTCTTAAAGGAAGCAATAAAGACAGAACTATGACAGGACTGGGAGGTCCCAGCAGAAAGTGAATCCTCTTGTAAAGCTGTTTTTTTTTTCCTGCTTTGTATTCTTTTCTATTCCTCCTTATTTTTTTTTGCTAAAATACTGTTTTTTCTCTGATATTAAATATTTAAGATTGTATCAATGAACTGTGGTACCACTAATACATGGCACTTTTTTATTTGGTGATTTTTGTCACTTCAGGGAAAGTATGGAGCTGAGGCAGTGCATAATGAATACCCAATGCTGCAGGACACAGATTTTCAGTGCCTAGACAAAGCAAGAATGTCAACAAAGCAGAATGAACTCTCATAAGAGGCTGCTTTGTTACTCCAAAATTGTCTCAGACCAGATTAGGTGATCCAAAGTGTGTTCTAGATTTGTTTTAAATATGAATGTAGTTTGCTTTATGACTCCCACCTTCCTTCAGCCCTCCCTTATTTTCATTTCTCTTGTTTATCAATTAAAAATTTGCTGACAAGGTGCTTAGCAATGCTAAGAATGGATGGCTACAATTTCAAACCACTGTGCAGCTATTTCCAAAATTATTCTTCAGAAATATCTATAAAATGATTCTTGATGATCATGTAGGGTTTGGGTTTAAAACTCAAACCACAACAACTTTTCTGATCTATTAGCCCTATCAGAAAGCTATATATATATATATATATATCTATATATATATATATATATATATCCTTTTCTGCCCAGCCTTTTTATCACCTCATGTGATCGTTGTCCACAGTATCACACGGGAAAATACAGCCACTCTGATAACTTGGAATTATTGATTGAGATGCTACAGATTTTAAGACTGACCTGTACTTTACTGGAAAATTCACTGGAAGTCGGCAGTGACCCTGAGATGCAGAAATATGTAGGTACTCTCCATCAGATATGACTCATTAAACAAGGACCTAAGAAGGTACTGCCTGCTTTGGAAACCACAAAAAAAGTTAGATATACAATTGAAGAAAATGCTTACACTTTTCTTGTAGAGTGGAAAAAAATCTTCTCTTCTTTAACTGATCCATTAATAGTGTGACAGTTGCTGTCATTTTCAAACTCTAGTGCGAATAACAGAAGCAGATGGAGTCTGTGGGACTCTAACGCAATCTCTTTCAAATTATTGACATTGCAGCTCTGTGATCCTCTCATTAAACTTAAAATTAAAGTAATGTCCATAGATCAGGACCTTACTACCTCAAAACACAGGACAGTTGCTGCTCTGTTGGACTCGCAGTTTGCATTCCTGACAGGCCAGACAGGATCAGTGCAGAATATATGTGTGGAGATGGGGCCAGCTCACAAGGGCATAGAGAGAGTTTGGACAGTATCTCATCTTGACCCTTGGTCAATCAGTGGTGAAGAGGAAGGCACTATGGTCACCTCTGATGAATTAATACAAAAAGGAAATATTTACACAAAGCTAGTTGAGTACTGGTTATTTTGGTGCTAGGAGAATGCCATAGTATTCAAATGAAAGCATAGCAAATGTGATTGAATGTGATATCACTAGAAGAGTCACAGAGTCCTCAAATGTCCCAATGCATTATGAGATTAAATAGACAGCGAACACTGCACTGTGATAGAGTTTATGTTCAAAGATTTTATGTCTGAGTGAAGCTGGGGGAGGCCTAACAAAAAGTATAAAATGACTTAATGATCAGTACTTTTTTGAGTGCCTTACAACCAAACCAGAAAGGTGGAGGCTGATGAAGTCAAGGTCAAAGCTAATACAGACCACAGGAATCAGTGCTTTGCTGGCAGAAACGGCTGGGAAAGCCTTTGGTACACTAGAGACACGTGAAGTGTATGGAGGTGAGGACAAAGTTAGCTCAGCCTGACTTCCCCAGATCTCATTTGTGGAAAGAATTGGTCAACTCCATCAGTTAAGGAAAATAATAGGGGTACTAGAAATGGGCTCATATTACCTAACTGCTGGATTTTATCCAAGCAACAAGTTATCATGGAGACATTCTGATTCCTGCAGAGATAGGAGCACTTGTAGTAAACATCGTGGTCCACTTGAAGTCTGTCTCTCTTATGGACTGTGAGAAGCTTGGAGATTCCAGCTTCAGGTCTCTAGGATGAGCCTTAGGTCTAGAATTAGCAATATATGAATTAAAGACTAAAAGAAATCCAGTGAGATGTATATCCAGAGTACGTAGGCAAACACAACTGGATGTATTTGGTGGAGTGACCAGAGTTTGAGTTTGAATAAGAATTCTCTGCAATTTTTTTTTTCTAAATAGTTTACCTGCATAGACAGTTTAAGAATTAACTTTATTCCTGGCTGATGATATTTGTATGAAATCTCTGCTCACAAAGCAGGTGAAGTCCAGATTACTAGTCCAGCAGCGGGACTACTTTTATTCTAAAAACCAGAATAAATACAGAGAGCCGAAGCTTTACAATCTGATCCTATCAGTAATTTCAGGCACTGATCCTGCTTGCATCTGACTGTATTAATGCATTCCTCTGTCATGCCTGCCATTAACAGGACTCCAATTTGAATACAAGCACCTACTTACAAAGATCAGGTTTCACAAGTTGGCTCTCTCAGACAAAAATGTGACATTCAGTAACATCATTATTCCCTGACACAGGAAATCATTAGGAAAAAGTCAATATTTTGGGCAAAGCCTAATAAAACTAGGTATGTTCTGCCACTAAAGTGCAGTTCATTTTTATTTACAGTGGTATTACGCACCACTTGAAGAGTTTAAAGAAGCAACTGTTGATATTTCCCCATACGGGACCAAATGATGAAGAAAAAATTTGAAACTGTAATCTTGGGTAAATCATAGACAAATGAAATGAACAGCTGTGGTTAGGGTGGGATGGGATTCATCATGCTTGCAAGGTTTTATGAACGACACTTTTTTCCTTAATCATAACCTTAGGGGTGGGAGGGATGGAGAACAGGGCATGCATTAAGGTTGGAATGTCAAACTTGACTTTGAATTTCCTGGCTTTTTATCAGCATGCATGAAAAAGTGTAATGCTATTCAAACATGCCTTCTTTAATCTTGATTTTGTTATATAAATATCTATTGTTGAAATGGAATGCAATAAAATATGTATTCTTTACCTAGAAGTCTAGATTTTTCCAAAACCTTTATTACAACTATTTAATTTTATTGTTTTATAATTATGTACTAGAAGCATTAATTTATACATTTTTTTCTCTTCCACTTCTCACAATTTGTAAAATGCAGGGAAATGTCAGTCTTAAAACTATTTTCATAAGAAGATCTTGCTTATATATTAACAGAATAAATGTATGTTTGATGGAGGATCAAGATTCATCCTTCTCCCTTTTTTTTCAATTTTTTTCTGGAATTTACAGATTTTGTTTTTTTGGTTCACAGGTGTATCTCCTGCAACTAGCAAGGGGACAGAACTAAAAGTCATCTACAGAAAACAGGTCTCCCTTGCCAAGCTTCTCAACCATCCATTGCCTTACAAGCTTCGGGCTATGGTATTCGTTATTTATTTTCTTCATAGTGCCTGTTAACAGCTCTTAACAGCTTGTATCTTTGTGTGTATTTATGACAATAGTCTACAGTTACAGTATCACACAGTATCTTTCCAACTGAATTTCCATTTCATTCCCATAAAACACATTGGAAGCAGCTAATATTATGGGTAGTGTTTGCTTATTTTTGCTTCGTCATTCACCCTTTTTCATTTTTTTCTGTGGTAAATAAGTCATGATTAAATATAAGATTTAAAATCTTGCTTCTAAAAACATTTCTCATGCTTTAGCAGCTGCCACATCAATATGCTTGGTAGATTTGCATCAAGTATTGTTTCTCTTTACAAGTGGAAAGCAGGAACAGAACAAGTGACAAAGAGAAATAGAAGAATCGTGGCAAAAAGAACAATAAGGTTCTGAGATTGGAATTAAGATTTTGATTTATCTAAAATTTAACTTCGGGGACCTTTTGTGTTATAGGGACTTTTAACCCTAGGAAGATCCCATTAAAGTACTTAGCTGTAAGTACTTGGTCCCTCTGTGGATGGTATATGATTTTTATAGTAATCATATGTAATATATGTTCATCAAGTGATTTATTAATATATCTCTGGAACATGTTTTTATTAACAACATGAAGTAAGCTTTGATTGCTTGCTAACCTAAAAGGTTTGATTCTGCAAATGTATTTTTAAATACATTTTTGATTCTGCAAATGTAGTTTTAAAAATACATACCAGTGTTACTGCTATTTGTCAGATTTTTTTAAAAGCCAACTGCAAAATGAAAATTTCCATCTTACTTCCATCATATTATTCCCATGTGTGTCAGTGGCAGGGCTGAAATCTTTAGATCCATTGTGCTGCTTCAAAACTGTGTAGCCAAATCTTCTCCTCCCTCTGCCATCAGGATCTGGGGGATGGTATCACACTTTGCCAGAAGATTTCACAGATACTTGCTGGCAGCATCATTCATAAACTCCTGCTCAATGGGCCTGTTTCCCCTTGTTGTCCCATGTCATGTGACGTCTCTCAAGATGATCTGCTCCATGGCCTTTCCCAGGACAAGGTCAGGTGTGCTTCCCTATATCCCACTTATGACCCTTCTTGTAGACAGTTCTCACATTTGATGACCTCCACTCACCTGGGGCCTCCCTGGTTAGCCAGAGCTGCTGGTGGATAATGAAAAGTGTCCCAGTGAGCATTTCTGCCAGCTCCCTTGATACCTTTGGGTGGATCCCAGCCAGCCCCACAGACCTGTGCGTGTCTAAGTGATGTAGCAGGTTGCTGACCATTTCCCCTTGGATTATGGGTTCTTCAGTCTGTTCCCTATCCCTGTCCTCCAGCTGAGGCCTGGTATCTGGAGAACAACTGGTCTTACTCTTGAAGAAAGGAGAAAAAGAGGCTGGTTACCTTACTTTCCATGTGGAACGTAGTTTAGTTTTACCTTCCTGGGCTTCAGTCTTCTCATGGTCCATGGGTCTTTTCCCCAGACTCCCCATTCTCACTGCTCATTTTGCTCCCTTTGTCTCTCTATCTAATCATAGAGCCCATTTTCACTTGCTGTTGGGGCTGTCCGACCCCAGGCCTTGGTGTGGCACAATGCTCAGAGTTGCACTAATTTACCATTCTCAAACATAAAGAAATTTGTCAGCATTAATAGAAAGGTATAAGCAATCTAGAATATTTGAAGCCGCATAACTTGTAGTCTGCTCTAGGAGGGTAGGTCTTAAATGAGGTATTTGAAAGTGTGGTCCTATGAAAAATAAGCAATTTTCAGTATTTTGAAGGATGAGGAAATCAGTTCATTTCCCAATTGCTTTATTTACACATGATAATTTTGGCTGGATTACAGAATAAAAGGGATCATCAATGTCAGTGTAATCGAACTGTAAAATTAATGTTGTTATTAGTAATAAAAATATTAACAGCAATATTAAAGTTAATTAAATAGGCATTAGTTAATATATTCTTTTTATAGGTTTAACATTAGAAGGTAAAGAAGCCCACAGCCATTTTCATAAATCATATGTTTTTTAACCCATTTGTTTGATTCAGGTGTATGTGTGTAGGGAAGGAAACCAGCCTAAATGTTTTTATAATACCTTTCATGCTCAACTCACAGTAAAAACTTTGCCAGTCTACCTCATCTTTAATAATCTGTGCCATAGAAAACACTAATTTGTCTAATTTTTCCCCTTAATATTTTTTTTTACGTATGAGATGAAATGTTTTGAATGTTCATGAAGCTGCATTTTCTTTAGAAAATGTTTCAAAGGTGGTGCAAGATGTTGCTCACTACCAACTGAGATAAGAGAATCTACCATTTGGATAAAAACACCTTTGGCAAGGTAAGCATTTGACTGCTTCAAAATCTCGTGTAAGGTTGTCCTTTCCAATTACATGATTCACTACATTGTGAATGAGAAGTCACATATAGAATGAGAATTCACATGTTTTAAATATTATTTGAGCTGCCTTTGTTTATTCTCATTAGAACAAAAATAATATCTCATTTTCAGGAACCTGGTCAGTCTATTCATTGAAAAAAAAATTTGCATGAAGCTGTGCCGTAGACACATTGACACATCTACAGTGCCAGTTTATTTGTTTTGGGCAAAAGTAAAATACCATAATAATCTTTTGAGGTTATTAGAAATACTAAATGAGTTAAGCTACTGGGTTTTTTTTTAGTTACACTAAAGCTATCTATCCTCCTCCCTATATGTGGGTCTTTGCATTACTTTTTATCCTTCCTCCTATTTTCTATTTTAGGTTCTGACAAAAGTGAAATATTGGTATAGTACAGAGGTTGGTGCTTATCAGTAGTTAAAAAGCAACTCATGAATGAGTAAAAGATTTTTGGGACTAAATAAGGAGCAGTTGAGTATGTTAGTACCTGGGAAAGTGCTACACTTGCCCTGGGGATCAAGGAAGAGCAGACATGACTTTTGTGGAGATGAAGTGTTTCTCCCATTCCCTTCCCAACATGAAGAGGAAGGGGAGGCTTTCCTCTGTTATGCCTTCTGATTTATGACAAACATGTTGCTTTGCATCACATATTAGATTTGATGATCTTTCAGGCAAGGACTAAATCTTCTTATTTACTCTTGTTAAGAGGGAAAGCTCAGACATTACTGGACTCTTTAACATTACCAGAAGATGATTCAAAGATTAATTTTCATGCATTTCAGGACCAAAAAAAGAGGTATTTTAAAAGGAGAAAGAGCTAAACAGAATCATAGCCTAGCTGGAGAAGGGGAAGGAGGAGTTGTGAGTCTACAATATCTTGATGGCAGTGGTACAGAGGGAAGGTGGACCCTTTCCTACTGCACGAGCAGGTTGGAGATATAGTAGGAGGATAGAGCTTGCTCTGGCAAGGCTACCACACAGAGATGAAGCCCAAATACCTTGTCATTGAAAATATTCTTAATTTTTCAAACTCCGAATTCTGTCCAGTGAAGGGAAAAAATAATACAGGAAGGCTGAACCTAAGAGCCATAGAAACTATTGCAGCACTACTCATGGACACCATGATCTGAAGGCATAACAGCAAATAAAACCATATATAAGTAGTAAATTTTGAAAGCAAATGGTAAATAAAAAATGTGTCCAAGTGTATGTTAAAAGCTAGAGAGTAAGGAATGAGAACTCATAGTCCAGCTATGCTATAAACTCACTGATAAAAAGCACTTTCATGTCCTGTCCTAGGTCATCTTTGCCCCAGATTTGCCCAACTTCAGAGAATTACTAAATGATGAAATCTCACTCCCCATTAGGGAATTCCCCCAGGCTAACAGTGGGGAACAACAGCATAAATTCATTTGCACAAAGGGCATTGTGAGTCATGGACAACTCAATCCTTGCATTTTAAACATCCCCAGACCACAGGGGTAATTATGCAGACACATAAAGAAGAACCTATTTACTGCTACCCACATAAAAATATTTACTGCTACCCACATAAATATAAGGTCCTGGCTATGGCATGTTTTGCTAAAACTAGAGTAAGTAAGTTGTAGAAAGTAATATTATTCTATTATTCTGTCTTTTCATTTTTGCTTCTATTCAAACATTGGTAAAAAGTGTCTAAATTGCAAGTATAGGCATGTAAATACCTCAGCAGCAAAATATGTAAATATATCACCTTGTGAAAGGATAAACTGAAGAGAAGCAGGGTTGATTATTTGCATTGGGTTACCAAAATACATTAGTTGCGCAGCTTAGAACAAACCCACTGTCTCTGGTCTTCTAGCTTAATTCTTTAATTGGTAGGTAATCCTGGCTCAAAAAGTCAGGGAAAATCAAATCATTTGCTTTTGCTTTCAGAGCTAAATCTCTCTGGGATTATCTCATTTGTGAGACCAGATCCAGAAAAAATAAGTTAGGAATGGAACAATCCATTTTATCTTTAGCTCCAGAAAGATTGAATAATTGAGGAAATCTATTTTCTTTCCTATTTTTCAGAAGTAAAAAAGGACATATCCCATTTAATTTAGCTCAGGTAGAAAATCAGGGTTGTTAATTAAAAACTTGATACGCTTTAGTACACAGTAGTCAGTCAAGAGTGTCCTAGGATGTTGAAGATTAGCCATGGTGGTTTTGGTTTAGTCTTCATTGCTATGAGAGATTTTTTCCAGGATTTCTTGACTCATTCCTCTAAGCCTGTGTTGAAAGGGAGTTTCTTAATGCATTCTGAAGCAATCACATAATTTCTTCTTTTTCCTTTTTTTAAAAATTTTATTTGTTATTTAGTAATACAGTTCATTTCTTCACAATATTTTAAACCACCTGTTTTAGCTGCATTGTGTATTTTTGAAAGAATTAATATGATTAGATTTAATATTCAAAGACAAATATAGAAACAATGATTCAAAAAAGTTGGAAGAGCAGGGTGTTCTAGATTATAGCCTTTTAATATTCAAAATCATTATCTTACAAAAAACTAAACTAAAATTAATGATTGGATTAAAGCACCTGCAGACCTAGGTAGCAGCATGAAGTCACTAACAGACATATTGAACGAGGTGCTCTTTATAGTGACAGTGGATTCAGCAAAATTTCACACTGGGCATATGTATACATGTTAGAAATCTCACAAGATAATTCTCAGAAGGGTGAAAAAGAAGAAATTCGTGATACCATTATGCAGCTACAATCACAGGTGCTGTTTTTGGTCAATAAGAGACCTTATTGCTACGTAGCTGGTCTTGAGGTTGACAGAAAACTTTTGGAAAAATAAGAGCTTAAAAGGGGCAAGAAGTCGAAGTCAAAGTCAAAGTCAATTTTTTATTTAAAAATAAACTTTTCTTTCTTTTTTTTTTTTTCCAGTTGAGGGAAACACTGACTGAGAAAACAAGACTAAAGAATTGAGTGGGTCCCTTCTGGAACCTGGAATTTTCAGATTTCATCTGCCACTGTTTCTAATTTTACTTTTCATGTTTCCTGAGCAGATTGCTTACAGAAAATCGCCAAGAAGACATAAAAGCCAATTTTGTCCATCAGCCTATCCTTCCTCATTTCAGCTTCACAAGCCAGAAAGTGATGATTGGATCATCAGGAACCAGTGCAGCCTGATGCAGCCACTTGACTGGTCTAAGACCTCTTACTTGTTTCTCTTTTGTTTAAATGGGAATCCTTCTGATTAATTGAAATGCAATGACACCATGCAAGAAGTGGAAAGAAAATGAAAAAGCACATTTATAGTAATTAATTTCTTTGGTATTTAGAGACAATATGCTGACCAATATCTAGTCTGAGATAAAAGTAAGCAGAGACATAAAAGGTGATGGAACAAGACTGAAGTTAATTGTAAAGCAAAGTTAAGGAAATAATGTGAGTATTCTGAGGTAGAAAAGCTACTGAGAAATGAAACAGAAGAAGCTGAAGAAGACTTTGTGGGTTTTGTCTTGGTTTTCACAGGTATTGCCTGACCTCACACCTCTGCATTTACTAATGTAATTTGGTAAAGAAATAGAAACCAAATAATGCAGTAGAAACAGGGTAAGTATTACTGACAGAAATTGAAAGATTGTGGAGATGGATGGCATTCATCCAAGGCCAATGGAAGACCAGGCTGCAGAGATTGCAATACTACAGTCTCTGAAGAAAACACTGTGGTTATCAGGGAAATCCCTTACAACCAAAAATGGCCAACACTACATCTATCTTTAGGAAAAAATGAAAGGAGGACTTGGGGAATTTTAGGCCCTATCCATCCCTGTAAAGACTGTGAAGCATGCCACTTTGGAATCCATCTTCAAACACATGAAAGCAATTAGGAATAACTAGTTCAGACTCAAGCATCTTGATTGCCTGCTCTTATGAGACAGCATATTGAGCAGGCAGGAGGAAAACAATGGATACCCAGTGGTCAGGACAGCTTTTGGCACTGTCCCCAAAAGGATTCTCTCTGAATCTGAGGAAGTATGGACTGAAACAACATTTTGTTAAATGCATTGCAGATTGGTTCTACCACCAGATAAAAGTGTAGTAGAATCAATGCTTTGGGTTCCAGCTGGTAATAAGCAAAGTGCCCTATGGCTTGGTACTAGGACTCATATTGTTCAGCATTTCCATCAACAGCTTAGAGGGTGACACAGAGTGTGTCCTCAGGTAAATCTGCAGATATTACTAACACGGAAGAATGGTTGACATGAAGAATTGGAAAACTTTAAGTCAAAGGATTCTTGAGAACTGGACCAACATAAAGGTCATGAGGATCCTGAATCTGGGTCAGAACAACCTCATGTACCCATACAGCTAGGGAAATAAAAGGTTGTGATGGACTGCAGGTGGAATGTAAACCAGTACTGCAAACTGCAAAGAAGGTAGAGACCTGTCTATGTTAGGCAGGACATGGGAGCAACCTAGTGACCTGCAACTACTAGGAGGGGAGATACAAGGAGGATAAAAACATCCTAATTTTGGCAGACAGGTAGTACAACACTGAAACAGACTGCCCAAAGTGCAGGGATGGGGAATATTCAATTGTGAGTTCCCTAGGCAGGGTAGCACTAAGATATCTCTTACCTGAACTAGTGCTAGCTAGCAAAAGTCAACTTTTTGAGGGAGAGACCTCCAAATATCCCCTGAAAACAGCATTTCTATAATTCTGATCCTTAGAATCTGGAGTTCTGAATCCCACTGTCTTTTTCCTTTGAAAGGGCACACTTCCTCCCCACAGAAGGAAGGATAAGGCATGTCCTCTCATCCTCAGTTTATGAAAAAGTTTCCACAGAAGAGTTTATTTAGGTTAAAATAAAAGCTCTTGAATTTATTTGTGTTCATGGCATCTGAGGAAATATATATGAAACATAGCAGAATATTTTGATATAATTGGTCTGAGCTTTTTAGTACCAAAAAAGCAAACCACTTATTTGTGTTCATAGATATCCACACAGACACAGTACCACTCACTTCAAGTATGATGAGAACTTAAGTCATAGAGTGATTTGCTGGTTTATGGCTTTAGTTCTTCTTTGAAATGAAGTATTGAATGCCTGGGGGCTGTGTAGAGTACTCACACGCATACTCTAGCAGCAACAACAACAAACAGTCAGTCAAACTATTACTATCTAAAAACTAATCTAGAAGATTAGTCTTTTAATATCTTATTTACAAAACTATTAATGTAAACAGAGTATAATTTCAGTGTTCAGTTTCTTACCTTGGAATTTATTCTTATTCTGTCATTTGTAGAGAACAAACACCTGGAATGCTACATTAAAAGAAAACATCAGCAAAGAATTGTCTTAAAGATCAGAAAATATGTTGCCAAAACACAGAGTAGAAACTCACTAATTTGTTCTGTACAGGCAAAGATATTGCATGTCATGTATTTTTCTGTCAGCTTCTATTGTATGGAATTTCAGACTGAACTGCAGTTTTTACAACACACAGAGTACTTCACATGTGTGCAGTTTTGATTTCACAGGACTGTAAATAATTTTAACTGTTTGCATTTGTTGTTAGTTTTAATCTTTTAGATGCACGAGCTCTTAAATTTTTATCAGATTTTCAAAAAACTTTGATACAGAATAATACATCTTAAAAAATTCCATGCCTTTACTGTAAGTCTGAGAAGAATTTATATCCCTAAGGCTTTCCTCTAGGATATCTTCTGACATCAAAAAGGTAAAATTAGAAATAGATTCTATTTCTTTCAGATGTCTATTTAATTTTTTTTCTTCCAAACATTGTAATTTAATTTTAAAGTTCACTTTGAAAATAAACAATAAATGAATGTGTTTTCAGAGAAAATGCTTTCTCTTTGCTCAAAATGAAAGCAGACATCTGGTTTCTAAATTATTATCTTTTAATTGTCGACCTAATCGCTAGGTTTGGTGTATTTAGAAATGGCATTTTATTTGCCAATCAGAAAAACACATTGCTGGCAGAAACCTCTCTTTTTATGCATGTATATGCGTGCAACTTGTTCTCTTTTATTTTTCATGTGTACCCATTTGCATCCACTTACCAAGTAATACATTTAAAATGCTGCAAATGCAACAAACACTGCCTAGTGCTTGCCGTTTTATTTGATAGCAAAACCAGTTTATTCCACCAATGAGCCTATGTTTGTAGAGGTAAATATATAACATTCATTAGAGCTCTAGTCTTTCTGCTCCTTGCTATCATTCACAGTCTATCGATATTAAGCAAGTTCTATCTATCCTTCCACCCAGATGGTTGACGTTACATGTGATTGCATGAAAGCCCTGATATGAAATGCCTATGGCTTACTGGATTACCCTCTCCCCACATGTTTCAAATTAATAATAAAAAAGAAAGAAAAAAAGAACCAGTGCAATCTCGCTACAAAAGAACAAGAGTTTATTGTATAACAGGATTGCAGATGTGGAAAGGTGCTCATAATAAGGCTACACTATTTTTGTTTCATTGTGCATCTGGAATGCCAAAGGATCTTTAAAGCACTGGGAGCTCATACTAGACCGTCTTGGCTTTTTGATTAACTTAATATTCAGAGAAATGATTCATTTTTGTAAATTCTGTGCCATTCATCATCATATTGTCATTTATGTAATCACAAAATGATTTACAAAGTCAAGATTTTTTTCTAATTCCTGAAACAATTTTAAGACATCAAAGGCTTTCAGATATAAACATCAAAGAGCAGCCCAAATCAGAGATTTCTGGCTAAGACAGTTTAGTTCATTTAATATCCTCTGGTTTTCTAAGGATTAAATTACAGCACATAAAATTCTTGGAATCTGTCTTAGGAAGCTGTACTGTATATTTATTATTTATTACAGTGTGGCTTTTTTTTTTTTTTTGATGGGGCAAAGGACTTTGTGGTAAAGAGGATGCCATCTTTTCAATTTATCAAACCAGCAGCAAATTCTTATGAAATATTAGATGTACAATGATCTAATCCTACTGGGAATGGAGAGATGTGTTAACTGAGGAAATATTTGCACATGAGCTCAGGATGAAATGCAGCTCTCTTTTAATCAGCCTGTTACAGAGGGATGCCTATATGAATTTAATAAGAATGTTCTGGGAAAAGGTAAGACAAAACAAGAATAAAATTACTTCTTTACAGGAGGAATAATATCACTTGCTAGAGCTATTGAAAACAGTAGGCCAGGTTTCTAGTATTGGCTAAGGAAGTAATTTGAAATTATTTCCATTATTTCCAAAATTTATGACAGGGTGACACTATAGAAGCTGGTCATATGGATACCAGGCATTGCAGGTGACTGGCACAGATGCAAGTCCTGGCCACAGAATTTATAAAGCACAGGCCTGTAAATTCATCTAGTCAAGATCAATCATTAGGGACACATGAAAGTTTTTATTGTGCACGACCAAGAATAGAAGCATATGTAGTCACATTCATTATCCACCTAAGAAAGACAGGATGTTATCAGTTGGCTTCAAGTAAGCAAGGTAGATTGAAGTCTGTGCCTGGTTTACCAGATATCAAGGAGGATCTTGCCAGAGGGAACAGCTACATGAAGTACAAACTCTCTATAGAATCTCTTACTATAAACTGAGTAATTAAACTTCTAAATGATAATCCTTGAAAGGCATGTAACCACCCTTTCAAAAGTAAACTACTGACTAGATGAACTGAGTTTCTGGGAATATAACCTCATATTACCACAAAACAAGGTTTTGCCCAGCTGGTTTTCTATTCTAATGCTCATAACAAACTGGGTTAGATTCAAGACAATTCATGAACTCAAGCAAAAAATGCATGGTTTCTAAAGAAAAGCCCCATAGATCTTTCATATTTACTTTCTGTGATGGGAAGATAATAAGATTACATATAGAACAGTCACATCAGACCTTGAATGCAGAATTGTTGTTCAAGATAAAACTCCAGGCAAAAAGAAACCAAAACCAAAACCAAAAAACCAAAAAAAACCCCACAAAAAACCCCAAACAAACAAACAAACAAACAAACCAGGAAGAAACTCTTGACTTTTTACCAACACTTTATCTTTCAGGTATTTCAGTGCAAAATTCTAAAAGGCTGTGTATAACCAATGAAGCTTAATTATATTCCTTTTGCTGATATCTGTGGGAAATTTTTTAGACAAGTCCGTTGTAAGGAACCTCTGCTGGTCTCGTGTGAGAATGTGAGAAGAAGACAAGGGGGAACATGTACCATGCTGATATAGCTCCACTGCCAGAATGAAAGAGATCCTGTACATCTGTTCTTATTTCTAGTCAATATTTTATGGTCACATAGAATGCTGAAGAAGGCTTATGCCTAACTACTCAAAGCAGAGAGAAAGCAAACTGGTATGTGTTAGAGAGAGACAACTGCCTCCTCTTCTGTATAGTTAAAACCCATCCCAGACAAATATAGTTAACATATTTAGGTTGAGAATTTCTCTGGCTCTGGTTCCTTAGCATATTTGTGAGGTGCTCATCATGATGCACTGCACAGAGTAGGTAACTTAAATTCAGGTACAAAAGAACTTCTGTCAATGGCTTGCATTGGTGTAGCTTAGCTTGAGTCTGGGTTAGAAGAGTCCCTTAGGATAGATGTGGGGGAGGAATGGGACAAAGACTCCTCTCAGCCTCCATCAGGATTGGATTAAACCCAGGAAAGATAACCAGAGCTCTAGAAACTTTCAGGGCTGATCACAAGAAGCAGCCAAGGAGGAAGCTTAGGAACAAAAGCTTGATTTCACTGGGATTTTGAAGATGAATTCTAACTTAGGTAGGGCCTGGGATTTTCCTTTCATTGCTACCATGTAACTTAAAAAGAAGTTAGAGGATTTGATACCTAATTTAGCTAAGAAAATTTTGGAGATAGGATTACAATTTCCTAGGATTTTAATAAATTCTTGTCCCGGTGTTAATGCAGGGAGTTTTACTGAATGATTTCTTCTGTTTGACTATGCTTCTCTGTTTGCATATACTTGAATGAATTGTATATCTGCTGAAAGGGTTGTGGTTCTGTGAGGATTCTTTGAAAAAGTGGTTATGATTGTGGTGGACTGAAATTTTGTCAAAAGTTTGGTTGTATTCAAAAAGGACATATAGACTTTTTAAAAACCAACATTTTGATCACAGTGCTGGTTGTCCTTCCTCAGAATATTATCCGAGAACAGCAAGTTTTAACAGGCTTTATGTTTCCTGAGACAAAGGCCATTTTTTAAGGTTTTGTTCAGTGCCTCCATGCAGTTAGGCTCCCATTCTACCTTCAGGCATGGATAAAATAAAAATGCTATACTAAAACCCATGTCACATTTCCCCCACTCCAATGAATAAGAGAAGTATGATTTTAGAATTAACAGCCATCTCTTTCCACCACCCAGTAGCATTCCCAGAGGAGGCATAGCACCTGTAGTTCTCTCTCTCTCCACACACACAAGCATTCTTCTCTTACCCTGCAGGTATCCCTCCTTTCTTTAGGTCCCCTACAAGCGACACCTGCTCCCCTACACTACCAGCTTGTCCTAAGTCTACCACACTCAGACATACTTGATATCTCTCTCCTTTCCCTTAGCCTTGGTTATTAGCACCCTTGTCCTTGCCCTGTTGGTGCTTTTCCTTACAATATACGTGATTTCCTTCATTCTTCATAGTCAAGTGGACACTGATTTCTGTATGCTCTTGTCCGACTGACCATTTATGAACACATGCTAATGTATTCTGTTAGATTTCTTTTTATTTTAGATTCTAATTTATTACCCTAAACAGATGCAGTGGCATTTGTTCTCAGTCAGTTGGATCAGCAGTCATTGACAAGCAGCTGGCTTTGCCTAATGATGCTGATGTAACTAATAAAAATGTTGTATTTGGAGAATGTAGATTAAAAAAAACTTCAGTTTGACATTTCTTGCCTTAAAAGTGGGTAGTGTTATGTTCATATGTTTATAATTTTAAATATTAGCAGTTCCAGTTCTTTTTAAATGACTTGAAGGATTCAGAAACAGCAGATGTTTTCATCTGCTGTATCCTTTCCTATGAAATGCACAGGTAGTGAGTCTGCTGGTATCATAGTGTTGCTGTTTCTCTGAGTAAGCAGAACAGCATGACTTCCTTAGTGCTAAAAAAGAATCCAATCCCTCATTTTTATTTAAAGAGGCTTGAGTGCAATGAGAATTTGGACTTGGGCAGAACCTAGCCATATGATTTTGTCCTGGCTTTTCTTTTCTGACACCAAATTAAATATTTTAATTTTTCTGGTCAGTCAGAAAATGTTACAAAATTTTGGTTTTAACTTAGACCCCCCTATATGGATTTTTTATGGGTCCCCAGTCAGCAAGCTAAAGAGGAATAACTGTTATTCATAAGAGATAACACACTGTGTCATCTCAAATAGACAGTGTATAATACTTCACTAGTAACATTGGTTATGTAGTCCCTGAATGGTCATCTCAGGAGATTTTTTTCAAAAGCCTATGAGAAGAGTTTTGACATAGAATTGCTGGTATGGTTGTTTGGAGCTTTCATGATATCTTTGTGGAGGATGAGAGTGAAAAATTTCTAGGAATTGGTCCTGTGGCAAGTCATGGTCTCCTATGTTGCTACAAATGAACTGACCCCAAGAGGACAGCCAGAGGATGAATGGAGGTTTGCAACATGACATCTGTCAAATAGAATGGCAGGTCTGATTCACCTTGAGGGCTGAAGGGCTAAGGCTGTTCATTCTACGTCAGGGTTTCCCCACACATGCTCCTTTTCCTATGCAGTTGTTTAGTTCCATTCAAAAATGAAGACTACGATGGCTTGTTGTGAAGACCATGTGAACTGGGTGCAATTTATTTAATTGGCGTTTAACTCATATGTAGGATGATCCTTTACAATATGAAGCGATTTCTACCCAGTTGATCAACTGACTCCATTAAAAAAATGACCTATGCAGATGTTTAAAGGGCATTGTTGTGTAAATGAACAGCATCAATGGGCTGGTGAGTTACTGAGAGGCAGTGAGGTCCTGCAAATCATGCGTGCTCTCTGTTCCTAGTGAGTTCTGTGTACATTAACTCACACTTGAAAGATGAAGAGAAACTCATAGGCTCAAACCTAAATGCACTGGAAAAACTCTTCAGCTGAAAAAAAATTTGCATGTGCCAACTTCCAGCTGTTAAATGGTTGATCTGATGTATTGAGTCCTCATGGCTCAGAGTAATGTTTAAACCTTGGTATAATAAAATCAGTTCTTCTTAAGGGCATAAACAGATTCCACATGTTTTGTTAAATTAGTCACTTAATAATTGAATTATATTTTAAGGAAATCCATTCTAGTTCATCCTTGTTGGAATGAACTCCGTAAAATATGGTCTTTTTGAAGATGCCTCAGCTACTCTAGTACATGCCAGATGCTCACCACGGCTCCCCCTCCAAATGCTCTCATTCCAGATAGGTTAACAAACAAAAGTGATGGATATGCATGATAATAATGCTAAGTTTCATATTTCAGTAGTCAGGCTGTTCACTCTTCATTCCTTGGAAGTCCTGGGAATTTAAGCCTGACCCACAAAAGATGTATGCTTTTAACTTTTGGACTTCCTTTTAGATCATGTATCATGTAAGTACAAAATTCATTATATCATTGCCTGTAAAGTCTGTGCCAAATTGCAAAACTTTTAACTTACAGAAAGGATTAACCAATCCTTTCTGCTTCTATTATTTTCTTGTCTCAATAGCTCTGCAGGGATTGCTGTGGTCTCATTATTCGTGAGACATGATACAGTTGGGGACATGATAAAGAAAAGGTAAGGAGGCCCTTGGTAATTGCCCTAGGCAATGCTATCTACATCTCAGACAGTTCATATGGTAATTATGTTTATGTGAGCTCACCCTGGAACTATAAATCTCCTCTCTTATAGTAGAGGGGATTTTGAGGTGTCTTGGGCTAGCTTTTTCTGTTGCTTCAGTTATGACATTATACCCATATAAATAAGAATGGTGTGCTAGCAAAAGTGATGCCTAAAAATGGATGAAGAAAAACCACAACAAAGATGTAACCTTGTAGCTAGCTGGAGCATAAAATAGATGTCTATAATTCTAAGCCAAGTACGTAATTTTCAATAGGGTACTACATAAAATAAATTTACAGTTGTCCCTCAGCTGTTTCAGAAATTCACAAAATGAGCACAATGTTTCTTGTCAAGTGGCATCTATATGCTTTTTTGAGACTGATAAATAATAATAAGCGTGGAAATAGAAATGCATTTTTAACATAGAAGTCGGATTCATTTAGAATCTTATCTGTATTTCTTAATATAAAGTATTTGGGAAAATTTGCATGGGATTTAAAAGATCTGGAAATCTGACTAGGCTTTGAATAAGTTTTTCCCTATTTTCTCTAACTAGTGGAAAAGATATTTCTCAGCACATCAGCTGCCTCTAATTACAGACTCTGATAAAAAGAAATAAGATAATGATGGAGACTGTCAGCCATAACACTTTCTGGTGAGCCACTACTATCATTTTTTCTCCAAAATATGACAAACATCTTTCCTTTAACCCTCCCACCCCTAACTCTTTATGTATATTGGCATGATGGCCCTGCAACTATGTGGGACACCATGTTTTTGTTGCTAAGCACTGGGAGAGAGTGAGCCATGGGAATCTTTAGCTATAATTTGTACTGAATTCTTTGAGGCTTTCCTTTAGCAAAAACAAAGAGTGGAACTTTTAACTCATTCGTTGGCATTATTGATGAAGTAGTGCTTGTCTTTTCACATATTCAAAGGTCATTGCCACTGTCTGCTGAATGACGGCTAAACAACAGATTTACCTGACAGTTATGTATAAAGGTTTAAAGATGGTGAATAATATTCACCATTATAAGGACCAGGCACACTTCCAGTGTCATCAGAAAATGGCATGCCCTTTAGCTCAAGTTAATTTGATCCTGAATCTTCAAATTGCCATTGTAAATTAGAGCTATTTTAATTATATTAAAAATTACCATGGAACTTACATTTATGAATAGTGTTATTTGTCCAGAAGTCCATGGGGTGTGAAGTTCTTCTAGACAGCATGGTAAATGAAGGCAGGAATTCTGTCATCCCACAAAAATTTTGGTTACCTTAAATTTTGCTTTAGTCTGACAATGAAGACTTCTATTTTATTATCTGTCCTTCATTATTCTGCCTCACAAACGCTTTTATTTCTTTCTTTCCATTCACTTATAATCATTATTATTCTTTAGAATATTCTACCTGTGAACTTACTGGATGGGAGTCTGAGGAAAAGAGCAGGAAGGTATTAGGGATAAAGTTTCATCTTCGCCTGTTTCACAGCTTACAACTCTTTTCTTCTTCCTGATATAATTGAGAGGTGAAGTCTGCAAAACTGGGTGATTCTAAGGGATAGATAAAAATGTCAGTAGCCTAAATGGAAATGGGCACCCAGATCCACCCAATATTTGCCTGAGTAAGTACATCTTCCTGCTAACAAAGTTACAAAATATTTTCTCTAGAAAAAGAGCAGAAGTGGTTTAAGACTTTTTTTTCAGGATAAATTATAGATTGTTAGTAAAATTCACAAATTTTTAATTCTGTTTTGCCTCAGTATGAATATTTTTTTCTTTTCTGAAGATGACTAGCTTGTTATTGTTTTCCATATTAGCCTCTCAAACATTTGATAACATCATAATGTATTTTGGGGTCTTTTTCATTTGCCTCTGTAGACTGGACTCTTCCCCAACTAACTGGTGTATGACATTCAGGATTTTTTTTTTCTAGAACTACAAATTACCAGAACTAAATTCTCCCTTTCTCATGTATTGTGAAGCATAGGGCCTTTAAGAAACCTAGTACACATTTTGGGACTCAAGAGACTATCTCAATGTTTAGCTGATTTTACCAGGAAACCCAGGTTGTGCCTTTTTAGTGAAGACAGTAGTAAAGAATTTGCATGCTGGATACATTGGCAGAAAGTCTGAGTAGCGAATGTGCCCCATGGTGCTTAGCACTGCAGAGGACACAAAATAACTAGATGTGCACTGATGTATGTACTAGATCATCTGCTTTTGACTGCAATGCACAGAGTGGAGTGCACAGCATGGAAATCAGACACTCTATGGATAGGAGCTATCCTCTCAGCATCTCTGTGACAGCTGTGTGCTGTCTGATGGCTCTGTCTGCCTGTAAGATGCTGTGTACTTGCACTTCACAGACAGCAAAAGGTATACAGGGAGATCCCACTTGCTCTGAGAGGGGAAAAATGAACACATGTATCCCCCATTAAGCCTGTCTTTTCCAAAATTGACATCTACAAATTACCTGTGTTTCAGTATTTCAACACTGGCCTTTTGTAGTATGAAGTTTTGGTCCCAAACCCAACTGACTCAGTCGTGTCTTTTGCGACACTAGTGCTGTTCTTCTCTGGTGTATTTATGTTAGGTCCTTCCTCCATGACATCTTTCAGGAAAGCTAGCTCAAGTTCAGATTTCATTCAAGTAGATTGTTTAATTTGAATTAAATACCAGTGTAGATCTATTGTAGCTTATGTCATTTCTAATCCACATGAACTTTCCCGAGTTGCCCTATTTGTTCTCTCTTTATAAATGGTTTGTTAAGGCCTGTCACACTGGTATCATTCTTCAGTTCTTATCCCTGTACTGTAAAATGCTCTACAATGCATTTGTTTGCAATTTTGTTTCGCATTTTTCTTTATTTTTCTCTCTTTTATTACTTTTTCTAGTAGTTCTGGCACTCTTTGACAACACGCCTTCCAGGAAGGGGCACATTTTCCCCCTTCCTGGCAATTTACATGAAGATTTCTTGTTCTGGATTTTCCGCAGGACTCTTGTGTGTGATTGAATGCCCAGGGAAAGATCTTCCAATTTACATGTACTTAATCAACTTTCTGCTACCCAGTGTTTCCTGCTCATTGCATGAGCTGGATTTTTACTGCCTTCTCTGTAAAAGCTTTTTCTTGGACAATCTGTGGTACATAAGTATAGTGTTTTTCTCCATACCAGGTTCTGTCTGTTTAACAGGACCATATTCTCCACCGATATAATTTGTTACACTCAAATTCCTTAGTATCATGAAAACTTTTAACCCTTTTCTACTCCTGAGGAAGGATGTTTTGCTGTGTTAAACAAGCCTCACTGCTTTCTCTGTTATTTTAGACTGTGTTCGAAATTTTTTAGCCTTCTATTTTTGAGGCATGTGGCTAAAACCTTTGGACTGTAGGTCGTGATTATTAAAGAACTACAAGCTTATCCTTTAACTCAATAATTAAGACTGAGATAATTAATTGGCCACTATATAACAAAGTAACTTGGTAGCTAACAAAAATACTTAGGTACTTGATAATGAATTTTTATTCACTTTATAGAATCATAGAATATCCTGAGTTGGAAAGGACTCACAAGGACTACTGAGTCCCTTTTGGCTGCCAGGGCACAGCTGTATCATGGTATTTAGATGCTTCTACAAACCTCAGTAAGGCCAAAAGGGCTATGTGCTTTTTACTTCCCTATAAAATGCAAAACTTTGTATAGTCTAATGCTTGAAATTTGGCAGGCAGTTGTTGATTGCAGTCATGTTAAAGGAGGTTTCCTTGTTCTAAATCAAAGCATTTCAGATTGTAATCCTCATCTTCCCCAAGATGGTCAGTACACTAAATTATGGATATATTACCCACACTACTGTGTGGTAAATTTGAGAAAACTTCTAAACAAAAAATTCAGGAGGGGAACTGAATTTGGGGTGCCCCAAACATGATTTCTGTCTTTTACTTTGTGATGCCCCTTGTCTCAAGTGACCAGGTACCACATAAGGAGTGAGGATCTCCTGCTTGGTGGTTGAAGGATATTCACTTACTGCACCATCTTTTTGAAGCAACTTGCCTGAAATTGTGCCGATGAGTATGGACAGAGGTGAAGTTATAGGGTGCAAGTATCACCTGCAGGACGCCTATTATCCATCCCCAGGGAAGGGCCCAACTACCATTGTCCTCTATTTTCTACAGACTACTATACTTAACCCTATGGGGCTAATAATAATGTAATTTTTCACCTTGCTATGTGTTTGATATACCATTTTTTATGGTAGCTGGACAAAGGCATGAAACTTGCACATTTAAAAGATATCACATTTAGTGTCATATTAATTAAATTCAGTACACATTGAAGTCAGTTACATCTTGGGCATCTGGTCCAGTAGGATTTGCATTTATTTCTTTATGCTTATTATAGCTCTATTGATATATATAGCAAATAATTCTGGAAAGTGAGAAAATTATAAGAAAAAGGACTGCAAGTTATATAGGAAACTAATAAATTTATTAGAGATGTATCTGGAGAAAGTTACCACCTTTCTACTTCATAGAATAGAATCCTAGAATGGTTTGGGTTGGCAAGGGACCTTACATATCACCTTGTTCCATCTCCCCCGCCATGGGTAGGGTCCCATCTCTTCTAGTCTTGTTACTTTGTTAAGCCAACTTGTCTTTCTCTGCCTTACACATATTCTCTCTTTTTTTCTCTAATCTATTTATTTTATTATTATTATTTTATTGAAGAGAAGGCATAAAGGAGGATGCTGAGCCCCAAATGCTGCAAGCATGAAATATTTAGAATGGAGTCTAAGCCAGAAGAGGTCAAGAAATTCAGAGATACAATTTCTTTAATCTTAGTCCCCTTCCTTGGTCTCTTCTCAACAGCGTTCTTGCATCTTTCTTCCCAAATCACCTTTATCTTGGCTCCCTGTGAAAATGAATTAAGATAAGCCTTTCTGATAGGGAAATTCCTAGATGTCAATTTACCTGTACAATCTGATAACTTACCAAAATCAGTGTAGGAAATGTGTCTGCGCTCCCGGTCTAATTAACTCCTATCTGTAAGATAAATATTACCTATTGCTCAGAGCTAAATGGTCACGTAACCAAAGCCTCTATTGTAATTCTGAGACACAAAGGATAAAGATAAAGGTGCAATGTAATGTAGATCAGAGAGAGAAATAGTCTTTTTGCTGCAGTCCAGACCTATTCAAGCAGAGCATTTTTGTGATCTAAACAAGTCAGTAAAAAAGAAAGGTTTGAACAAGGAAGGTGCTGTACAGCCATCAGTGACACTGAAAACACGTAAGAGCCCATGTTGGGACTAAGGATCTAATCTGTGAGTTTGGCTAAGAGTAGTTACTGCTGGGTTTTTCAAACAGCAAGACATGAGTTTGGAAGTAGGGGATGTTTTTATTTTGTGTTTGGTGATGAGAAGAATTTAATCCAGTCCAAGTCTTGAGCAATATGGTGGCCTTACCCAGCTCCATATTATTTCAGGATTTGGCTTTTCCATTTCCTCTGAATTATTCGGATAATTTTTTCTGAGATCTGACATGTGTTATACCTAAAATAATTAGACAAAAGCACCACAGAGAGGTGTGATGGGGATGAATGACTGCATGAAATTTTGAAAATCACGATTAGCTGGTGAATAATAATATGAGACAAAGCTTCAGTCAGCAGATATCTATTTATAGACATGTGTATCAAGTATAAATTAGGTTCTGCTTGAATTGAAATCAGAACAGTCTAGTTTAGTTTTGGTTTGGTTTTTTTCTGTCAGCTCCACTTGAAATAATATCATATGCTTTGTGTCCAAAATAAGAATGTCCAGGACTGTGTAAAAAGAAGGTATATTATTTCATATGGTGTGATTTCTTTGTGCCCTCCCCCAGGCTAAAATATGGTAGGTTACAAAAGAAATGCTCCAACAGTTTTGGCAAGCAAGCCATGGCAAGTGATGTGAGTTATGGAGCAGTTGGCAGCACTGTCAGCTTCAGAGGTAGTAAAGCTCAATGTGAGATGTTTATTGCAGACTGCAAACAGTGATCTGATCCAGCTGAATTAGAAGCTGATATAAGTGCTTGCTTCACTTCTTTATTTGTTGGCATGTGTTTGTAAACATTCAAAGTTTTTTTGAATAGTAGGGACAGTAAATTCTCTTCTACTTTATTGATCCTACATTTTTACTATTATATTTAACCAATGTGATATTTACCATTAAATTATTAGCTTAAAATTATCCCTCCTTGACATTATTCTGATTTTCTTTGGAAACCTAAAGTTATTGTATTGATGTTATGTAGAAGATCCTGGTTTGGTACTGTAAATACATTTGCTTTGGTTCTTCCTTCCTCTTCTACCTGTCACAGCCAACCGAATAAAAGTATAACATATTAAGTAGGTTGTTGTGCTAGAGCAACTCCTTCCTATTCCTTCTGTCAATGAAAAGTTGAGATCCAGTCTGTTGTTCCACAAAGCCACTGTCCTGTGCTGTCTTTTACAGTGGATGAAAATGAAGAAGACTAATACCATGATCCCATTGACAATTGTGGCTCAGAAATATTTATGGAAAAGAACTCTTCCAATATTCATGGAATCATGTAAGAGTTTGGGTTGAAAGGGACCTTTAAAGGTCATCTAGTCCAAATCCCCTGAAAAGAGCAGGGATGTCTTCAACTACATCAGATTTCTCAGAGCCCCATCCCACCTGACCTTGAAGGTTTCCAGGGTGCAGAGTTTTCATAACAAGCCATTATGCATTTCTTCACTGATTCACAGTTGCCATCACTATAATAAAGAGGAATTTGCACTGTTGGAGTTGCCTTTGAATAAGATGAGTCAAAAGCTAGGCCAAAGACAGATTCTGCCTGAAATAAAATGAAATTAATTAAAAAAAATACTCTAGCAGGCATGATGCAGTAGATTAAATTTAGAATTACTTGCTGCCTGCAGCTGTCTGTCTTGCTCCATCTAGACAGATGTTGCTGCTTTTGAGACGAAAATGTGAATCAGCTCTTGAACCCCTGCAATTGCAAGCCCAGTCTGCCTTCAACTGCAGTTTATCTTTATATACTGGCTTAGAAATTTACAATGGTTCCAAAGCAGAATTATAAGAATAGCAGATGTTCTTTGTTCATTGCTAGTGATATTCATCTGACAGGTAAGGGGAGCAGCAGGAGATCTTTAGTTACATGACTTTATCCTGTGCATGGCACATTGAGAGGTTTGCCCTGCTATGGCTAAGGTAAATTCTACAGTTCTAATGCAGTGCTCCTTCAATTTAACAGTGACTTTATAGGTTTGAGGACTGTAGATTGTATGTTCAGGACACAAGCATAGGCCCAATTCTAACTAGGATGAAATAATGCCATAGATATAAAATATAATTTTCCCCATTCTTTTGCTTCAAGCAACCCTCATAAGAATAGTCTATTATAGCAGCTACAGATTATCTAATACAGTAATATATGTCATTTCCCTATATTAAACTCTGAGACTAGGTAAATAATGAGCAGTGTTTTATGTTCCTAGGAAACTCATTTTCCATAGTACTATGGTCTGATATCAACACTCACTGTGTGTCCAAGTCTTGTCTTCATAGCTGAGTAATACTTTGTCAGGCTGAAGTTATAGCAATGTTGCCAAAAGGCTAATAGCAATCAGTAACACTTCTGCACTCAAGTGAAAAGCATAAAATAAAATAATCTTTATCCAAGAAATACAGAATATGGCATTTTGGTTGCTGTGATTTTCATGTATGGTAACAGAAGCAACAAAAAGATGTCATTGTGCACTATGGAAAGATATCAGTATTTGTAGTTCCTTCCAGTCATATGGCACTGTAATGGGAAGGATCACAGAAGCCATTTCAAAGCCAAGTCCTATCAACTCTGGGACTACAAGTTTTTTCATCTTTTTCTACCTCATTTCTTGGCGTGGCTCAAAAGATACAGTTCTTGGCTCGGAGACATGCAGCTTTCACTATGCTTAAGAATTCTTGAAATAAAAGGGGGCCAAGATTTTCTAAAAGAACCACAGATTTTCCATGCCTTAGTGTCTGGGGGCTCAACTTAACTAGTTGAAATTCAAATGCCTTATATGTTGTGTGTTGAACTTTCAAATGAAATCTCCCTATAATTACCATCCTCTTGGAAAAACCAAATGATTCTTCTCCAGATTAATTATGAAAAGTTAATTTTAGCTGTTGTTGATCTGGTACACACAGATGAAATTATATTCTGAGGACAAGTAAGGTACACCAGGTACTGTGGCTGATTTATTGCCTATTGGGGTATTAATGTACCTAAAAGCCACCTATATTCCACTCAGTAATGTGGCTTTAAGTTATTAATTAGCAACTTATAAAAGCATTTATCTGTCTTGGTGGTAGCTGCTATTTCAGCTTTCCTTATTTTTCTAACAGAAAAGGAAACACAGCGCTGCATTCCAGGCGTTACTATGGTGAGGCAAGAGACTGCAGCTGTAGACCTGAAGCAAAAGGGTGAGGTAATTTTAGTCCCCAGAGACTTGGTAAATATTAACTGTAAAAGAGAAAGTTAAAATAAAGTCACCAAAAATATACTCCATTATATTGATGACTCAGTTTTACAATGGCCAAAAGAATGTTATCTTGAGATTAGCCGTGTCTTGTAAATATTTTTATGGGTTTTCATGTATTTATACAACAGCAGCCATTTCTACCCATTGCCCCCCCTCCCCATCCCTGAATCCCCTCAGGATTTAAATATTTGGTTTCAAGTTCAAATTGGCTTAGTTCTGACCTCTCTGCACTGAACTTTCTGTCCAGAGCCAAAGTGTTAAGGCAAAGCCTAGCAGTGAAGGCACAGCCTGTGCAAGGGGAGGCCAAACTAATCCAACCTTGGAATACCCAGAACTCTGTCAGCCTCTGGGCATATTGAGAAGGACAGGAGTCAGTGCCCCTTTGCTGGGGGCAACCTCCACCTGCCAGATCATCCCATGTCTGAATGACAGAGCTCAAGAGGGGAGAAAAGAGTCTCTGTTGCCCCTTGTCTTGATCTAGCCTTGAATTGTTGAGGTACAAGTGTACTCATTCCTTTTGGATAGGGCACTATAAATAAACTCCCACAGCAGGGTGTGATCTAGCCCATTCCCACATCAAAACACTTCCTAAACATTCAATGAATTAATAGTATACCATCCAGCTGAGATGATTTCATTGAGACAGTTAATGCCTAATTTAGGTTAAGATTCCTTTGAAAGGCTTTGGTATAACACAGTCTATAGAGACTGTTGCTGGTAACTTTAGGCAATCCCATCGTGGAATCAAGAAGCCAGAGCTAAGCATTACATTTCTCATGCATTGCCTGAGAAAAGACAATTTTTTTTCTGAGTGGTCACAAGAAAAGTGATGCTAGTTTGTGAAAAAAATGTTGCCCAAAATATGTAATGTTGACAGAAAGTACCAGAGCCCAAGAAACTGTTTACCAGAGAAGAACCTTCGAAATTAAAAGTACTCAGTCACACTGCTTGTAGGGTATGCTGTGAATCCTGAATTCTGTAGGGGAATCCTTCCTGTAGGAAGAGTGGCTGATCAACTGTGCTCTCAGGAGCCTGGCAGCTAAGTGTGAAACATGTTCTTGAATGTATTCAGGCTTACACCCACATAAAAAGCAATATGAACAGACATCTCAGTTTTAAATATAAATTCTTTGAAGCAACAAACTTCACAGAGGGAGAATGCTTTATCCTAACATTTCTCCTCCTGTGAAAAACTTTTTTGGCCAGGCAAAATGATACTCCTCTTGCTTGTGTTTTCACCCTACACGTCAGTTCAATCCATTAGGTTGACTTTGAGGATCAATGAGTGTGCAGCTTTGGAGAAGTGTGTAGACAGAGTGCCATCATCTGAAGTGATGTTTTTCTATGCAGAGAACTTCTGCAGAGAAGAGTAGCAAAATACACCATATTTTTTGACCAAAATCTACCCTGTGACTTTGAAACCTTACCATTATTTGGCCATTTAATAATTTAAACATATCTGCAATACTCAAAGGTTTCTAAAGAATCTCCGAGGGATGATGCTTAGAACCATAAGTCCAAAGAGTTAACAAGTTTATCTGTAGAAAATAACCAAATGAAAGATTCTTGGAAATTCTATGCTGGAGGGCAATATTCAGGGTTGAAAAAGAGAGTGCTTTGAAAAGTCTTGGCCTAAAATATGCAACAGAAAATACTGAGGAATATATGAAAAGAAATTAATTATACGTGTAAATTAACATTAATATTTGGAGTATGCAAGGTGAAGAAAAAAAATAGAAGTAATCCAATGTAAAAGATGGTGTATCAGATGAATGTCTTAGAATATCTATTTTTCATGCATTAACTGGTTAGCTAAATATTGACCTTCATTGAAATTAAATTGAATTTAAATATGAAAGGATTTTTTTTTCATTTCTTTCAGACATGTGCAGAGGAATCTGACAAAAAGGGTTTATAAGAACTCAAAATATTTCATATATTCACTAGCCATACCTACTTTTATCCCATTACTGAAGTATGACCCAAAAGAAAAATTAAACTCATCTTTCTTAATTTCATCCTTGGAGAAATAACAAAAGAATCTGCGAACATATTTTGCAAAATTTCTAAGGTGAGAAATGGGCTCATAATACAGTATAAATATCTTGCAAGAACAAATGTATTGAAATAGAACTCATTAAAAATAGAATTCATATAAAAATACAGGATTTTTCAATAGGAAATATGGACTTTGTGCAAAGTCCTATTCTGGAATTCAGTACTATTTTGGAATGTTCTTGCTTGCCTCTTTAGGCAAATATATTACTCTCCTCAAACACAGCTGAAGGGGCATTAGGTGAGTAATATAAATCACTTGAAAAACAGGAAATGGGTAAACTCAAGTCTGAATTATGTCTTCTCATATACACTAAGGTTTAGTTTCATGTCCTCTAATTTCACTGTTGTAGAAGTTAACTGTCTGGTTGAAGGTAGTGATCAAATTCTCCAGAGTCATTACCAGAGAAAGATATCTATTTCCAGAGGACTTTACTCTCTGATATTAAATACCTATTTTATGCCCTTGGATTTTCTTGTCTTTCTTTGTTTTTGGACGTGGAAGACTAGATAATTACTTTTGGTTTAGACTAAAAAACCTAAATAAAGTGTGGTGAGATGAGACTGAAGCAATTAAAAGAGTAGAAAATACAGAAATATACACCAAGTCATTCAAATAATGGAAGTATCTTTTTTCATAGTTACATTTTCAGCTATCTAAATATAATTTTGAAGATGGGTTATGTGCTCCTAAAACACAGCAGTACTGTACAGAATGTTTTTTTCATGGGTTAAATAGTGTTAATGAAATGCTATCAGACACCTATGCTTCCACAGTGTCTTCTGATTCAGAAATAAATTCACAGCAGTTAAAATAATCTCATTTAATGTCAGTCTTATAGCTTAATTGATTAATTGATTAGTATGGGCAATATTACCAAATAATATGATGACTTTATGCCCAGTAAATCCACTGTCAAGAATCCTTCACTGATTTCAGTGGGACTTCGTTCAGCTGTAGTAGTTTGTAACTTGGAGCCTTATAGCAAACTTCAATCCAGCCCCTCTTGTCTCATGCTTGTCTAAGACTTTCAGTTTTAGATATCATGGTGTTTCTTCCTCCTCCAGTTCCATAGTGACACAGACACTGCATTGACAAAATGATCAGAGATGAGTACAGATCCCAAATTTCCAGGGCTCAGCTCAGATATAATGATGAAAACCCTTCTATCCCTCTGTCTTTGAAGTCAGGAAAGCGAAGTGATGGCAAATAAATATAGCAAAGAAATGTAACCAATGGATTTATCAATAACTACACTGATAGGAGGTGGGGACAGGGAATGAAAATGCCATTTGCTGATTACTGGTGCATTTGATTTTTAATATGTCTTGTATCTTGAAAACTAAATCTTGGCAGAAAGTCAACAAAACTATCATCAATTCAGGAAACATATTTAGGATGGCAAAGAGGATTTTTTTGGTATCAGTTGCTTAAAGGGTTCTTCACAAGCAGCCCACCAACAGAAGGCTCAGTCCAACATCCTTAGCAGGAGAAAATAATTTGTTGTTGATTTTACTGCCATTATTATTTCATCCATCATCTCAAAATAACCTGATGCTTCATAAGCTCAAGTTCTTTTCTGGATTAGAGGATTTAAAAAAATAGTGTGTGAAATAATGATCTCATTTGATAGAAAGTAATTAACTATTCTCCTAAGCTGAGTTACAAAGATCTCATCTTGAATAAAGACAATTTTGACACATCTATCTATAGTTCATTCTACAATTTGTGATGATCACAGTATTACTTTTCTTAGCAGAGAAAAGTTGTTTGCCTTATTTGTAAAGGCAGCCACCAGGTCTATTAATATTCCAAATATTCTTCTCCTTGCAGAAGAGACTTTTTTCACTGTCTTATTGTAAGCAGTCAGGTTAAATGTAGCTCTTATAACAAAGAACTTTACAAGTAAGCAGTCTTTTGACTTTGATGAGAGAAGATATGACTTTTACTTTTCTTCCAGCTGCCAAAATGGACCCTGAAAGCAGAGCCTTCAGGGTTCTGCACTCTGCTAATTCAAAACCACCATGACTCTGTATTGATGCAAATTGAACAAATTGAGCTATTTAATTTTGCTCCCCCTTCTTTGCTGTCCTTGTCACCAGCAAATATAAAATATTTTTATCCTTTCCTCAAGAAGATAACAAAACAGAAACAAACCCATGAGGAGACGGGATCACTTTAAGCAACAGAACACTAGATAAGGCACTTGATATATGTCCTGCACCAAGGCAATATTTCTGCAGGGCTTTCACTAATGACTGGCCTGAAACTCTCCTGTGTAACAAAGATTTCAACACATAAAGGCATGTCAATGAAACATTAAACATAGTTTTGGTGGAAAGTGGAGCATTATGGGGTACATGGGTGAATGAGAGATAAAATCCAAGTGTGTCTGCTAAATAAGTGCAGTCATTGCTATATAAAAATGTACACACTTGAATATTACACTGATGCAGGACAAAAGCTTATCATAAATCTACTAATAAGGGCTAGACTGCAGATCTGCAAACATGAACTGAAAAGCAACCCTGAACCTACAGAAAACTGCATTATCAATCAAAACTGTCAAAGAAATGTCCTATGAACAATGAAGTACACATATACCTGAGAATCTTCTGGGACTTTATGAGACAGTAAATCAGTTCATTGTGAAATTTTCTTTCCAGCAATATCAGAGTTGCATTAAAGCTTTCTGGTTTGCTGCTCAGATGAATTATTTACCTTTGAGGATGTGGGTTGCATTGGAAAACAGATGAATGCCAAGCAATCTATGTAAGATTTTTAATTGTCAGTATATGTCCTTATCACTTGCAAAACAAAAAAGCGAAACTAAAAAAGCATGTACTGAAAAGTTTGATCAACAGTCTCTTCCACTGCCTTGTAAGTATTTAATTTCATTAATTCTACCATAACTTTTCCATCCAAATGTTTTGAACACAATAAAAACCTTATTAATTAAATAAATGAACAAGCTACTTCAGGGCTCAGAAAATTGCTGGTGGAATGACAGAGCTGTCAAACATAACGGTGCAGAAATGGTAAAAACCAGTTGTGATGATCAACCAGAGATCTACAGACACTGCAAATGATGCTGCAGTGGAAACATTGTAGAGAGCTTCTGGAACAGTATGGAGCCATGATTGCCAAGACTGTAGTCACACACGCTGCTGCTCCTGAGCCAATTTTGTCAATGTGGGAGCAAAAGGAACTAGAGAGGATAAAAGACGCTCTAATTCAGTATGAAGAGTGGATGTCTGCGTAGTCAAAGCTGCCATGGCTAAAGTCAGGATGAGTACATCCAGGATGCAATCCTTTATAGTCTTTATCTTCTATTATAGCCCCTGTTTTGAAACATTTATACTCTCCAATGCAATGATTCTTTTATGCTGTTAAGTAGATCGAAGGAATGGCTTTCAAATAAAAAAAAAATCTTAATAAAATAGAACTGTTATTACAGAATTTGTCAACTTTTCCACAGATGTTGAGTGGCCCTTGCTAATAGGCTTTTTATATATTTCCCATGTGTTAACCTTTTCCCCCTCTTTTCTGTGTATATAATGAGTGTCTGTGCGCATGTGCACACAAGTGTGGCACACTGAATGCAGTTACATTTTCCATTTAGATTCCTCTTGCCCTTTTGGTAGTGAAGCTGGGAAATATTATATTACACACAAAGTTTTACTCCCAATAAAAGTAACTCTTTCTGTGACTGCCTTCTGTGCACGTTCTGGACCACCGTGTGTTTTAATGAATTTCCACTTTTTCTTGTAATGGAACACTTTGAGGCAACGTGTAATGGCACCAGAGCTGAGCAAGTCCCTGTTTCCTCCCCAGGCCTACACAGAACTGCATTATGTTATGTCATGCTTCTGATAATGTCCTAGTCAGAAGAATGCCACATGTTACAGAAACTGCTTTGCCATCTGCTTTGGCCAGGTGTGTTCACTGAACCTCAGTTACATCACTTTACAAGTGCCTTGCTGTTTCCTTTTTCCACATATATTCCTTCCCATCTGTCCCTTAAAATATTCACACACTTTCTCCTGATTAATAGGTGGCATTCATAGCATATATTTTCTCACCAATTTATTGTAACTTTCCATGGGACATGTCCTATTCCTCTTCTTTTCTTCAATGATCCAACAAACTTCCAATCTTGCACATTCAGTCCTTCTTGCCTTGGGTGACATTCAAGCGATACAGTGAATTAAAAAAATATTATGAAAGAGAGGACATAAATGGCAGGAGCAGAGTAGCTGGGTGGGTTCCAGTTCAGAGGAGATTCTCATTTAAGTGCCTAAGGATCCAGAACCTGTCCTAATTTTTTCACACCAGTCCATCACACTTGCCCTGGAAGCTTAGCAAAGGAATGTTTTGAAAACTTCCTCAGTAGCTTGATCCAGTTTGAGGATTTTGCATGCTACAAAAGGAAGACAGAAGACCTAAAGAAGATTTTTGGAAAGTCTGTTAGATGTCTTCAAATAACTAGTTTATTAATACTGTTATATGGAAATAATAAGAAAAAGAAATATATTTTATAAGCTACAAAGTGTAAAGATTGTCCTTATGTTCTGAAAGAAATACCTGAAAATCCAAACTTGAGATGCATCTCTTTATAATTTCCAAGGAAGCAGTTTCATTCCATTCAGTAATTGTTAGGCTGTCAGCTGTAGTATGGGATCCAAACTTTTAGTGGACTTCTGTCTTCATATTTTTCCTTTTCCTGCACAGGACATCAGTCTGAGGGAAAGCTTGCCTCTCATTTGTGTTGTTTTGCAAGGTTCTTTTATGAGTCTGGTCTGAAGTCTTACACTGCAGGTGAGTTCTAATTATATAGTACCTCAGAAATCAGTCCTCAGTAAATTCTACCTCACTCAGGACTGTTACCTGACATCATCTAACATTTTCTTGGCTTTTTAAGATTCATTTGAAATGCTGATACTCTTCAGATATTTTATAAGGGTTCACCTCTAAAACATGTATTTAAAGGTGAGTGTAGAGCATAGTCTTTACTTTCTAGCCAAGATAAGTACCAACAATTTTTTATTCTTATCACAGCATTAGCCCTGCAGGTTGACAAAGAAAGTTTTAAATCTTGTGATTTAGATCCACGAGCATTTTCTCTTGCAGGTAAGCCAGTTTAAGTTGTCCTTTCTCATATGTCCCAATCCCTTGGATTACTGCCCATTTCACCCTGCTAATTCACTGGGCTGCACTGTAAGGTGGGTCAGGGAAATTACCCAGGTTTAAAAATGAAGTATAAATCGATCCATTATACCATGTACATCTAAAAACATTTGCATAGGAGTAGCCAACAGTGAAATGGAGATGAAGCGAAAGACCAAGAAATAAAAAATTGAAGGTTCTTTATACAGTCTTTATATGATCTTGCCATAGAGAAGAGCTTTGTCTGTATTTAGTTGGTAACCCTTTATAACAATTCAATGGACTATGAAAGCTGTGCAGGAGCATTCAGAGCACAGACTAAAGAGTGTCATCAAGAGAGCTGATAAAGAGCTTTAAAGATGCAACTCTACAAGAGCAACAACAACCAGGAATCAGCCACGTAGGTGAAATTATGATGGAACTGCATGTTCTTAAAACTAAACAGACAGTAACAGAACCTTCACCAAGGTCTCCTGAGATAAGTACAGAGCAACAACTATGTTGTTTTGGTAATTGAAACAATAAGCTCAGGTGACATGTCTGAAGCCATATAGTGACTGAAACCTCTGTATGACGGTATTCTTGTGTTTTAAACAATAAACTAGCAAAAGCTTCAGTAATGACATAAAGGAGATGTGTCTGGTTCAGAAGGTGCTGCATAAAAATGAGATTATTTTCTAATTTTAGATGTAGCTGTAGTGATTTAAAATGTCTTGAGTTTTAAATTAGACTATTTTAAAATTAAATGCCCTTAAAATAGTTTTTAGTTGTTTATTATAAAAGCCCATATATTCCCGTATGGCATGATCTGAATGGTGCATATTCATACACCACTGATAGCCTTACTCATTACATCATGAGAAATATATTCTATTGAGGTATTTTTTAAAATAATGGATATTGTAAGGGAGTGTAACCTTCTGCTTGTGTGAAGGTGCAGATACATTCTATGACTTTGATATCCAAGGTCACTGTTTCTGATAAACTGACTAGTTGAAAGACCTACAGCAAAGAAAATCCTAGTGGCCAGTAGTAAATGTTGTCTGATTTGAACAAAATAATGTTCAAAAGTACACAATATTTAAGAGTGTGCCGTATTCTCAACAACAGCATTCTTAGCAGCGCTACTTAATTGGTTTAATAGTTGTGTGAGACCCCTCAGGAAACAGATCCAAAAGTAAGTACATTTTATTAGCAGAAACTGCAGTCAGTCAAATGGATGACCCCCTCTTTTGTAAAGGCTGCCTACAAGGCTATCTTTAATTAGAGTATCTTGTTAACAACAAAAAGCTGAAAATTTGCCTTGCAAAAGGACAGAAGGTCAAGTGATGGCTTGGCAAGTTGGTATAACCACATCACAAGTCATGAGCTACAATAAGACCGAAACAGAGCTGGAGGCTTTAGTTCCTGCTGAAAAAAAAAGATCCTCAATATGAAAAAAGTCATTACATTAGGGAAACAGCTCCTGGTTCCACCCCGGAGATGCTTAAATTTGGAATTTCACACTTCTTGGACTGTTGTCCAAAAATTTGATGACTGCTACGGCTACTTAATTAAAAAATAATAAGAAAACACCATGAATTTTATGTCAGGAAATAAATTTGGAGGCCCACTGTACAGTAAGGAAATAACTTGAAGTGTTACAATCCAGAAGTTCATGAATGAAAGCTGTAAGATTACACCAGGAATAGCTAAAAATAAAACAGATACATTTCCGATTGCTATAAAAAAAGCCAATACTTACTAGTGGCTACCACACCAACTTTTAAACTACCTTGCCTGTATTCAAGTGTATCTTTAAGCATTGCTCTTCCAGATTTCCTTAATGCTCTGGCACTGCGGGTTTTGATATTAAAAGATAATGTAAAAAAAAAATATTGCTAAACCCACACATTTTCAGATATAAGAGAAGGAGCACAGACACGGGTATGTATTTATATAAAGTATGCATATCTTCTGGGCATGTATTTCTTGTACATAGATGTACATACATGTAATGAAAAAGAGCTGGACATTACCAACAAGAAAGGAGTATGACAAATACATATCCTAATTCATGGAAGATAAGCACTGGTCATCTAAGCAATAGGGTTTGGAATGGCTGTGTGAGTCTGGAATGGATTCATGGGTAACAAAATCAGGACTGATTCACTCTCAGCAGGTACAATAAAATCCATAACACATTGTAAAATACTCTCTCCATGTCACTTATACTAGAGAAAAATATTCTGCAAATATATAAACATCTCTAAAAATATACTTTGGGTTATTTTTCTACTGAAATATGTCTTAATTCCTGCAAGTCATTATAAGGAATTCATATGATATCATAAAAATTCATGTTTTCATAAGGTTTTAAAACACATTTTTTTCATTCCAGAACGGAACTATATATTGTGTGTTATGGGGGATGAGAATTTTCCATTCAAACTAATTTAAAGGTCTTACTTCTGTTCCTACAAGGCAACATGCCCCCCCCACCATTGCACATCAAATATGTGTAATCCTGCAGATATTGAACTTAATTGTGCATTAATTAAGTTCAGCTTCCTAATTAGGCATATAGTGAATTGAGTACCCTGAACAATTCTGACTGACAGCGTAAGTGTATTAATGTTTTCCCTAGATTTGTCTCCTTTCACAAAGCGTCTGAGACTGGAAACCTTCTGTACACCAGACTTCAACCACTACCTTGCTTCTAGTGAAAAACAAAACTAGTTTAAAAACTTTTTTTAGTAACTCTGCTAAATGGCACTGGCCCACTCGTATTTTTGAGAGAAGGGAGTTGCTTATTTTGTTTGGGAAAGAAGTCACTTGTGAGGTGCCTGAGATCAGCTGATATAAAGAAATTCTGGAGCAGGTTGCAATAATGTAGGAAATATTGTCAAAACAAGTCTGTAACCATAATTATGTGCTTGCTCTATAATGATGGATTGCTCATCTTAAGGAAGGTCATTGCAAGTGGGAACATTATACAGATGGCCAGGTTCAACAGCCACCATCATGTAAGCATGAGCCCTTCTTGTTTTATTTATGAGCTGAAAATTCATCCTAAGGTTTTCCATTGTCAAGTGTCTACCACAAATGTTACAACATGTTTGCCAACATGGTCTTGAAGGTGAACCTCTGATGCACTATTGTTGCCAGAAGGATGCCGCAAAATCTCGACCTCTGAAATAAGGATTCCAGTGCTCCTGGCTCACATTCACAAACAACAATGACTCAAGCTGAGCTCAGGCTCTGATTGCAGCCTGCTATTACAAAACTGTATGTTAGCAGTCATATTCTTAGATATTCCCGCAATCATCTGTCAATCAAAGCCTATTATAGAAGAAGTGATGATGCAAAACAAAAAAAACATTCACTTAGAAAAAGCCAAATTCTGGCTTGTCTAGAAATGAAAGGCTGCGTTTAGTTTCCTTTGGTTTCTGAAGAGCTTCTGAGTTTGAACTGCCTTTTCTTGCACTCCTTATAAAAGAACATTCCCATTGTGGCTTCCACTGCAGAAAACTGAGAAGTATGAGCTGTTCCAGTTTTATCTCTAAAGTTTGCTGAATAAATGTTGGTCTCACACCTGCCTGAAGACATAAAATTAAGAGCCTGTCTCATCTTGGAGAAAGTTCTGAAATGCTCCAGGAGAAGTAACGAGCATAGTTTCCTTCTCTCTGCAGTTATGTCTCTGAGAAATCTACTTGCTCCTTCTAAATACTTTCCCATCATGTCAAGTACTTTAACAAGGTCAAATACTACGTCCCCTGATGTGGTCTATAGTTTGTTCCTTTCCCTAGTTTACCCCATGACAAACCTAATCTTCTCATAACTTTATCTAGGCAGGTGGATTACTAGTTTCAGATATGAATTGGACAAAAATTTAGTTGATCAGACCTTCTGGCTAAAACCATAAAATTAGCTCTAACTGAAGATTTTAGTCTTTCCTTAATTCTGTTCAAAACAAGCTCCTTGTCTTCCCAGAGCTGATGTCAAAACCAATGGCATCTCTCTGTGAAGCAGGATACCTCTCTGATCCTTGCGTAAGCTCAAACTGAGCCTTCACATTCCTTCCGTACACTCCTGTCAACTTTAGCTGTGAACATAATATATACAAGGTCAAGTGTATTCAGCACAACTTAATTTAATTTCAAATCCTAGGCCTAAATTACCCCCCAAAATTCCTGAGTATAGTGGCCATAGTGGCAGGCATTAATGTGTTTGAGTTAGGTTTGAAGTTGTCAGTATATATTAGTTTAAAACTGGTACTAGGTCTGAGCTGGCGGGGTTATGGACTCACTGAAAATGTACACTGAAATGACTTACACCATATGGCATACTGTCTTTCATACAATGTATAACAAGGTTTAGAGAACTGAAAGCATGCATAAATCTTTACAGAAATGTCTGGTGTCAGACTCCCCTCCATCGCATTCAACGCCAAAGGGATTTTTGTCTTTATGAACAGATCTGAGAACTTGGGGGATATACTTCACTTCTCAAACTCTAAGAATGAATTAGCTCAATTTTGATAGAAGTATATTCAGAATTAATTTTATTCATTACACTTAAACTTTAAAGATCTTTTTTGTAAAGCAGAGATGAGTTCTGACAAATTATATATTCCTTTTGGGAGGAAACCACTGCAAGTTTAGCTGGAAAAAGAGTCCAACACAGATAAAATTGCTTTTGATTTTTGCTTTGAAGTTTTGATTATTAATATTTGCAAGAGTGTTTTTAGGTCCTTTATATCAGGAACTCTGAAAACAGAATCTGTCTTCATTAGAGCTCATTTTTTACTTAAAACTAAGGCAAAGGAGCTATAACCATGTACTAACTGTGATCAGTAAGAGGGCACTTTGAGCCATGTAAAACTGAGTGGCTTGATATACAAATTCCTCTTGTGGGGAAGATGCCTAGTTCCAAGGGTGATTCCTAGGAAATCCAGTTTCTTGTTTCCTTCTCTTGTACTTCAGAGCAAACTTTATGAAATGTCATTTACCTGTTTCTCTGCTTTAAATATCCTTTGGATATCAATACCATAAATAAATGTAAGACATAAATAATACATCAGAATAATTTGGATTTAGGGCAAAACTTTTTCAATAACTGCACAGGGAGATAGAATTTTTTTTTCACTTTATAAGACAAATATTTTGTTTAGTGACACTGTTTACTTAGCTCCCCAAAAACCATGTGGTGGCACACAAGGGTGACATTTGTGATATTTGATGTTGTGAAATGCAACAAAAAATATTTCCCAATATTAGCTAGATCCTGTCAGTAGCTGTCCCTAAACATCCCCTTCTGGGACTGTATCTGGCACCAAATTGAAAGTGCAGACTGTACTGTAGAGCTAAAAATGAGCCTTCAAACTGAGCATTGAAACTCTGGATCTTGTGAACACTTGGTTCTCATAACATTTGGCCATAAAAGCTTATTTCTCAGCAAGAAAAAACAAAACAAAACACCCTAGAGTTTGGAATTTTCATGGTATTTATGAAACTGTGATAGGCTTATTTGCTTCTCATTATATACCTGATATGTTTTTACTAACAACATGTATTTTGCATCAATAGTTAAGAAAAATAATTTAGTGGCTTAGTGGGAATGAAATGGCAATAAAAGAAAAGAAAATGCAGAAACTGCTTGCTGGTGGAACACCCCACTATTATTAATTGTGAACCATGTGATCTGGCAACCTTTTGATTTTACCAGCACCGTCCACTCCCTTGTAAATTCTAGCTGGCTTTCCCATACATTATTATGTGGATTCCTTGCAACCACTTCCCTTTCTGATTTTCCAGAGACAGAGTATAAAGTTTCCCCAAATGCCAATAAAACATGAAATCCTATTCCACTCTTTAGATTTGCTTTGTGTAGTCATTTTCTAAAATAAGAACAAAAAAAAAGGCTTTAAACAATGCTCTTTTCTATTTTTACCTTCATTCAATAGTTGCTACTCTTCATAAACATCACAGTTTTTGTTTCAATGTCTGTACATTTTGGGGTTTTTAAAGTGTTGGCTCTAATACTGAGAAAAATTTTAAGTATTTCCTTGCTTCTAAAAAAAACTTTCGTGAATGAATATGTTCCACTTCATCTTGATTTTGCTTACAGATATACTGTGCCATATAACACAGATGTCTATAGGTGAATGAAGCTTAAATAAAGCATGTTAAGTAAAGCACATTTAGCATTTCAATTTATAGGTAAAAAATAACCCAAAAGCAGTGTACAAATATCTGGCCTAGCAGCTCTGCTTGCAATGTGCTCTACTTGTTAAATGTGTAGTAATAATGCAGACACAGTTATTGACTGAAGCAATGAAAACATGGGCTATTTTCTGATCAATTTATTACAAAAATAATTGTGAGGGAGGAGAGAAAGGCTGAGTGTGGGTGGGTGGTTTGCAGCAGACTTCGCCATTTATAATTTATTCTTTGAGAGGAAATGCTTTTGCAGGACACTGGCATGTAAAGAACCTGAACACACTTACACAGCATTACATCATTGCCATTAAGTTATTTCAACTTCGTGGAAGCCTACTCAGGTTAGCACTTGGACTCAAGAATATAAACATTCATTAATTTCTAGAAGCTGCAGCAACAATGGTCATGACTCATGAGGGCTGGCAGAGGGAAACCAGTGAGATGAGTTTAGTTCTAATTAATAGTTCAGAAATGAAAAACATCTCATCATCCTTTTGGGGACAGTGGTTCCATACCTGCCTAGAGCAAGATTTCTCCTGCTTTCCTGGGATGCATTAGGGATGGAGTACTTGAGCCTGGGATTGTTCCCACTGTTGCTCTGTCCTGTGTCCTGAAGGGGGATGCAACCAAGTTATCATAGTCTCTTGGAGCAGGTAGATATGTAGGTAATCAGTAATCTAAATTTAAATAAGAGAGCGATATTGTCCAGATATTTGTGTCTTTATACCTTGAAATAGATGTATAATGCAAATTCTTTGCAAACCAAGAAATTATATCTTAAAGATATTCTTATCTGAAAAATGTCAGAGGCCACATTTCAGCCACATTTGAAGATTTACACAGCACAGAAGTAGTCTGCTAATGCTCTCAATACTTCCTTAACTTCTAAAGTCAGTCTAGCAGTAACTCTTGCAATTGCTACTATCCTCATGGTAAGCAACACTAATTCCCACTTCCTTCCATTACTCTTGCTGCCTATTACTCTTGTCTCAGACACTAAGCCATTGTGCATTATTTCTCTTCCTCTAAAACTACAACAACAACCAATTGGCAGCTTGTGGGGCCAGAAGTTTTCAGCTGGTGGTTTCTGTGTGTCTGGTTACGTGACAGAGCACACAGAGGTTCAGCTGCTTCACTGTTTGCTCCTCAAGCCTCAATCAGAGCTGGCTTCTTATCTTCTGATTTTTGTCCCTTGATAGTTGGGAAATGCTAAAAAAGCCCCTTCTGAGAACAAAATATACCATTTTAAGAAAGGGTTTTGAAGACAGGTGGGATGAATGCCCATTTGCATGCATCTACTTTTTCTCTTGAATTATAGGGGAGAGCTGACAGATCATATGATTTGACAGCTTTTAGGCGCTAAAATGAGGTTCTGATGATCGGTTGCAAACTGGTCCAACAACAAATTAAAAAGTAAAATACTGTGACCTGCCATGGGGAAAAAGATTTTGGGAATGTGCCAGCAGAACAGAAATTAACATAATCCAGTATAAGGAAAACAACCATCAAACTGAGGGGATTTTCTTGGTGTTGGAGCTCTGCTCCTGAATTACACAGAGGAGAGCATAAGTATCCGTGATCATTCCACAGGTCTCTGAAAACTAGAATATTAGGATTAAGATGGTCAGAAAAGTAGTCTGAAGAATTCAGAGGGGTTTGCACAGCTTGGAAAGTTTTTTTCCAGCTAGTGCAAGCACTTCAAATTTGGCTAGCCTGCAAGATATTCATGTTCACTTCTTTCCAGATGGAAGCACCAGAAAAAAGGAATTACTGCTGGCTAGACTGGCATTTTAAGTGTGAATTGGGCATGGGGAAATATGGAAGATAGGCTTTCTTTTTTGTCTGGTTGGCTGCTAACTTCACACTTTGCTCTGGGTCTGGAAATAGAGAAGTCAGTGACAAGAATTTCACTGTGGCCCTTGGGGACATTACAAACTCTCTGTTCACTGGGAGCTGCTGTTAAGAAGTGCCCAGTGAGTCATGGCTACGCCACGTTAATGGGCAGAATCTGACTCCAGACAAGTGCCTTCTGCTTTTTTAATTCCTTTCAGTTTCGATTAGTTTCTTCTGACCTTTTTCATCACTATGTTTGCAGAGCTGGATCACTGCCTGCCTGTCTGTGCAAAGATTTTATTAGATTCTGCAGTATAGGCCTTGCAGTTTAAATAGTCCCAAAATAAGAGGAAAAAAAAAAGCTTAAAGCAGGCTGCTTCACCACAGCAGGTGCAACAAGAAGATCTCTTCACACTTCATTTCATCATGTCTTGTTCCAAACTCACATTAAGAATGATCCTTTTTTAAATAGTGGTCCACAAAATAATGGAATCAAAAGTGAGCAATTTCTGACATAAGTGAAACTACTTTGGCTGCATACACTTGCATGGAGACAAAATTTCACTGTGGCTGTTCACAAATTTACTTTTGGTTATGGTTTGCTATGCTAAAAATCAATCTTAAGATTTCTGTGTAATGTAGTTTAGTGGTTTAGGAGTTACAGTGGTAGTGCTGAGTTGGCAGTTGGACTTGAGGATCTTAAAGGTCTCTTTCAACCTTGGTGATTCTATGATTCAATGAAGATTGCATAAACAAAAACCTTTAGTTTTTTTTTTTAACATATAGTTGCAGATGGCTTTACTTAACATGCAAAAGTTTTCAATTCTTTAGAGGAAAATTTTTAGTCAAAAATTAGATAGACTTTACTAAAACTGTAAATACCAAGTGGATATCAGTGGCTAGGCGACTTTCTGTTCCCAGGAAAGACCCTGACTTGCATGTGAGCCCTTGTAGGAAACCCAGACATGACAATCAAACACACAGTAAGCTTTTTATTGGGGTTGGTCATAAGCAACTCACCCTAGACAGAGTGAACAACAGTTTGGCTGATTTATATCCAAAAAACTTCCTCTCTCCTAAAAAGGAATCCATGCTGCATGAAGTTGAAATAATGTTCAATGATTGCATTTACACATCACCCAGGATTTCCTAAACAAGTGTCAATAGAAAGAAATCACATGTAACTTCCATACTATTTATATTTATCTAATTTTATGAAATCTTAATCAAATTATTGAAATATGCCTTCTTTTTACATACCCCCTAAACATCTGCAATGGATTCCTGTCAGAAACAGGGTACTGGAGCAGATATACCTTGGGGATAAATTAACACATGAATCCTCTGCCCTAATATAATGCAACAAAATACATCTGAGACATTCAGGCAGGATGACATAGAGCATCAGCCCATCTTATACCAATGAAGAATTGTTCTGTAACATTTGCTTCCTATGAAGTTTTAAAATCCCAAATATGTGTTTCCTTGAGCAGATTATTTCTTGAAAACCTCTAACTGGCAGGAACTTTTTCCTGGTACTTAGCCTAATTATTTAGTGCTTATTTTGTGTATGTGTTTTGTCTCATTCTTTTCATCTTCAGTAATTTTTAAGATTTTCTTGCAAGTGCAGTTCTGTCAAACTCAATGTTTTTAGAGCTTAATATTTTCTTAGATTAAGTTTTCACATATCAAAGAACTGATGTAAAAAATATAGATATTTTACTTTCAAAGGCAAGGAACCAAACTTTCAGACAGAGAGGAGATGAAGGCAAATGAAGCTAAACAAAGCAATAGCCTGAATCCTGTTGCTTTCTCTTCCCTTCATTGCTTCAGCATTGCAATTTATCCAGAGTTCCCACCTTTTCTTCTGAAAAAATCAAGACATATACAACCTATAATTTTCCCTAAAGTATGTAAATGCACATAGAAACTAGGGCATCAAATGGACATAATTTAGTTTATTTTTTCTTCCAAATTTTAAGAACTGATTTGAATAAAGTTCTTCCTGTGTAACCCTGTCCAAAAGTCCCATCTATACTGGATGTGAAGAAGTTAATGAGTACATTTGGAAAAAAAAAAACCACTCCTGATGGCTACTGACAAAAAGCCCAGGGAAAGTTCAGTTTAACAAAGCATTAACTGCAAAGATTAACTGCAAATTGAGGTTACTTATCTAAATATTAGTAAACTTTTAAAAAAGAACAAAGAGCCTTGGAAAGCGGCCTTTAAATTAGGGCCACACAACTTTGTATAACAATCTCACTGTTAATTGAAAATTAGGCAGTGTTATGGTTAGTTTAAATGACACAGCTAGGAACTCTGGGCCTATGGCAAAGAGACCCAAGCCCAAAGACAGGCAAGCTTTGCTTGATTATAGTGATTACATCATGGTCATTAGAATTTAAACCAACTAACCCAAACACAGACATCATATCTTCATTTGATAGCTGCAGTCTAGTAAATAGTGGGAAAGGATGTTATGTATGGATTAGCCCAGCTGAAATAAAAACAGACATTCTTTTTGAACCTGTCTGGCATTGAAAACGAGAACTTAAAATCAGGCTGTAAATTGGTCTTGTAAAGCCAGAGGCCTTTGATTCTTAAGGGTCTGCACAGTGTTTTAGCCAGTCTTTGTTTTGCAGGAAAACCAGCTCAGCACCCGGGTATGAGGCATCCTTGCATGCAGTCTATCGCTGTGCAAGAGGTTGAGTTCATCTGTGGGAAAACATGAATATTAGCAATGTCCTCCTTTGTGCTACAATTCCTTTCAAGTTTGTGAGTCACTGTCAGCTGTTTGCTAAAAATAACTCTTTAGTACTGTTTGGACTCATAGTCATTACGGTGACATGTTGAGATTATTAGGGACAGCCTCAACACTTCATCTTTAAAATGCATTCTGCATCTGTTAATCTTTAATTTACAATTTCAAAGTGTGTGTGGGGGACATTTCACTGTCTAATGTGAGGCATCCTTGTCACCACCTCAAATGAACTGGGTTCTTGGTCTCCCCATATAGACAATGCAAAAACCCCAAAAAACCTCTGAATCATGTTTGGTCTTTCAAACAAAGAGGGAACCTTGACACTGAAAACTTCTCTCCCTTTTTCCTTTTTGAAGTTAAAATTTATCAAATTAATAGAAATGAATATATATATTCATTTATTATTATACACTATTATATATTCTATATATTATTATATACTTTAATATTATTTATATAGTATTTACATAATATAACATAAATATTATTATATAAATAGAAATATAACATTTATATGATATTATTTCTATTTATATATAATAATACATATTATTATTATTATACACTTTTTTGCTTTTTTGTCTAATAACATGTATGTAATAAATTGCAAGGAGAAAGGGCATTCCCATTCACACTTGCAATATTTTCTTCAGAGACTGCATATAAATCATAATAGTTCATTGATTTTCTGTGTGTTGGGACAAAACAGAGAGGCAGGAAGGTCTTCAGAAAATTTTCAGAGTAAGCACATTTATTATAGTGCTATTATCATTTATACTTTAAGAAAATCACTCCTGGAACTGGGGACATCCAGGTTGTTAAAAAATAGTTGTCTTGCAATAAATTGTGCTATTATGAAATATCTCGCACCAGAGACAAACAACAGAGTCAAATTTAGCCCACATTCGTTTAACAGGAGATGGCATTTCTCAGAAACTCCTAAAGATGCCTCACAGACAGACTCACCCCGTAATCATAAACCAAAATCCCTGGTCAGTTAGCATGAGCCTTACTCATTTCACCAGTGTTACTTCAACCTTGCTTGAATTCTGCCATCTAGAAACTGTATATGACTGTTTGACATATTAAAAGTATGGGAAAGAGAACTCTGAAGTAGACAGCAGAACTAAAGGAAATATGGTCATTTCTCTGGCTGCACTTGACAATCAATCTCAGATCTCAAGACTTTGCTACTTTACAAGGAATTTAAAATCCAGAATATTTCATGCTAAGCATCTGAGTCTTCAGAGGTGTAGCACACTGGACTTTTGTAAATATTAAAAGGAAATGAAGGTTTGTACTTTTATCTTTCCTTCCTTCCTTCCTTCCTTCCTTCCTTCCTTCCTTCCTTCCTTCCTTCCTTCCTTCCTTCCTTCCTTCCTTCCTTCCTTCCTTCCTTCCTTCCTTCCTTCCTTCCTTCCTTCCTTCCTTCCTTCCTTCCTTCCTTCCTTCCTTCAGTTTATTTTTAAAACTTTAAATACCTTTACATCAGGGAACACCAAACACAGAACTTGGGTCTCCTCTTGATCATTCAGCGTTTCTTCAAATGCAATCAAAATTTCAAATCACAAACCAGTTAGCTAATGTGGGGACACCAGAAATAAAAAAAAAAAGACTAAGGAAACAACTATGGACAAGATTGTCCCACATGGTCTTGCAAGAGAATAAAGGAATGGAGATTAGTACAAATTATAAATTGTATAATATCTCCATAACATTTATCCTATGCAGCATTGCCTAGCATGTATTGCAGCAGAATGCTCAGAAATATCTGCTTTATTTAGCAGTACTGTCACTGTTTAGATTGTTGGTATGTTTGTGCATCCAGCAAATCCAATATAAAAACTTGTTCAAGCAAGCTGGTTTCCATATCATGACATTTTCGTGGTCATCTTTGAAAATCAAGACCTTATCTTTTGTATTGCTAAAGCCTTGGAATAATTTTGTAGCTTTCATCTTTCCTAATGCTAAAATAAATGTTTTTCACCCTCAGAATTTTATCCAGAGAATCCTAAATTACAAAAAATTCCAATGTGTGTGTTTTAGAAGGTGCCAATGGAAATTAATGACTTGAGAGTCAAGTCATATAAAAACAGCAGGGTAAAAAAATCAGGTAAAGAATGCCCATTCTAGGTAATTAATGGAACTGTTAAAAGTGTAATCAAAAAAGGAGAGGCAACAATGTGCAAAAATATTAATGGCTTCATAATGCCATGCTGCAAAGAGCACTAGTAATAGTAAACATTCTGACATCTTACTGCATGTATTAACAACACAGCCCAGAAATTTCTAGAAGGTACAAAACTTTGCACCCAGAAACTCTTCATGTAAATAAGTCATGGATAATTACTCAAAATAGGTTCCCTTTTATTAATTGTTTTACTCCATTAATAGGAAAGGCAGACAGTGGGGAGTATAGCAATCTTTGCAGTTGTCAGTTCTGCCAGGTTTTTACTTCTGTGAAAAGCTTTTTCTGCATATTTCAGGTTATGTGGCAGAACTTCCTGGCAATGGAAATATTTAGAATATTTAGATATTTAGAAACATATCCTGTTGCTCAAAAATAAGTTGAGATTTCTGGGATTCAATGTTAAAGAAAGTTTCAGTCCAAGAATGTTTTGTAATAAGTGTGACACTGAGACACCAATTAGAGTGAAGATTTGTGGGGAAGAAGAAGCTGCAGACTAGCAGGACAAAATATTAACTTTGAAATCTTTTACACCAACACTGCAAGATGCAGACTTTTAACTCACATTCATCAAAATTTTAAAATACCATCACCTGCTCTGTGTGAAACTCCACATTCTTGTGTCACACAGGGTTCATTTTGCTCTGTGAGGGTTTGCACCTCCTCATTTCTCTGCTCAGGTTTCAGAAACCTGAAAGGCCTCAAGTTCTCCAGTCACAGCATGGAATGGGTCATGCTTCCTGCTGCACCATCTGAAGAATTGACCCCTTTAATAAGAGAGAAAGAACAAACAATGAATAACAGTGGATTTCTGTCACACACTCAGAAATCTGGGGTGATTGGTGGGTACCTTCATGAATACCAGCACAAAATTGAGTATCTGATGATAAGCAGGATCATGAATCCATGAATAATGTCAAACTGAGTTGGAGTCATTTATTTGTGCATGCATTTCCAAATCTGATTTTAAGTTATTTGATAAGATGTAGCAAATAAGCATTTATGTGTTTGCTTATGGAACAGGTTCTATAACATAATCCATTAATGAAACCCAGATGGTATAAAACACAGTGTGTTACTATTTTATCATTTGCCAAAGAGATTTTTAATGTACTATAATTCCACCTTTCATCAAAAGTCCCATGGCTACATTTCTGCTCAACCTGGGGACTGTTGATGACTTTTCAAAAATGCTGACTGTGGCTCTTGCAGAGGCAAGTGTCCTCTCTGGTGTAGGGCTTCAGCCCAGGGGCAGTGTGTTGAGGAACCCAGTGAAACAGAGAGATGTGGAAAAGGAGAGATTATGCACCATTCACAGAAACAGCATCAAACCAGTTCCCAGTGATTCTTGTGGCCTTAGATTTTAATACTATTCCTATATATGACAGATGCAGTATTCCTATTCCATGACAGAAATCTGGGCCAACCATCTTCCGGGAGGATCTTTCTCCTTCTTATAAATACCTTGTATACAAGGCAAAAAAAAAGGGGGCTAAGTACAGTGTTAACATTCTCCCATAGAGCATGAACATAATAATTATGCTCTTGCAGTTATGTCTCTGGTTTTCTACATTGATGATGAGAGGATTTATCTCTGAATTTTGCAATGAAGGTGTGTCAGAGCAATTGCCAAAAATTGCGTTAATGAAAGAATAACTCCCATCGTACTTTATCCCCTCTCTCATCTAATTCCGACTTCCCTACACCCTAAAAATGTGTGAGGAATCTGACTAATACTTTAAATGGGTGCATGAACATCTTGTGTGATACTTCAAGTGATATGTATGCTTTGGTGATATACATCCTTGCTAAAGGTGATGTACCAGCTGACGTAGCCCAAGAAAGGCATGGAGTATGCACTACTTAGAAATGAACTTTCTTGTCTGTGAAACTGCCCTTTGTTTGGCTGATTTGGCTGGGGTTTCTATTCCAAACTTGCTTTGTCTTTTATCCCTTAAATATCAGTTGGAATAGTGAGTAGAGGGAAAAATAATTTTTCCTCCAACATCTATACACTCTTTCCCTAGATATACTTTCCAAAAGCGGAGGGTTACAGCCAGAGTTGAAGGCTGACATTTTTCTTTTAAAATCAAACTGTCTGTTACTCACAAAGGCCCCACAGTCTATTTGTTAGAGTAGCATGGCTGTATTCTGGCATGGATATCTCAGAATAAATGACTTGAAGGAATCCTGCCAGAGAAAAAGGAAAATCGTGTTGAAACCAAAATGATAACTTCATTGTCAGTGTACCTTAGAAGAGAAAGTTTGTGGCAATAATTTCTGTGAGAGACAGTTCAGGAAATTTGTACCGGTAAACACTGAAGTCTTTAATTTTTGCATTCTTCAATGTATCCCTGAGTACAGAAATAAGAAACATCAGACAAATAAAATGTTCCAGGGGAGACAATTAGGGGAGGGGGAAAGAATTCATTTCTAATATAACTGTTATATGGCTTTTATAGCACCTACTCCTGAGAGAAAATGCATTCAGCAAAGCTATATTTCATATATCCATATCAGTTAATAAATTTTACATTAGTGGTAGAAGCTACTTTTAAAAAATGGTACTATTTTATGAAAGATGCTAAGTAAACATCCCTGTGTTAAACTCTGACTTTGTGCCTCCAGTCTCACTGACTTACACTGTTTGACACCCACTGTACCATTTGGATATATGGGAAAAAATTTTAAAAATCTCAAAACCCTAAGCTTTTGAAAAGAGGACCTTTTACAACTTTTGAAAAATATCTCATGGCCATTTTGAGCAGTGGTGATCTGTAAAGAAAACAGATTAGAAAGTTTGATATTAGAGGAAGGAAATATTATTATCACAGCTTGAAATCTGTTAACAGGGCCTTCCAAATGGGGCAAACATTAAAGTCAAATAGAAACTCAATTACAGGAAGATTTTCAACTTGTCAAAAATAATTGCATTAATGTCAGCAATGTTGAAGGTCTAAAACAAGGAAACTATTGTACAGTATCTCTAGAAAAAAAGATTAAAGGAATGCATAGTGTAGTTTCAGCAAAAGGTCCAAAATGCTTACATTTATTTTGGTTTTGTTCTGAGGCCAAAGACCACAGTACTGAATAAAACTGAAACATCAAGCCATAACTTTCTGATAGATGTTACATCACATGAAGACTGTGGAATTGTCAAAAAGAAAAATAATTTATCTGGTTTACTTTGAACCAAAACTTGTAGTAAATACATGTACAGGACAGAGAGCTATCAGTTTGGATGAGCTGGACCTTTGAGACCTTATTTGTTCTTGAATGTTTAGCTAATATTGCAGGAGGGAGTGTTCTGCATTTGCAACTAAAGCTTCTGCAAAGTAAATTTTATTTTAAAAGCTGTTGAACTACCATATAGAAAACTTATATCCTCTACCCATTTAAATGGGATTTGAAACAATTTTTTTTCAAGAAAGACTCTCTTTCTTTGCTCTCTGATAACCTAGCGAAGGCTGAGATAATATTTATAGTATTACTGTCTTCATAAGTAGTTCCTGTGTTCATTCTGAGCAGGAACTACAAAGACACAACCGGGCAAACTACAAAAACAAAGTAGCACCATCAGAAGTGTTCTTTCTTTTTCTTGACCTCAGTGTTGAATTGTAGAAGTCCATGTATAAAGTCCTGCAATGCACAGAATCTTTATCCACTGATTCATTTTCTTTTTCTTCTTCTTCCAGGTGTAATTCCAATAATCTATTGCGGCTTGAACCTCTACCTATTCAGTGCCTAAATTCTGCTGAAATTAATGGATATTAGAACTATATAAAAAAGCACATGATGAGCTTTTCAGAAGCACTTAGGCAGGTTAGTCCTTTTTCAAAATTCTCACTACAGTCCATTTTTTGATTTAAGCCTCCTGATCTCTTTCAGGATATAAAGGGGGCTTATAAGAAGAGAGAGAAAGACTTTTTACACAGGCAGCTGACTAGTGGGAGGACAAGTGGGAGTGGTTTTAAACTGAGAGAGAAAAGTTTTACTTCATATATTAGGGAGAAATTCTTTACTAATTGGACAGTGAGGCACTTCAAAAGGTTGCCCAGAAAAGTTGTGGATGCCCCATCAGTGGCAGTGTTCAAGGCCAGGTTGGAAGGGACTGTGAGCAATCTGGTCTAGTGAAAAGTGTTCCTGCCCATGGTGGGACAGTTGGAACTAGATGATCTGTAAGGTTCCTTCCAACCAAAACAATTTTATGATTCTATGTCTGTGATCTTATCCTAAATATGTAAGTAATTTTCACAGGGCATTAGATGTTATGAAATTAATTGCTTTGAGACACTGATGTTTTCTTTGCTTAATTAATCTGTTGAAATATCTCACCTCAGGTTTTTTTCTGGTTTTTACAAAACCAGGAGCTGATTATGTCATATGACTGGAATGGCTTCTCATGAAAGCCTGATACATGGAAGTGCCACAAATGTAAATTTTTCTTTAATCTTCTCAAGCTATTGAAGTTGCACAACATCAACACTCAATAACTCATACAACTATTTTAATAGCCAAAGTGACACCCACACTGTAAGAGCCAGTATTCTGCTCACAGCCAGGGTCAGTAACACTTTTACAGGGCCAGACCAAATACTTTCCCAATCAGTACATTTCCTAAAATTATTTGAGGGACCAATGATGAGAAAGAAATTTTTGACCTCTGGTATTGTTTGTTAAAGAGTTATAACAGGTCCTCTCCTAGCATCCCTTCACCTTTGGAAATCTGTTCTCATTTGGTTACACCAGATCTGCTTCCAAATTCTGTGCTTTGTTACAAGAGCACAGGACTTTTTAATAAAAAAGTAAATGTACACAGCAGAAACACTCTGAGTTTGTGCTAGCTATTTATTTTATTCACATCACAAAGAGATTTGCGGATCACCTTTTCAAAGCTGCATGCAGCTTTATTTCTACACCAGGGGTGTAGAAACCAGTCTGAGTAAGTGCTGAGCTAGGAGTCAAGACACCATGGCTTAACTTCTACCATAATTCTTTGGGCTCTCCAATAACAGTTGCTATGGTGGTTTTGCATCAGAAGCAGAACATGACTCTGATAAGAAAATCCACTTTGCCTTTAAAGTGCAAGGATTGTTCTCCAGCCAGGGCACCAGAGCAGAGGGTGTCATGGCTCCCTCCATCTCATGTGCGTGAATTTTTTTCCCTTAGAAAGTAGGGCATGACAGAAAGGAGAATGGACTCTGCCTCATTTCTCTCTGGCATGAAAACACAGTGCAATGAGGAGGTGCACCAAGATGAAGTAGGTTAAGAGCAATCACAGTTCCAGGAACTCAGTGCCTCTGGGACAAATAAACTTATTATTCCATTCATTTCACACTCAAGCATTACTTTAATGAAGTGGATCCACTGAGTATTGGGCTCTGAAGCCTTGGATAGTTTTTAGTTGCAATGGTGTCTAGCCAGTAGGGAGAGAGTAATGGGTGTTCCTCAGGAGACATCCAGGCCACAGAATTTGAAAATAAGCTTGGAAATAGACTCCATTCTCTCCTTCCAACCTTGACTAGTTATACTGTTTCACATATTTGCAGTTTAGAGGAAGAATGTGGAGATTTGTAAGCACAGATTTATCCTACCCCATGGAAGATAGTTACCTGAGGCATCTTCAAGCAGGGAAATTCCTTGCCCTGATATGTTTCCAGGTAGTAGTCAAGGAAACTAGGACCAAAATCACTTTCTGAGGGTAACCGTTTTTCATTAATAACTGAGCAGAGCAACCCAGAGAAGTGCCTCACATTGTGGGGGAGGAATCCATTCCACACTTTCTGCCTCATAATCTCAATGAGGTCTCAATGAGAGAAAATCCTTGCTTGCTTGTTAAGTTTGCATACATCAGATGGAAACCTGCCTGAGCAGAGGAGTGTTTGTGGTAACAGGATTTTACCTCTTGGGGGTAATGACACACTTGAAGATTTTACCTCACACAGGTCAGATGAGACTGTTTTGGCTCTAAGAAGCCTACTTTTGTCCTGTAAATGTTTACTCTTTTGTTTCTTGTCATCCAGCTGTCAGAAGTCTCAGATGTGCAAGGGAAGCCTAAGCAAGCGTGAAGTACACAAAAATCTTCAGACTGAATTTGAAACCTCAAACCCTTTAGGGAAGACTTTGGCCACTTATTTGCTGCTTCAGTCTTTTTACAGATACTTAACTCTTCTACTTACCGGGATTTGCATTGCTGACCATTATTATGTGGACAGATCATAGACAGTATAATCAGTGAGGTTTTAATCTGTTATTAGTACATGATTGTAACATACTAACATGATTTTGAGATATAATTTTGTCCTATTTCAAAATGTTCAAGTGAGCAAGTTACACATAAAACTGTGTGTAAGACATTTTTCTCTCTTCCCTTAGCCTAAGAGAGACATTCCAACACATTACCAGAGTGCAATTTAGGAAGGACTCATTCAAAATGTTGATAATGGATTAAATAGTTTCAAGCAGAACAGCATAAAGAATCTCCTCCTGCTGACTAAAATGTATAGCTGTGGCTTACATAGTAGCTTAGCAGTTCACATATGGCTTATGTCAATGGCAGAAACCATGTTATTTTCTAAATCACATTGATTTGTTATGTGGTACTGAAAGATCTAAACCAGAATCATTGGCCATAAATTACAGAATCTAGTCTTCTACATTCTTATCTGTGTTTCAGATCCGTCAAAATGAGCCCAAGAGTCAAGTCTTCTATGTACACAATGCTACTAGTCAAAGAGTAAGAGCTAAGACCATTCAATTTCCTCCTTTTTTGGAGCCAAGCCAGATTGACATTTTCCTTTCTGTTATTTTTGGCAAAGAGGAAAGAGAGGGAAAACTTTACTGCTCTGTTACTGATGGTTTTTTTATTTTGTTTTTATTAAAAATGTTGAAACATGGGCTCTATGTCAAAATTATTTTATTATTGAAAGCTGGGTGGGGTGAATGAACTGGCAACAGTTCAGAAAGCCATTAATGGTACTGATAACGGGGAATCCTATCCAGCCTCCACAGCACTGCAATACTTAAATGTAATAAATTGTACAGAAATCGGGTGACTGATGTGCGCAGTTAATGAATCGGTAAAGATTCAAAGGTTAATCTGCTGGGAGGTAACAAGCTCTGCCCATCTGATACTGTAACCAAAATATGATATTTGTTAGTTACATGATGATATTTTTTGGGCATACAACAGAAAAAAAATGAGCTTTTATTGGCTGCAGCTTTGTTAGGTCTCCAAGACCAAAATGCAGAAAAAGAAACAACTCTAATGGTGATTCTTGAATCACAGACAAAACTTAAATATATTAGAGGTGAAGTGTGACTCCCTGAATAAAATATATTGTCAAACATCAAAGCAATTGCCCAAGAAGCAGAGTGTTCCCTGAAGCAGAGTTGCACGTGTGCCCAGGAGTGCCCCTGCCTCAACCCTCAGCCCTCTTCCAGCCAACGCACCCCCTCCCTTGGAAGACCTGAGAGACATGATGGCTGTGTGGAATTTGGGAGGGGTGGGGGAAAGTGTGCAGTCCAACCTCTTAAGAACTTTTCTAACAATAAGGCAGCTTTCTAGAAACAAAGGAGCGAGGTCCAAGCAGACTCAACATTTAAGTGAAAACAGGAATGGAAAGGAAGAAAAAGATAACTAACAGCAAGAGGGGTGGGTGAGGTTAAGAAAGCCAACGCTTAACACTCTTGCTTCACCCCCAGGAGACTCACATTCAGATTTTCTTCTGCCACACCTATTTTTCATGGTGCTGGACATGCTGTTTACACTCTCTGGCCCAAAGCCTCCCTCCTCTGCCCCACCCCTTTATTTGAGGATAGTGCTAGCTACCACATAATGAGCATAAAAATGCTGAAGCCTGTGAAAGGTGCTGCTCTTGCAGATATGTGTGAAAGACAGAACCTTGCTGTGAAAAAGCATGCTCCCAGTGTCTTTGACAACACATGGCTTGAAAGTTACCACTTTGTTCTAGACTCTTGGTTGTCAGCTCACAGCAGAGAGACACAGTCTAAGTAAGGCTTCTAAGGAGTGAAATGTGATGGTTCCTCCAGTATATTCATCCCTCTATCCAGCTGACCATGGGACAGCAAAGCCTGGGAACTGTCACTGCTGACAGGAGCCTGTGCAGCACAAGCTCTGAGCTTGGACTCTCATCTCTTCACATGTCTTGACAAAGGGTGATGGCCCATGAAGTCAGATCTTGTATATGCACATCAGTTCAGTTTTAGCAGTTATGCCTTTTTCTTTTTCTTTCTGTGCATGGACCAAAGGTGCAGGTGTTGTATTAAAAATACATTAGTGTTTTATTCCCTGCTTGGATAGACCTCTCTAGCACCGGGGACGCAATAAAGTAACTATGAATTTAATGTGGTCTAATTTATTCAACAATGAAACAAGGATGATGAATATCACATTCCTTTTCTGCAGCACTTCTACAAATAAGTCTTAAATCACTTTCTGAGCAGGATTTTGTAGATATTATTACAAGACTTAGCTGAAAGACAAGAAACTGATGAACATAGCAGCAAAGTACCTTGCCCATGGTCACTCAACAGATCAGAGGCAAAGCTGCTTTGTGTTTCTCCAATGTCTTCCTAAGGCCAGAAGACCTCCTCTAAAGAATTATGCTATTGATTTGTCAACAGGTTACACCAGAGCCAAGCTGTACACATTCTGGCTCAAGCTAGCAGGATAAAGCAGGATGTCTGTGTGCCAGGTTGAAGTCTTCTACTTTTGGGACAAATCAACACTTCCTTTCTCTTGCAGGATTTGCCAGGAAACAGAGCTAGCATATTTCAGTCCAACTCAGATGCATGTTACCTGAGGCTCAGATTAAACATGTCCTAGGGCTCTAGTCTGGAACTTAAGATGGGCCTGGGATGATTCCCAACAGATATAGCTAACAACCTCCCGACCCTTTGTGCTGAAAAAAAGTAACCAAAGGATCATGGAAAGACAATTGATGGATTTGGAACTTTCAGCTTATTTTGAGTTCTGAATTTCCTGTGTCTGGAAACATCCTTTCCTCTGTGACCATCTTGGTGACAAAGAGCTGTCAGCTACAGTGCTGATGGAGGGTTAAAAGGGGAAGGAAGGAATCCACTACTGCGTCAGAAATCTGTGTGCTTCTCAGTGGCCCCTCATCCCTTTTCTAGGCTTCAGAGGGGTTTGTTATAATGTAGTTATTGGTTATAAAGTGATATTTGGCAATAGCCTACCTCCAAGTAAACCTGCAGGTAAAATGTACCTGTAGCAGGAAAATTCTGGTTCCAACACAGTTTAATTTAATTGTTAATTTACTTTAATTATTAGTGCCAACAACTGCCTGTTTCAGAATCTGTAGGTGTCAATGAAAGGCCTCTGAGGTCTGGACCAGGATCTAACTAGATCTAATTACACCTTCAGATTGTGGGTCACAGCAACCTTTTCACTAAAGATGGGAGATAAACCTCAAGGAAGCCAGCCATTGGCAGAAAATGATGATACGCTATGATAATCTCACACAAAAGATCTTTCCTTATTTGCAGATAGCTGTTTGCAAAGATAATTCAGGAGAGGCTTTTAAAATTAGTAATGACAGAAATTTGGTTACATTTTCAGGTCTTTGTAGCATAATATGAGAAGACATTAATGGCATTAGTAGTGTTAAAGAGATTATGTGCTCTCTTCCAACTTCAAGAAGGACACATTGAAAAACTTAGAACCATACTAAGTAATGGGATTATTAGCCAGGATATAAAATTGGGTTGAAAGGAGATGACAAAGAACAATTTTTACTGAAAGTCAAGCAGGAAGCTGGGATGTTGAATTTTAAAGGTACTTTTTTCCTTTTCATCTTCTACCTTAATATATGTTGGATACACAGAGCCAGAAGGTAGGCAGCAGGAGTTCAGCATAAGGGCTTGAAACAGAAAAAAAAAAGTCTTTATAGTTATACTACTTTCTTAGTCCTGAAGGAGGATTTATAATGTGAGAAAGAGAATTAGAAACTTTAGCATGGTAATTCAGAACATTTTGGGGAGAGGTAAAATAGTATTTTGTTTATATTTTATTTCATAATCTGTGCTTATATTAAGATTTTATTAGTATGGAATTAAAGATTACTAACAGAATAATGAAATATGATTGCCATAGCTACATATTTCAGAAGAAAATATTAATTTATTAAAAATAAAATAGCTTTACATATTTGTTTAAATACATATGTGTATTGGGTAAATCAGTTAAGAAATGTAAGGAGAGGTCACTGGAGAAGTCTAGGCTAAAGGTTATAAAAATATTAAAATTGTAAAATAGTAAGAATCATGGTGAGAAAAGCAAGCTCCAAAGCATATTAACGTAGCATGAGAAGAACTTAATATACTGGAGGGTAGGAAGTCAGTATTCAGAATTGCAATTCAGCACAATATTCTTGAATAAAAAGAAATATTCCTGAAATACCCCCTAAATGTATTTTTATTACAACCTAGTGATCAAGTTTAGTGTACTATCATCTGTTGGCTGACTCTATGTACTAACCTCTTGTGGACTATCCCTGAACTATCTCTGAATAATTCAATGCCTGTGGTCTGTCCAGGGAATATCATAGTTAACAGCAGGAATACATGGCAGATTATGCATGGTCAGAGTCTGTATCCTGAACATGGTGACACATAGATCAGCTTTGTTCATCTACAGCAAAGTGGCTGAGAAATGCAATAAACTGATCCCAAACAGTGTTTGGCTTGTGTGATCTTTAAGGGATGTGAGGAAAAAATAGGTAACTCTGTCTTGAGGGAAAACACAGAGTTAGCAGGGTGATGGAGCAAATGTGCACTGCAGCTCAGGAACTGTCAAGATGTTGAGGGAATGACAAAAGGATGACCATAGGATATCCTTGACAAGAAAGGACAAGAAGAGAAAAGTATTCAAAGAAATTCTTTATGTATTTCTTTTTTGCTCATCAAAAAGCTTCACAAAACATTAAAAAGAGAATCTACTCTGAAAATGTTAATACACATGATTTTACAATCAGATGGTTTCCATTGTGAATAAAGTTGTCATTGATACATCATGCAATTCACAACTTGAGCATACACTTTAGTGAGATATTCTGTGAACACCATTTTCCTAGTTCAATCCATTTGATTCTAATTGCCAGAAGTAACTGGTGCCTCTGAGTATCAAATATGAGGGACCAGACTTACAGCAAATCATCACTTCCTAATGCGTCTTATTTAAAAAAAATAATTATTCACTGGTTGGATTTAAGGGTTGGGCAGGTTTGGTTTTAAACAAATTTTCCTGGGCAGTTCTATGCTACCAATGAAGAAGCTGGGCTGTGATGTCCCACTTTAGTTCTATCTATCCCTGCGACACTTTGTGGTGCCATAAGCAGAATATTCAAACATCAGGAGCAGAAAGAAGAGATCAGGTAGTAAAAGCAACATATCTTTTTAAAAATAAGTATATAAGACATTGTGTTGTTTTAGATATTATATCACTGAGCTACCTTTGCTGAAAGACATGTAAGATTTTTCTCAGTTCTTAGGGATGTTTCTTAAAGAAAATACCATACTGTCTAGTCCCTCTAAGTTTATCTACCATCAAGATGCAAAACAAAAACAAATTTCAGGCTGTTTCTCTCACATGAAACAGGTGGAACATTTCTTCTTTGTCTTTGTCCAACATGAAAGATCGTTGCATCTCTGAAGTTTAAGGCATGTGTCCTTTGGAGTAATGCCCCTTCCACTGGATCTCCTCAAATACTGGCAGCTGCTCAATTTCTTTCCTCGGTTTTGCCAATGACAATATTTTGTGCTTCAATGTTTCCTTTGCGTGTCTGTGTCTGATATGATTTTCCTTGCATACAGAAAGAAGCATACAATATTTTGGTTTGAATAGTGTAAGTGAAACAAGTTGCCTGCAGACTTTACACAAACAAATTTTGCACTGGCTAATAGTAAAAGAAGTCCACAAATGAGTTTAAATATAAAATTTACTCTAGGCAGATAAAAATATAGGCCTTTTCTTAAGCTGGAACTTTTGATTCTGTGGGAAGAAGTGGGGAAGAAGACTGAGATGCTCCCTTCTGTCAAAACCGCATGTGCATCATTAACTACAACATAAATCACTTCAAATGCTGATGATTCCTTGTTTGTCCTACTTTATCTGCCTGTGTCTTCTCTTCTCACCAAGCACCAGTTTCTCCCCAAACAAGGTGAAGTACATAAACGTTGGTATGGAATGGACTTTTTTTCTTCTTACTGTTGCATCTCATGAGCAAGTTACTTATGATTAGGAGTAGAATCTTTCTGGAAAGAAAAAACAAATGTACATTTAGGTCTTTAGAAGGCAAATGTCCACAGGGGTGTATTTTTACCATGAGCAATGTACTATTAGCAGAGCTAAGCTTTGCCAAGATTAAGTGGGTTTAGGTCTGTTGTTATTTTGTCACTAGATGCGACAATGCTCTAATTTTCATCCTGCTTGGATCACATATTAGATAACTTTTAAGATAAGGGGTCCAGGATAGTTTCATATTTGCAAGACTCTTTATTGTTTCGTTTGTTTTTTGTTTGTTTTTTTAATAAACCTGATGTTAAAATATAGTTCAACCTTTTATTTTCTTTCTTTCCTTCTTTTCTTTTTTTTTCTCCTAATATATAACAGTGGCCTCCATTGGAACAGATGGAAAAATAAGTTGGAAGTGCACCCAGGAACATGCTTCCATTTTTACCTGCAGAAGGAGTGATGACAGAGGGTAGCACTGTATGTAATTGTAGATTTGTTTTTCATTACATTTAAGACATTTATAGTGTTGGCTCCAAGATTAGAAAAATTTTGCACAGGAAATCAAAGTGTTAAATACATACCTCTCAATTTAACATCAAATGTAAATCCAAAGTTTTCTGATCTCAGTTTACTAGAAATTCAGATGATGATATCAAAACAGGACAAGAAAGGGGAAATAAAGAGAGAAAATTTAGGATTATCAAATTGCAGCTCTGGACCAGGATTTGCCTGTCCAGCACAATAAAGTTCTTACTGTCTATGGGACTTCAGAGAAATCAGTCTTTTTACTTGGCCTTTGAAGTCACCAAGACACCAATGCCTGTGATAAAAGAGTTTATTTATAACTTAGTGAGCTTATGTCTTTTCCCACTGAACCAGCAGGCTTTCCAAGGTTTGGGGATACAATTTCAAGGGCTGTTAAACCTCTGTCAAAATTTTTCTGGCCCCCTAAGGAGCCTGACTATCCAACGTTCTGTTTGCTATGACAGGGCTTCATGTGGAAGCATTCACAAAACCGACAGCTTCAACTGCTGCAGTTTTTGTAACAGAAAGTGGCATTTAATCTGAAAAACAACATTAGCAAATCAGGATATAATTGGGTTTTTATTTCCTGCCTTTCCCCCCTTTTTTCCCTGCCCTAAGAGATAAGACAAAGCCCAATAATAACAGTTCCTGTTCTCTACAGAAAAATGCCATTTATATATAACCTGGCAAACTGCAAGAGGCAGGAGCTAGGGATTTTTTGGTTTGATGAAAAATGTTAGAACAAATCCTTAAAAGAGACTATAGCATACAATGTAGCGCTGGTTTCAGATAATATTGTAATCCTTCTGACAAATGTTGTCAACAGCGAACATAAGCACAGGCTTAAATATCCAAAGTGGTAGTTCTCAAAGTACCCAGTTTGTCATGTCACTCTGAACACATCTACTGTCAAGAATTTAACTGAAAACTCTTCATTTACTGTGGTCCCACAAGCCTCTACGTTTTGGAAAGCCTTGATGAAGATGTCCACTCAAAATGAGCAAATACCAGCTGGGTGGATGAAAATCTGCCCTCTGGAGCTTCAGGCGGTGTTTTGGTCTTTCTCAATTTAAAATCAGTCAATGAACTATATTTTAACATCAGGTTTATTCTCAATTTAAAACCAGAATCATAAGACTGGCTTAAAAAAACAGTATAATTTGAGAAGTTCTGAGAAATGCAGGTTGTCCTCTTGATTTGACTTCCCTTTTTGATCCCCAGGGATGCCTACTTTCAAAATTTTCTTCATACTCTTGTGAGCAAGAAGTTTTATTTTCTTCTTTTAAATTCAGGCCAAAGCTCTCACATAATCTGACTCAAGATATTGGCCTTAATGTAAGCACCACATTTTATGAGAATGAAGAGAAAGTCATGGAAGTTGTCCACACTTCCCTGGAAATAATTGTACAAATGTTTACCTTCAGATAGTAAATAACAGAGAGATAAGCATGGTAATTTAAGCAGATTGCCAGTGTAGTAGCAGAGAAATTATTAAAAATGGCTGTTTGGGGACAGAACAAAGGTCTATTCCAACTGATACCCCAATTCTGACAGCAGAAACTTTGGGAAGAATGTAAGGGCAGGACAGTTGTATTGTGCTACTTTCTAGGCATACTCCTCCAGCTTTCGGGGAATCCCTGGGCCTGAGCTGATTAATTCAGTGGTTGTTTTGAAAAAGTAAAAGTAAAGTTAAATTAAGGACAAGGAAAGAGAAAGACTGACAATAAGATAATAGGGACTTTTGCATTTATTAGACTGAGAAAGGAATGCTGATGGAAAGGTAAGCAATGCCTTAGTCAAAGTAGCACAATTCTGATAGAATTGGTGCCCATACTATTATCACGACCACGACAATAATTTATCAATAAATGTATTCAAATACATTTCCTCTGGAAATCACAGCCTTTAAACATTACTTACTTAATTACTTCTGTTGACTTCAAACAAGGTCCTTTTGAACATCATAGTGCAAGAAAGTTTTCATCATCATTTCTTGTTGATATTCTATACCTGTTCAGCAAGTAGCATCACACTGCTGCAGGAGGAGATAGTGTTGTAGAGCTGCTCCAGCATGTTTGTCTTTTCCTCCCTTAATATGATGATCCTAAGACATAGGAAAGAAATAATTGTCCTTCGATGTGTATAAGACATTCTGTGTTTGTATACATTGTGTGTGTAAAGTGCCTTCTGTTCACTAAGCAAGAGGTGTCACAAAATGGCAAAATATTTTTGTTAGTGTTAAACAAAAAATTCTACATATGTCTCCAAAAGGTTGAGCTGGTGTAAAGAAATTTTCACTGTGTTGAGGCAACTCAACAAAAGCTGCATTAACACTTCCTTGCTTTGATCAGGAAGAGATCTTGAAAAATATTTTGATGGAAAATAAATACTTTTTCCCAATAGCTGTATCTGTTTCCACTGTGAATCTATTAAAACAAGGAGTTTCTCTTACAGATTAGTGGCACCCGGAGCTGATTTAAGCAATGACAACTTTGGAAGTCAATTTATATTTGAATCAGGAAATGACTCAGTATTTTCTGAAGTGTTACTTCAAAGCTCACTCTTCTGTAGTTAGGTAGAAATGATATCACATCTTCAGAATGTTAAATTAAACAATTGCATAGAGGCCTGGACTTATTTCTGATGGTGCTTTAAACTATTTTATATATATATATATATATATATATATATATATATATATATACACATATACATACATACATATATCTCTCCCAGGATAGTTTTTGTCATATCTGGACTAATAAGGAATAGTGTCATATACACACATGTACCAGTTCTATCACACCTTTTGTAATACTATTTGTCACTGTTTTATGTTGCCATACATGTAACTTGTCTACAATGTGTTAGAATAAGTGGTCTTATAGTTTATGGATCTCCTGATGCTATATCCCATTATTATGTTAGCTGAAATGTGACCTTCATATGAAGGTGAAAACAAAAAAAATGTTAGCCAATAAGAAGTATTTCTACAAATGGTCAAATGACAGTGGAAAAGGAAATATTTTAACAAGGTACTGTTAATACAGCCCAGGATCAATGCAAAGGAAACCCCTGAGGAAGACTATCTGAAGAAACACACCACTCTTTTGGCATAGTGTACTTTACTGCATGCCTGACACATTTTCCACAAAGCTCTTGTATATTTTCTGTATGAAAATCTAAAACATAAAGTCTTACATTTTGCAGTTGAAAAAATACAGGAGATTTAAACCAGCAATGGTTCTGCCGTATGCCAGCAGTTTTTTTTTGGCAATTAGATCTGAAGGAAACGATGTATCTCAAAAAAAAAAAAAAAAAAAAAAAAAAGGGAGAGGAGGGGGAAGGCTGATGAATGTGGTCATATAATATGATTGAGGTCTTTCTTTCTCTTACAAGTAGAATGTTTGTGTGAACTATAGAAACACAAATAACTACTATTGTTATGATTACTAAGTGTATATTCAATATGATCAGCTTCAGTCTTGGCACCTATTGAATTAAGGAAGTGCTGGACTCCATGACTGAATCTTACTCACTCATTCCATGATCCCCTTATGGGAAAGACACTGAAATTTTCTCCAAGCTGGTGCTGCAGTCTACTTGGAAATTATTCTTGAAATATTCTTGCCAGTGAAATCATCACAGAGCCTCAGAAACCTTACTATAATGGTTACAGGCTTGTGAGCCAAGGTTAAGTTGAAGTCTTCAACATTGTAAACAGTCCAGTGAAGAGAACACAAAATGTGGCTGTTGGAGAAACAATGCAGAGTGTCACTCCGAATTTTAGTTTGATCAGCCACTGTTATTAAGAAACGAAATGTAGTGTATGGATAAAAAATTGATCCATCATGATTAAAATGAAAAAAACAATTGACATGAAATTCAAAAATTTTGAAAGATGAAATGTTGACAGCAAATATCCACATAGCTTACCTAAATTTGGGTCTAGAAAGTCAGGCATCACAGGGAAGTGCCAGTAGCCAGTTTAGTTTTTTCTTCCCACAGTAACTCCCTGTTGAGGTACTGCCATTATGATTGCTTTTTATTTATGGTCTTACAGGATTAGGTTCTTTCACAAGAATCCCAGTAATGACCAGTATCCATGGGTGTCATATTTTAGGTAATGTTTCAGTGTTGCTGGTCTTGGACATCTTTTTTTTTTTTTTTTTTTTTTTTTTTCCAATCACAATTATTCCTAAGTTTTGGTAGAGACTTATATTTATTATTTTTCCAATATGATTTAGGAGCCATGCTTATCTGCTGTTTCAATAGATCTGTGGCTATAGACTATGTCTGTATGAGTACTGAATTCCAGACAGTTGTTGCAAGATGAGAGAATAGAGTACATGACCTTCAAAAGCACCTTTAAACTGTTTTCAGCAGTTGTCTTCACTAGATTTTACCCCAGCAGTATTTCTAAAGGAAAAATTGTCTCAAGATTTCAATTGGAATTCAAAGTGTGTTTTACTGCTATACCCACAAACAGCTAAGAGCTAAGAGGTCTTTGTAAGGTTTAGATCACTTGGATGCATGGTGCAGCTGCAAAACAACAAACTGAATCATCCTCAGAAAATGCCCTGGCCTGAAATCAGTTTGTGATCTGGAGTGTGTATGACTGATCTGACTGTGAATGGTTGCTAGTAGGTATTCACTCCTAACTTGGCAAAACCTTTGGTTCCCGTCCTGCAATTCACACTCCAGTGCATGGAATAGAACTCCAGGGCAGCAGCCGGGCTCAGCACAAAGGCACAGTGTGGGTGAGCATCTCCTGTGTAGGTCGTGTGTGTATGACATGACTAACTCCACCAAGGGAAAACCATGGAGTTAAAACACTTATTTCTCCTCTTTATTACAGCACACGGCTACTTCAACCTGTCCTTTCAGCACTTTTGCCCTGCTGTTTTACAAGCCTGACAAACTGAAGATGACTTAACGTTTCTCTTGGTGGCCTGTAACACAGTGCAGGTATTTTTGACTTCTTGCAATGTAATTCTTCTATTTCTTAGAATGCTGGAGATGCAAAAGGCAGCAGGGTGTGTGTGTGTGCAGAGAGGGAGGAATTAGACAGAGATGTAGAAATGAAAAAAAAAGTAAAATAAAATTTTGCCCTGGACTAAACATTTCCTACATGTTTTGCTGAAAATAAAGAAATTGCAATTCTACTCTCATTCAAGAACTTCTACTTTGCAGAAGCAAAACACATGAAAATTTGCACTTTCACTTGTAAAATCTCTGTGCTACATATAGATAAATGGCAACAAATGGAATTTCCCATAACATTTCATTTCCTATGATGCTTGGGTCATTTGCAGAGTTCTGACTTTTTAAAGAGGTCTGTGAGAGGGTGTCCAAGTTCAATGCTCACTTTTGCAGTAGCCAGGAGAAGGTGTGGCCAGGACATGGAGGTTATTCTATCCCACCTCACTCCTTTCTGGGCAGAAGGAATTCCTTTCAGTTGAGCAAACACTGTGAGGAAGTTGTTGGGTATTGCTCGTTGTCATGGGGTTTCTGAGGGAGTCCTTTCTTTTCTTATATCTTTTGCTATTAACATGGTTGCTGTCACTGTTGGATTTGTTATCATGTTGCTGTTTCCAGCATAGTGTTCTTATCTCAGGTGATGATTTTGGTCTTTTGTGCCTCCAGCTGGAGCAGGGGGAAATGGCAGTGGCTCATGTTTTTATTGAGAATTGTAGAACACCATTCCTACATCATGACGGAGGGAGAAAATGCAAAATGAATGAATGCGACTGAACTGTTGAGCCTCAAACAATGAAGGTGCACCTGGGCACAGTGACAAAAATGGTGCAGCATAACCATTCTGAATGAAGCAGAATAAATCAAAATACCACTTTTGAAAAAACAAAATCTTGCTGCAATGTAGAAAGAACATACATTTATTCCATCCTTTCTGGAATGAGGATTGGGAGCAGACACTTACACTGCTCCTTGTGTCTGCTCAGAGATGCCTAAGCTCAGGCAAGACTGGCCAGATTTTTGACCATATTAAATCAGTATTGCATAAATATCCTAAAATATATCTCAACCCACCAAGAGAGAACTTTGCCTGCCCCCCCCAGAAAACCACAGCAACAAACAAACAAACCAAAACCACAACCTCCACCCCAAAACCAGACGAGAATTTGGGAAAAGGAGTGTTAAATCTAGGAGCTCATGTCTGTAACTTGGAGCTATCTTTGCTCTCAGATGAACTCCTGAGAGAGTTGAGAGCCAGCAACCACAGCTCCATCCAGAGCACTCCAGACTCAGGCTGGTGTGGCGTGCACCATGTAACTGCATGGATGCTGAGCTCCAGGAAGAGCTCACTACCCCAAGAGCCATTCCATAAGTCTTCTATTTGATGTGAAATAACTGCTCCTGCATAGATGCTCTGGGTTTGAATCTTCACACTTAATTTTAGGCAATTGCTCAGCATGTGTTTTTTAATAATGAATGACTACACTAAAAATTAAACGCAGGGGAATTGCCTCTTGGCACTTATGCTACCAGCAGTTCCAGGAAAGATTATCCACTGCTGCATCAAGAAAGCATTATACCAAATGAGGAGTCCAGATGTTAAATTTGTACATTATCTTCCTGATTTCTTTCCCTATGTATAGTTCAACTTTTCAAATATTTTATCTCTTATCCAGATATTCAAAACCTTCTGTTTTATGGGGAAGACCATGAGATCACCCTGCCTGCAGCCTAAAAATCTGAAGAGACTAGTTGCTCTTTCAGTCAGCTTTAAGTCCTTAACTCATGACATAGGAATATAAGCTATTATCCCTAAACCATTTTGAGCAAACTACCTCATAAATAGTCTGGCTGACATAAAGATTCTACCATTTAAACAGCAGAGTAAATGCATAAGAAAGACTAGCTCAAGCTGTAAGCTATGCCTATGTACGTGAAATACTTTTTAAAGCTGCCAATAAACTGTAACAAATAGCTTAACACTTTGAAACACAGTGGAAAAGCCAATTAAAAATACCTTGGAGCTGCAGTTGGAAATACTGTGAGCCAGTTGGTCAAAACTTGCTTTCAGAAATAATTCAGAGCTTACTAATTTTACCATTAACAGTCAGATATACAGCAATTAACTGTAACATCCTCATTTTACTTTGGACTGATGCTAGTGTCAGAAGCAAGGATACTCAAACCAAAGCCATTCCTTTGACATGAATTTCAGCCCAGAACTTTAGTCATCAGAGACAAAGAGGGAATTAATCATGTAACATTTTCATAAATGCATTCATTTCTTTTTCTTCATAACATCTATTTTAAACTATGGACTACAAACTAGCTGAAACCTGGAAGAGAGGGATCTCCCTTTAAAGTGCACATGTATGGAGCAGTGGCATCCCAGCTTATGACTGGCATTATGCAGTACTAAAATGATATAAGTTATAATGCACAACACCTGCATTGTCTTTTGGGAAGCATTTGTTATACTCCAAAGTATAGCCTTAGCATGTTTAGGGTTCTCAAGAGACACATTTTGGCTATCTCATGTTGCTGCTACTTTTTTATGTTCTGCTAACTCAACCATCTTTTAATCCATGTTCCTGGAAGCTGAACCTTAAGGAAGACTCCTTGCTCTCATAATTTCTCATAGTTTAGAAAATCAACTGTGTTGAAGGTGCTTTCTTCAGAGCTGCAGGTGGCAAAACCAGTAAATATCCAGCAGTGCTAGTAGCAGGGTTGGGCGCTAAGCCTTCACAAAGATAATTTTTCTGACCAGTCAGATCTGTGAAAGACTCATCAGTCACCACTCCTTTTATGTCAAATTGGAAGATCTCACCTCTCCCTCTGTTCACAATATTTCATCAGTGAAGCTTCTTTGACTTCACATGCCCCAATGCAGGGGAATATTTCACCTGCTGTTTTTCTCTGCTTTTTTCCCCTAAAGGTGTGGATGTGATAAACTGGTAAAGAGGCATGTGCAATACAGCTTTCTCTGTCTTTCACCTCAGTAGTTAACAGTGTGCTCTCAAAATGGGTTCTGGTCAATCTCTGAGCAGAAGCATTAAATAAACATGTTAAAAGCTCTTCCATTTATGCAGAGGCAGAATTTGACATGCATTTTGACACACATTACACAATTTAAACTGACATATTTTGAAATTTTTAATATCTTGGAAAAATATTTATAAAATAGTATGGACACACAATATGGGGATGTACAGGAGAGTTATACAGGCTATTAATGCCTCTAACTAGAAAAAAAGGCAGTTTTAAGTATGACTTGTGGGAATACTTATATATATATATATATATATATATATATATATATTGTTTTCACTCACACTGTCAGAATATTTTCTGAACAAGTTACCAACTGAAACATCATTTTTAATTGTTGTCTTCTGTTAGCATTCAGACTCACCTAAAAATGCTTAGTCATGATGAAACAGCAAAATAGACAGCAGATTAACACTATAGACAAGCACTCAGAGAGAACTTCAAACAATTTGAGTGATTTGGTTCAACTAAAATTCCCCAAGGGAAACCACACTTCTTATATGAAACTTGACCCTTGAAAAATGTTAAAATCTTTTAACATGATCACCACAGTATGTGTTGTTTTATAGCACTTTTAGAGCTCTACCTCATCATTTCTATAAACAAAGTGACTTCCTGTCTTCAATCAGTTGCTTAAGAAGAATGAAACATGCCAGCTGATAGATATGGGTATAGAAGAGTAGCAAAGGAAAACCATTAAGAAATAGGAGAAAATCCCCACCAAGGGACATGCTACAAAACTGTGGTGATTTTTGTCTTTAATTTTTAAGAACTACTCTAAAAATCTAGAAATTCTCTATATTTTTAATTTCTTTTCTGTAGGTTTTATAGAGCTACAGGTTGCTCCAGGCTGGAAAAAGGAAAAAAGCAATTAAATCATAACAAGTGGATAAATACTGCAAACCACAAATTTTCATATTTCATTTGAAATAAACCAACTCTTTTCTTTGACAGGATCTGCAATCTCTGTCTACAATTTCAGGTAGGTTTGGTATGAATATTTACATGAGTACTCTTTCCTTCATGAGGAAGCTCTCAAAACAGAACTCAATGAGGCACAAGATTACTAATGACTTCAAAAAAAAGCTTTCCACCTAAGTTCTCAGAGTCTATACTTGGAACCAAAATGTGGAGTTTTTTGCAAGGAAAGCTCCAACTCCTCCGTTTAGAGCAGTTTCCACTAGACATGGTCAATGCACCACAAATGGCAAGCTAAGTGTTTAGTGCCAAGACTATGAAGTATGTCAGTAATGTATTTCCCATGCTGTCAGGATATTCAGTGACTACAGGTAAGACTGTAACATCTCTATTGATCACAGTTTAAAAACAGCTGAAAATATACAGCTATATTTTGTATGAAATCCTAGCTTCAGAGAAGCCAGTGTCTTTTTGCATTTGTCTTTTGATTGACCAAGATTTCACTCCTTTTTTTTCTCTGTCAAAAAACCCCCATAATTACCATCTGCAAGCTCATTGCCCAGGGCATGAAGAGTAAGTTCTGATGCACCAGCTGCAAAATGTTTTGTATTCTGAATAGACTTTTTGAACCTCTAGTGGAATAGATGAAGGTAAATGGGGAAAGAACATAATCCACTTTCATTTGCCCTTTGTTTTTTTCAGATTAGCAATAAGTACTGATTTCCATCAGTAAGTAACATGTCTTTTTCAGGCAGCACTTGTTAACACTTTTCAGAGATGAACAAAAGTCATAGTAGTATAAGCATCATAATAGACCCGAAACAAATTTCAAGTGGCCTTCTATTCTAATGTTATCATGAAATTGCAACCCCTCAGGTGTTTTCATTCTGTTAGTACATCAGGAAGCTAAGACTTCACTAAAACATTACACATAGCATAAAAGACTAAACTGGAAATTTTGCAATATGTCATTAATTTCTTGCCTTGTGTGCTCTGGCACATTTCTAAAGGAGTTAGCAGCACAATATTTACTAGTTTTATTGGAGGGTTTCAGCTGTGATTGCCCAGATGCCATCTGCTGAAGTCCAGAGTCAGTGCAGTATTTCAGTAAAGCAAAATTCCTTGTACAATCGGGGTCTGAGGGCATTTGGCACTTCCTGATTTCTTACCATGCTACTCAAATTTCCATTGTTTGTTCTCTTGGAAAGGACACTCCCTTTCCAGTGACCAAAAAGAAAAATAGTGAAAAAAACCTCTTATAAATATTAAAGTATTACTATCAATAAATTTTGTTGCACTTTATGACCACACCGTGATCGTTCTACAGAAAGCAAACAGGCAATAAAAAGGCCATGCCATGGCTGGTGATGTCACAGGCTTTCTTAGTCCTGTCTGTCTGGACTGACCCTGCAGCTCATGGCCACTGGTTTGGGGAGCTCCTGCTGGCCCTGGCAAGGAGCAATGCTAGGCAGGGCAGCCTGCAGGGCAGGCAGCTGACTGATGGGGAGGGAAAGTAGTGCAGCAAAGAAACTCTGCCACTGTAGGGAGGAGGAGTGGCCTTATTGTTGTTCCAATTTTTCTGCAGAAGCTGTCAGTCATGCTGCAGCATGTCAAGCCCAAGCAAACACGGTTTGCTGTTCACAGAGTGACAGGCTCACAGCAGGGTTGGGGCTGGCTGGCACCTCTGGAGATGGCCTTGCTCAGAGCAAGGTCAGCCTCAGCAGCCCGCACGGGGCTGTGTCCAGTTGTGTTTTGAATCTTCCCAAGTGCAGAATTCCACAGCCTCTCCGAGTGGGCTGTTATTGACTTGTAGGTTTTACCTGCAAAACTTGAGCCCCTTTGCTTTGCAGACACTCCAAAAGACACCTTTCAGTGGCTTCTGCAGACAGTGCTGCCTTTCAGCTCCTGTGTAACTGGAGATGGTTCCAGAGGACACCAATCCCTGCAGGACTATCCCAGGGAACAGGATCCAGCCTTTAGCTAGAGGCAGGGTCCTTTGGCAGGATGACCACAGCCTCACTGCCTGCTTTATGTAAGCCACAGTTCAGGCAGCTTGTGCGAGTGCTGCTGGAAGCCTTGGCAAGGTCAGATCCCCTAATTTCCCATCTCTTGTCCCTGTTTTTACTCTGTGCCACAGCAGAAAATGGTCCATCTTAAGGGAAGAAAATCCACCTTTTGAGAAGCTTTGGGTCTATTGCTTTAAAATGCAGAGAGAGGAAAACAGTATCTGCATGACCAGAATTCAATGCATACTCTGTGTTTATGAATTACTGCACAGTTAGTCTAACTAGTTTCACCTTAAAGAGAAATACCATATTAAACCCAGTCATTTCATCAACATTTAACAGCATAAATTATATTTCTTGAGACAGAGAAAAAAAAAAAGACAATAAAACAATCCTCCAACATCTGCACAGTTGCCTTGCTCCTGATTTTTTCTTCTAGGACTTGATACTGCAAGTTTTCTACAATTGTGATCCTTCCTGGTAATGTGAGCTTAGAGGATGTGGATCTCTGCTCATCTAGCAATGAAATTCAGTTGCCAGCTAAGTACAGATGCAACAATATTTCAACACTGATTTCCTCTGGTATACAGCATATATGTATGCAGCATAAATATATGCATAAATAATTGACAGCCAATTCCAATTAACAAGTTATCGCAGCACTGAGAAGATTTTGAAAGACATTGGAGAAAAGCTCTAGCAGGACATCTCATGCAGAGAATCTTGGATCCATCCCACAATATTTCCTAGATTTTGTTTTATTCCTACCCAATAAATGAACAAAAATATGATGCTTTACGCCCTCCTTAACCCTAATCTTTTCTTTCTCTCCTACACTTCAAACATCTTCTAAGAAGCTTGGGTGGAAATACCTTTATTTTTCCAAATGCTGTGAGAATAGCTGGTCCTGTAACACTTCCAGAGCAGCTTTACTTCAAATGCTGCCACAGCAGTGAACGGGTCTGATGAGGATTAACACCTCCCTGTAATTGGTGGATTTTGATCATTTACAGAAGTGACGTTACTCCCACTGCTCTCATTGATTTTGTTTCATAAATCCCAAGTGTGGTATTATCCCCCTGTAGTTTAACTGTTTTTTAGGTGGTGGGAAGGATAGAGAAAGGGAAGAAAATGGGGGCAAGTTGCACAGTTCATGCTACGTTTAATACTCTAATCCACATGTTATATTTCAACATTCTTTAGTTTATGTTGCCTTATTTTCATCTGTAGCTCTCTTTGTTTCACTTCTCCTTACTTCCTTCATCTTCCTTTGGTTTTCAATGCGTTACTTTGCTTTCTACTGTCTACATTTACTATGTATTTAGAGGTGCTTAGATTCAGTCATAAGAAGGTCACACAGAGTTCAGAAATGTTTGGAAAGGAAAAAAAACTGAGAAAGATCCCCTATTTTTCTTTTGTTGATGGAGGGTGCTGATGGTTTTGTGATTTGCATGGTAAGGGTTATTGGGGACTAGCTCTGGTACAGCTTGTCCACATGCACTCAGGACAGTGCAAGGTTGCGATGCTGTTTCCTCACATGAGATCATATCTGCAAATGAGCAGTGGGAGCTCTACTGGGGGAGGCTGAGGGGAGGAAGGGAAGAGACAGACTGCAGTCCAATTTGAAATAATTAATCTAATCTTTCTGTTACTACTATGACCAAGTCATATCATCCCGCTGCTCAAAACAAACTGCTGGATGTCGCGTTCTCTTTTTTATAGACTTCCTGTAGCCATTAGTCCTACGTCAGCTTATGTGATATATCACGTATCCTTTAAAATTCTACAGTCATTGGAATGGGTTCTTGAGTTATTGGTTCCTTCATCTACCCACTGATCCCTCCCTTCCCTGTTCTGCTCCAGGTAATCAGCAATTCAGCAGGACACTCAAAGCAAGTACTTACAAAATTATCTATCCAGGACGATGTTAGAGGTTTTATGTATATACAGAGGAGGACCAAAAACAGTTGGCTGGGTAAAACATTTACACATAACTTCTGGCTTTCTCTCAGGCAGAGTTCTGCAAGGGATTTATAGGTCAGATTGGCTCAGCAGTTTCAGCCAATTGCCCACCCTACCTTAACAAAGCCTGCGTGTGTTTGTACAGCTGTGCTCATAGCTGTGGGAGTCCCAGGGATCCCACAAGCCTTCAGTTCCTCTACCTCCCCTTCATCATTTACCAGCACACAAATGTGCACAGAATGAAACTGTAGAAATCTGTCTGACTAGCAGGTTAAAGGCCCAGGATTCAAACCCTGTTTATTTTCTTTTCTTGATTTCCTGCTGCTACAGTGAGTAAATGGTATTTTTCTCCTTGCCTTTTTACCTGTTTGTCTATCACTGTTTGGCCAGGAATGAAAGAAACCATCCCTTTCAGGCTCCTTTAGAGGACTTCAAGGGACACAGAATGTTTATGTGCTGCTCTGGGTCTTCAGTGTTTTGTTCTGTTTCAGCGGGGGTGTTGGTGCAAAATGGGATATAAGTCACACAGAAGTAAACCCACCTGCGTCTCCTGAAACTTCATGCTAAGAAAGGGATATATTTTAATTAAACCAATTCACAATTAAGTCCAGTAAATGTTTGATGCTGAGCAGTTTAGAGGCAGTTAATATACCTTTTTTGAACTGGTGCCACAAATTACAAAGTCTGCCATCTGGGGAGGTATTACATTTGAAATTAAATATAAAAAGTCAAGATGTTTCTGAAAATTAGCTAGCAAATTCCAGCCAACCTCACATACATTAGGATTTTTTTTGAACAGCAAAAGAAAACAAGGAGGAAAAAAAGGTTCTTAAATTATATCTATTAACCAAATAAAGTCCAGAACTAAGAATTTTAATAAAATGTTAGCTTAGCTAGTGATTTCAAAAGAAACTCTATTTGTATTTCAAGTATTATTGTCATTCCTAAAGTCTGATGCCACTTTGATAAAAGCTCTAATTCAGAAAAGTATAAACTCTACTAACAAAAGAAATTAAAAACTGTCACATTTTCAAAGGATCCTATTACTCAGTTCTTGCAGACATTTCTAATTAGAGAACTGTATTCATTAACACTTGATATGTTAGCAATCTGCCAAGATTTCTGCTTTCTCTTTCAGTCATTTGGGCCTCTGTTCTGCAATGAGCTAAGCAAAAGACTCATGTCCACATCCAGCCTGACTCTGAGGGTAGAAATTCAGAGGGAGTGAGACCAAGAGGTAGAGAGGCTCCAACAGAGCTTGCAGGGGCAAAGGGACATTTTAGTTCCTTACCCTTCTGGCTCCTCCTTTTTTTTTTTTCATTTTACAATTGTGTTGACATAAAAGGAATCAAGGAAAACCTCAGGTGTTGTCTCCACTGGCATCTGTTACTGAAAGTAAGTTCACCGAACTTTTTAAAGAGGAGTCTGTCACTCAGGATTAAAGATTGCATCTGTGTTTGGAAAATCACTGAAGTTTCTGACTAGAAATAAAAAGTCAGTCTGCAGTTTCCATTGCAGCACTGAGAATTGTATCTGACACATTTGAAAATGTGAAATAAAAATCCCAATTCCTTTTATTTTTCCAGCCTGCTCTAAACTAGTTCTGGTTTACTTTGTTCTTCTCAAATTACCCCCCCTTTGCACATCAGGTAAGATGCTTGCTAGCTGCAATGAAGCAGAAAGAGAACAAGGAGGTGTATGGACACAGTGACATTCACTTACCAAAAGATCCTGTTAAAGCTTTCTGTGGAGAGTCTCAATGAGGTGTCCCAGGGAAGTATTGTAAAGGGACACCAAAGGAAAAATTGTTGTGAAATGTAAGAAATCTCCAAACACAGTATTCTTCTGTACTGTACTACTATATTTTTGCTACATCAAAGTTTTTAAAAAATCTGGAGATTGACTTTTTTGGGGGGGGTGGGTGCAGGAAATGAATTGCCTTTTGGCTTTTGACATATTTTCAGGTTCATATTTTCATGATTTCTGTCCAATTTTAATGATTGATTTTTTTTTTTTTTTACTTCTTAATTAGGAGCTGAAATTATTTGCTCACCAGAGAGAGTCCTTGCTTTATGACAAGAGAGTACTGGAAGGAAGAGCTTCGTGCCATACGAAATCAAAGATCCTACTTTAGCACGGGACTGCACACTTTGTTTCTTTCCACAAACATATGCACAAGAGACCTCTAAGAGATCTCTGGTTGTCACAGTACTGCCTCTTGACTCAGGAGAGTTTCCTCTGCATCCTGGAAATAATTTCAGAGGCATTTCATGGATAAGACAAGAGGACTTCCACAGTCAAAGCTCAGGATAAAGTGAGGACAATAGTATCAAGTGCATATTGTTAAATTCTGTACATTTTCATTAAGGAAATAAGAAATATTTTTCACTGCTGAAAGTATGACTTGCTGAAGAAGCAGCTAATCTTGTCTTCCAGTTTATGAAGTTAGATTATGAGCAGACAGTACAGGAAGGGGTGAAGGACAGGAAAGCTCAAGCCCTTCCCTTGAGATACATTTGGAAAAAATCTGTGGGAGAACTGAAGGAGTTTTTGTTTGACTTTCCGTTTGTTTGGTTTGTTATACTTCAAAACAGAAAAAGAGCGTGGATATAATACAAATCTCTTCAGTGTTACAGAAGATCCACCTCCCATATTAATCAAAACACGCAAAGATAGACATTTAACTGAAGGAATTTGTACAGTATGGCAAGAAGGAGATATTATTGCAAAAATCTGGAACGGAAGGTCTCAGTGAACAGGAATTAAACACAAACTTATCTGGAAGTAAATGAACATGTTTGAAACCCCCTTTTGGCATGCATGCAAAATTCATGATGTGTTTTGTATCCAAGTGAGACAAGGTCTCCTCAAGGCTACTAGCCTAAAATCTACACTTATTTCTGAAGAACTCTGGGAGCTTAGTCCATTACTTAGGCAAGAAGACTTGCTTTTACTTTTTTAATTTTCAGATTACCAATGAATTTTAGACCTGTCTCACCCAAACAAAGAAAGATAAAACCACATCAAAAAAAGGAATTAGAAAGAAATAAATATGTGGCCCAACAATTTCTTACCTCTTTTGTTACTACTGAGACTAAAATTTGAGGAAAATCCAAATACGCAGTATTTTTCCACCACCTTGTGCCAAACATTTTTTCTATACTGATAGGGACCACATCTTGTCAAGAATCAGGTCTTGACAGCACATAATAAATACAGCTACATACAACATGTTAATAGCTCTCAGACCACAATGGAAAATCTTCATTGCCATCTGCATATTTTCCTCACACTTTTCAGGTGCTGCAGATATAATCCTGACAGCATAGGTCATCTGCATTTATAGGCTTCTGGTATGATTAGAGATATACAATTTCCAAAGTGAAAATCTGATGTGACTGAATGACAATCCTTCAGTCATGCTATCCTGGGGATAATGCTTCTGAACAGTAGATAACGTATTAAGGTAGATTTTGCTTTCAGGTAATCCAAGCAGAGAAATTTATCAGTTGGTAGCACTGCACAGTGCCAGGCAGTTATCAGCCCCAAATTTTGTGAGGGGGGACACTGCAGAGAACACATTGCAATTGCTAGCGATCCTCGCAGAGAAACCAAGGACCAACAATTTTCAGGCCTAAACCTGGAACTTGTGAGGTTTTGAGATTTTTAGAACATTCTGGAATAGTTTTATAAATAGCAAGCAATGTAATTCTCATGCTGGTAACATTTAGATTAAGAATGGGCTCAATCTTTCTTTTTTCTTTTCAGGAAGGGTACTGCTTCACTGGGGGCTCATTCCTCCTGTATCCTTCTATGGTTGTCATTGACATTGGGGCATTTAAACTTATTCCTGCTTATTCATTGCCTTTCAAACCTTGACCTGCAAATGCTGCAGAAGAGACAGCATACTGGGGAGTATGACTGAGTGGCTGGCAGGAAGGATTTAGGAATATTGGAAAAGCTAATTGAAGAGAAGCAAGAGGAACAAAGGAAGAATAACCCAGAACTAAAAATCACTGGGGCAAATTCTTACAGGATACAATGAAATGTTCTGAATTGCTCGAAACAAATAGGTTTGTGGGATTTTTCACTACTTTCTGTAGCTCAGAAAACTGAATCTCACACTGGGCAATGTTGTGCAGCACCCTCAATTTCTACTACTGAAGAATTAGTCATAAGAGGCAATGTTTGTACCTATAAACTTCAAGCAGGTTTGGATTTTACCCTCAGCTTTTGTTTTAAAAAAAATGGAAAGTTAACTTTTGTAAGTATATAATGAAATGACATGAAGCAATGGGAGAGTTCTATAGAATGGGACTAGTAAAGCACAGCTTTTTTTTTCTGTGAAGGCTTATCTAAGTTATTTTCATTTGTGAACATGAAACAGAATACAAGACACTAAATTGTAATGGAACATTTTCAGTTGTATATATTTGTATATTTTTATATATATATTTATATAAGTCAAGGCATAATGTTACAATAAAATTTACTGAAAAAGCAACAGCTTTATTAGAATTGCAATGTATGGAAATGTTAAAAAAGCATTTGTCATTCAGCTCATTTTATATGTGCACAGTTGGCTCCCTTCCTCCCCATCCTCCTCATCCTTGAAAGCAGCGTGCTGTTATCCTAAGTAGTCTGTTTCCGGTCTAGCCTCCTTCAATCATGATGAAAAGCCTAAAATCCAGCAGAAGATCCAATGTAATGATTTTTTTTTTTAAACAGAGAAATACTTGGCAAGCATTTATTGTGACTGGCCTAATTATAGCAGTAGCAGAGATGTGCCAATATGTCCATTACAATTTTCTTACTCACTGCAACATCTCATTGAAGAAAGTGAACTTTTAGCTCTAATTGATGGTGGCAAACCTGGTGACTTTTCTTATGGCATATGATATCCAAAGCCCCTGTTTTTTTATTTGGGTCTAGTTCAGGCTGGTTCTACAGATTGAAATTATTCCTGCACTGGTTTTATTTTGGGGTGGAGAAGCGCCTTAACAGTTATGAATTATACAATGCAAAGGACCTCTTCCCAACAGAGCCACTGTTACTTTTACTATACAGAAAGGATAAATCCTGAAATAGTTGTTAAAAATAATTGCTAAAAATAACTGTTCAGGTATTGTAACAATAGTCTTTGTTCTGAGTTTTATCAGAAATGAGAGTGGACTCACTGCATTCTTGGGCAAATTTCTCAATGAATGAGGGTGCACTGAAGGGGAAAAGTGATGTAGTCTTGCTTACCAGAAGGAGCTGGAAGGTGCATCAATGAAAACTTGAACCAAGAACTCATCATCTTCTTGGCTCTCCACACAAAGATTCTTTCCTTTTCGTACAAGATTGCTTTTTAGGGTAGTAACTTTATCTGATTGTATTTCATTTGTACTAGGGCACAACAAAGAGCAGGGCTCACCACAAGTAAGAATTGTGTTGCATCCCCTAAAAGGGCTGAACATCCTGCAATAATGCAAAATCTTGCATGATAAGCAGAATATGATGTCATTCTCCAGGTTCAGCAAGATAGCTTTCTTCCTGAAAGTCAATTAAACAAGAATTTTCAAGCTAGGAACAAGCATCTGCTCAGCCAGTGTGAATACCAGGGAGTACTTTTGAACTGGTTATTTAGGTGGTCTTAACTAGTTTATTCTTTTGAAATTTTCATACTAAGGAAATAAGCTCATGACAATCATGGACACAATAAACATTATTAATTTCATTTTCTTTTGGCAAATTTAATCTGCTTGCCCGAATGTATTTATATGCAAGAGGGTTATAAATTTAACTGGATATTTAAAGACCTGTAAGCATATTCACACTCCAATTCTTAGATCCCAAGGTAACATTATACTTTTATCTCTAGACAGCATGAAAAATGCAATGCTATCTGTCTCCTTTATCTTTCAAAAGCAGAAATAAACAGCAAGACTGAATCTCTTTATGGCTTCAAACTAAGCTCCTTTCATTTTCGTGTGTCTGATCCCTATTCTGTTCTTTCTAGTCAATTTGTGACAAAAGTGTCTTTATCATCCTCACTTGTTGGTGTGTTTAAGTAATGCAATAGGGAACAGTAGCTTAGCAGTGAGAGGCTGCTCCACACTTCCTGTTTTCCAGAAGCAAAAGGGACATTTCATATGTCCTTGCTACGTCTTATGGATATAAGATTCCCTCTCATCATCCCAGAAAAAACTTTTCCAATTATGAAAAATGCAGGGCTGATCTTTTGGGCACTGGAAACTTCCTGGGAACTCTCACACAATTTAGTGCTGTTACCTAATTTTTTTAAACAACTGCTGCTGAGATAGACACATTTATTTCATATAAATTGCCATTTCTAACTAAGGCTCCCAAAGTTTTAGCTTGTTATACTGGATGATTTAAAACACAAGAAATGCATTGGTATATTTTCTGTGTTTTTCTTAATAATGTTTTTAAAATTTATTTTAGAAATGAGCATATGAAGTTGAGGCAATTATTGTTGTTTGGGTTGCTAAATTACCATTGATTGGTTTTCACCTGAAATCACAGAGCTTAATTTCTCCAGGATATAATAATTCTGGCCCATAATATGTGATTTTCAACCACTTCATAATTTTTATAGGAAATAACTGTTAGGATATAGCAGTCACCACATTTTTTCTCACCAGGCATATACATGTATTAATATATATATGCACAATATGCAACAGGAAAAGAATAATTCCAAAGGGAGAATCCTATATCACTCAAATATGCTATTGCATATTCATTATATGTGAACATATTCATGCCCAGATAAACTGTTGAATCACTATGATTGTAGGTGCAAAGTATGTAATTGTACATGCTGGTAATTGCCATAAGTCTTTGCCTGTGAAGTCACTACATCTGCATGTGTGATAGTGGCATCAGCTTTTTGAAATTGAGGAATTTACTGTGGGGCAAAACATTTAAGAAAATAGAGTCCTAAAGGGTAAGTCTCACTTCCATACAAATGTTTCTGAGCCCAAAACAAAGCTGGGAGAGGTATATGGAAACGAAACAAAATTATGTCTCTCAAGAATGTTATTGGAAGATTTTCACATGGTATGGCAACATTTTTAAATAGCAATTGCCAAATGGCAATGCTGCAGGATTTGGGATGAAAGAACCCTTGCAGGAAAGTCTGTTAAAATATAATGGATATGAAAGAGTTGTCATGCAAATGTCAGTTCCATTTTGCAGCTCTTAATCTACTGATTCAATCTAACAAGTAATACCAGACATTTTATTTCTTCACTTGAATCACCTGGCCTTCTTCAAGGGTAAGTCAAACTGCTCCACAGAAAGACTTGAAACTGGGCCTGTTTAGCTGACTGACTGTGCTATCACAATCTCTGGCACAAGCTCCTTTTTCCTCTTACTCTCCCACAAAGCAATATTAAACTGTTATGCTATTGAGGAAGGTCACTTGTTTCCTTAAATTAGCAACCTACTACTGACTGCTGGAATTTTAGAGAGAACAAATCCTCCATAAAACACACCCTGTTTCATGGTCTGGATAGGCACATATCCAAAGTTATGATATGATTTATAATCTTTTGCTTGAAAGTGAAGCATTATGTTAACCTAGCCTTAGAAGAAGAGCATCAGGAGCACATTCATACCCTCTGGTTCACTCTGAGAGAGAGCTTCCTGAGGCAGGGGGCCCCAAAAATTAATTTACCTATAGACACACTGCAGTCTAGACCCAAAGAAGTAACACAGCACTGCTGCTCCCAAGCTAATTGAGGGATCAATGAAATGTTTTTCTGACATGCAGCTCCTCAACAGGGTGGATTTTCCCAGTCAGAGGACAGCACTAATAGTCTTCCTTGAACTTATCAAGTGAGCTATTTATCACTTTTACTTTGATCCTTAATATCTGCAATTCTCTCTCTTTAATAAGCACTTTGATCATAAGCACTACTTCAATTGTTTAATGAATTGGTTCTTGTGACTGTGCAGCATTGATCTTACACATTTCAGTAGGTGTGCTAAAACCACTGCCCATCATGCCCACTTGTTAGCTTGCAAGGTGGGTCTTCTCTCTACACAAAACCTGGCCAGGAAGACAGAGCAATCCTATCTGTTATCTTGTTTTTTGTTTAAAGTTAGTGATGGAAAGTATGACAACTTTGTCTGCATTTGTCACTGGCTGTGTGAACAGCTCTGTTTGTTCATTTCTTTCCAAACCAAACTATTTTCTGTTCTCGGACTCCACCTCTCTATATCTTCTTTTTGGCAAGCCAAAGACCTCAGAAAACGCTAAACAAAAATTGGCACTTGTATCCTAACAGCAGTTTCAGTTGTCTGTCTTTGAAAGCTTCCAAGTCAATCTCAAGTAGAAAATCAAACCTATAGGTTGTGTCACCTTCTTGGAGAGACGAAATCAGAGAAAGAAATGTATGGAAATTCTTTTGCAAAAGACAAGTGTTGCCAGAGGTAGCTTACAACAGCCCATCTGCTCCAGTGAGCAGATACACGGGCATGATCCCTGCTTCATTATTTATGTGGGGCTTATATTTGTAATGTGGAGTGAGAACAATACCCCTGTTCAACACCAGCTGTATGATTTTAGATAGCACTCACTAGCCAATTGCACAAGACCAATTCCAATCTGTCAGTGTAGTGTGGTCTGTCCTGTCACAGGAAGTGTTGTTTTTGGAACAGTTTGAGCAGCCATTGCCATTTTACTGTCTACTGACAGAAATTAATAGTGAAGGCCTTGTAGAGCAATTTATCAACAGCTGTTTGAATTCACACTTTTTTCACCCCTCCTATCTCCAGACCAGAAGGACTGCCTGCCTATTTATGTCAAAATGTCAGTGGAAGGTAGAAGTTGAGCAGGATTGACTCCTGGGAGTAAGTGATCTCAGTGACATAGGGATTCCTTAAACTCCACTTGGGCTGATTTTGAAAGGGGCTAAAAGGCTGCAGCCCAGGCTGGCCACAGGAGAGATGTAAACACAGATGCATCTAGAGAGCCCAGCCCTGCAAACACAGACAGTGCAATCAGCACCGAGCGAGACAGAGTGACGGCAGAAAACCTCGGAGAGGAGCAGTCGTTCTTCCTTCAGTTCAACCATAGAACATAAAGTAAAAAAAATACAAACATGTTAACAGACATAAGAAGGAAGTTTATTTTCAGTCTTTTCAGCCTATTTTCTTTTAAAACCTTCCACATTCCCAGTCTGAGAGAAAATCTGAACTATGGCTGTTTTAAAGACTTTCATAGATTCAGTTTCTTCTTCTGAAAATGCCAAGTTGAGCATTGTTCTTTTATATGCATAGACTGTACTTTTGACACAAATTGTTCTGCCATCCACCTGGAATAAGAGTGTAATTCTGCCAGAATACAACACTACTCATAGACCTTATGTAGTGTACCATAAACCTTATTAGTAGTGACAGGGTGTATACAAACAGTGCTAGGATGCAGTGCAATTTCAGTATTCATAAAGAAATAAATGAAAATCAAAATCAAATTCAGGAACCAGACAAAAGATCAGAAACAAAGAAGTGAACAGAGTGTTGAAAATCTTGTGAAACAAATTTCTAGGGTTTGTTTTTGAGAAAATAAAAAAAAAAATCGAATGAGAAAATTATTTGTAACAATATTTGTGTGTATATATGCATAAATATAAATTGAAATTAAATATTTATTGAAAAAAACCACCACTCTGAGATACACAGTGATTCTAAAAGGATTACTTTTTAAAGCAAGAATGACATTTACGTAAAAATTCATTTGTATGCAACAGCTTTGAAAAAGATTAATCTCTAGACAGGTTTGTCCATGCAGTTTTTCTCACAAGCTTGCAGCACTAGAGAAATAAACGTAAAAGTCTTGCAGAGACTTTGAAAGCACATTTTCCAGTAGCAGGCTTTATTTTCAGCAATTTATCTTTTGCAGCTTCCTTTCTTTGAATGCTACTTTTGATGCTGTTTTGTGTGAAGGATAACAGCAAACGGTCTGGAAAAACCTCAAAGGGGTGGGGAACAGGGAAAAAAAAAGGCTGCCTTCCTTGACAAACAAAAATAAGCTTTACCATTCTCTCATGCAAAATGCTGATTTTTTCCGGTATAGGGAAAAAAAAAAAAAAGAGGGTGTTCTTAAATTTCTGGCAGCACCTAACATAACCTTCATTATTTGCTATTCTAACCACATCATCAAAGCCTTAAAAATTCGATGAGAAAAAATTGGGGGTTTTCTCTTCAAAGGAACTCATTGTATATTTCACCATGAATACAGAGAGAAGCGATTTTCTTTCCTCTAAAAGGTGTGATTTTTATTGCAAATCAGAAAGACTGTGGAGGTCCAAACTATGTTTTACACCAAAAGACTAGTACACAAGGAGCCTTCATGACATATTGCAAGGTCAGGAGCTGTAAAAATTAATGCAGAGAGCGTACCCCAGTTAAAAAACAGTTTTATAGAATCTGATCAGCCCAGGAATGACTGGAATATACTTTTTTCTTAATATAGTATTTGTTTGTGGTTTGTAACTCCTTGGGAATACTGGTTTGGTTACTTACATATTCTTTTTTTCAGACTAGAAATGAAGTGCAAAGGTAGGAGCATGAAAGAAACATGGATAGGAACCAGCAGAGCAGGGTGAAGGGTGAAGAGTGATTGTTCTTACTGAAGGACAAATAGGACTTGGAAATAGCTTTATACACTAACTCATCTTAGAAGAAATCAGTTTTACTGTGAAATGTAATTAGACATTACCATCATTTCTCCATTCTGAATGTTGCAGAATGTGAAAGCTGAACTGCTGTTCTGCAAGGGGTGCAGGAGAATCCTCCTTAGCACAGGAGGATTCAGGACCCCCTTAGCACAGCTAGTGAGTTCCACTTGTGGGTAAGTACAGCCACAGAAGTTGTTGAATATTTTGAGACAATCTGTCATCCATCCATGGCATTGATGTAGCAGAGTCTGGGATGTACTTCTTCACACAGAAGAAATATTTTGCCCTTTCTTTCAAGCTGTAGGTGTTTTAATAAAGACTACAGGCAGCACCTACTAAATTCAAAGAAGAAACGTAGGTAACACAGGGATATAAATACATGGACCTAGCTGAAATGTGAAACTGAAAATGCGACTGTGAATTGACTGTGGCTGTACTGTGCATGTTATGGATCTGAAGACAGCAAATGCACTAGAAGAAAATACGTGGTGCTATCAGCAAAAAATGTGAGATCATAGTTGAACCTGGGTGCTCAGAGAGTCCTGAAAACAGTCAGGTCATCCCAGTGTGCTTTGTAATGATCTGTTTATTAACTTTGTTTCGCCTCTGTACACTTGCAGAAGTGCTTTTCTTTAAGAGACCTTCTCTTTTAGTACTTTTTTATCATTGCATAGAATTTTTTTACTGGCATACTGAGCCCAAGAGAGAATAATCGCTCCTCCCAGCTTCACAAAATTTGCCATCTCTGTCTGATGATGGTCAAAATATTTCTTCTCTCATCTGTGTAGCTTGCCCTTACGTGAGAGGTGATGCTATGGTAGTACAGGACAGCTGCTGGGTGGGCACAGATGGATTTCTGTTGCTCTGGTTTGGTGCAGTGTCTGAGAGTAACTGCACTTTCACTGGCATTTAAGATTAAGGAGCTAAGAGCAGCCAAGGCCCAGTTAGTTATATGTGTGTGGTTTGGAGGTATTGATTGCTACTGTGTTGGACAGTGGGAAGAAGTGGCATCTTAAACTGGTCTAATTAAACCAGAGCCCTAAATCACAGAAAGCCTAATGTAACTTACCTTTTTCTAAAATTATGTCTTTTCAGCTGATAAGGCAACAGAAAAAAAGGAACAAGTGATGTTACTGTTATATTATTCCTTCTCAGCATGACAACAAAATGAGATAACAAAAGTAAACAATGATAAATTTAGGTAACTAAAATGTGTTTGCAGGGAAAATTGCAGCTCTCTCCCTGATCTGAGCTTGTAACGAGGATGCTGAACCAGCAATTCTACTGAAGGGAGACCAGAGTAAAAATGGTCATCATAAAATGAACAAGGTTTCAGGGAAACAGACAAATGCAAAAACAGGTAAAAATGTGATTGTTTACATTTTTCAGTAGTGATTTTGTTTCCCACAAAGTTTTCTTAATCCATGAAAAATCATCGCAATTTCACACTATTATTTGGTTTTGATGGTTTAATTTTTCTACTTAGTCTTGAACAAGTGTTCTGTGATTGTGAGACCTGATGAGATCATTGTGAAAGAGCTTGTACTTACACCTGTTTTACTTTCAAGATAGTGCACTCAACAGACATGGAAATAAGAGGGTCAAATAAATCTTGATCAGAGCTTTGCCCACAACAGATCACAGTGGTTTAGCCATAAGGCAGTGAGAGATAATGTTTCAAAGGTGAGTAAGACTGTGCAAAAACTGCTTCTGTCTTGCCAAGAGACTAATCTGATTAACAGATAATTCTTTCATGTTTTGGGTGTAGCATCTTAGAAATGAGGTTTTTGGTATTTTTTTTTTTAATGAATTTTACCAGAGGGAAGAGTTGACCAGGTTGATTTGTGTGCTTTCCACTGGGATATATAAGCACAAGTAGAACTGGTTCATAGGTTGTTTCAGCTGGTAGAGCCTCTCTATGCTTTTTGTGTAGAAAATAGGTGTTTATTACTTGGAAACCCAGTAGAGAGTTGTCCTTTAATCATCTGACTGTGGGATCTGACATGTTATAAAATGCACCTGTTAGAGGCTGTGCGGGAATTCAATTAGTTCTCATGTGACTTTTGCAGCTGAACTAATGGACTGAAAGGTTATACTGGGTAAATACAAAATCCCAACCTGATTCACAGGGAAGTCTGGAGAAATGTCATGATTTCACTTTGTAAATTTTGGCAATACCATAATAATCACATTGTTATTTTGCTTTAAAAATACTCTAACTGGGGTGATACTGCTTACTTATTTTAAAATTAAAAAAAAAAAAGTCTTTTAGTTAATACTTTTCTGTTAAATGTCAGATCCATCTGAGTAAGAAAAATTGCTGTACCACAACAGCTACAGTTTGATAAGTGGTAACCATTCTTCATTTCCACTCATTGTTTATATTGTCATGCTTGACTAGTATAGCTAGTCATAGAACAAATTCATTAAGAAGGTTATTACGACTTGTTATAAGAACACAGTGATTTTAATTGATCTGCCTAATACTAACCTATAATTACATTATAAAAAATTAATATTAGATGAGAATTTTCTTTTAGGCATATCTGCTATAGAGAAGATTTTTTAGTGTGTGTGTTCACAAGGATTTGGCAGATTTATTTCTCTTTGTGTTTCCATTTCACATTCTATAGCATGGTCTGATATCAACTGCACTAGGCATTTTCTACTCTTACATTGAACAAACAGAACTTCTACTGGTCTGCTAATATAAATGATCATAAAAACTATATCTTGGAACAGTTTAATGTAATCTTTTAGTGTCTTTCACATTTTGTACATTTTGGATTTTGCATCTTGTAAACACCATTTTAGAAATACTTGGTGCTTACATAGATCTACGTAGCAAACGCATAAAAACAGAATTTGAACAACATAATACAAAAAAGTTAGAAATCTATGTTAATATCCACACAATTTTTGTTATCTTGTCAGATTTTGTGCAATCCTTCATCTGCTGAAAATTGAAGCTAACAGACTTTGGTCTCGTGGTCTAACCCTGCCGCCTCCACAGTTCATATATTTGCACACTTTCCACAAGCTACTGCTTTCCTAATGCAGAAGCCTGAGATATATTATGCTTTTCATAAAGCCCATGAACCGACCTTATCCTAAAATTACCACAGCAGCTGATTTTGTTTCCAGGTGTACTTTGTTATAAATTAACATATGGATGCAGAGATGTTTACTTTATGATGCATTATCATGATGGCAACTTTATTTTTCCCATGTTGAGAGGACCAGTGGAGCACTGCACCACCCCAGGGAAGCTGCAGTACTCTTGAGCTGTGGCCAAAACCCTTCCACCAGCTCCTGCTCCCCACTTACCAGCCTCTGAGAGCAGGCATAGGAAGGAGTTGGATCATTACGCTGCCTCCTGACTAAGTTATATTTTCAATAAACTTGTTCAAACAAACCACCGACCCATTTTGGCTGAAACTTTCAAAATAACAACCTGAGGCAGAGTCCTGGCCAGGAATTTAAGCCTTATGCACTGTTTTAAGTGGCATCTCAGAGAAACCTTAGGTGGCTTTCTAAATGGGACCTTAAGCCTGGAGGAATACAAGAAAATCATCAAGTAGTCTGCTTTGTTACTGTGAATATCCAATATTGGCTGAGTAGATAGGTCCTCTTGTCTTTCCCATACTCTCCTGGGTTTAGATTTGAATTTATTTTGACTACAGTTTTTTATTGTGTCTTTATTAGCACAGTACAAAGCTAACTGAAGGAATAACCTTAGTAATCCTTTGAGCGGGTATTGCCCACCATTTCTTTCTCTGGTCTTTGCTCATATTTTCTTTTTTTTATTTCTTTGAGTGGAAGATGCCACAGATTTTGACAGCTATATGACTGTAAACCCTGGTTTAGTAGAATGAATGCATCCTTTATGAAGTTTTCCAGTGTTTGAGCAAATAAATCTAGCACTGCTTCTGTGTACTTTAGCTGCCTCTAGTCAGTGCTTGGAGAGCTGCCATTCCCTGCTGGTTGCTGCTGTGGTTAGAAGCCTAAGTAGAGTAAAGTTATCAGGCAGCTGGATGTAATGTTAATTAATAGATCTTGAAAATGTCTTAGCCCACAGCCTTAGAAGAACCAAACGTACTTTTCTATTTGCAGTTTTCATAGAACAATGTTCACTTACAATTTTTAAAACTTTTATTTTGGAAAAATTAAATTTTAAAATTAATTTATTATGTTTTTCTAATAGACAATTTTATTATTTAATCCATGGTGATCTCTGGATATTCTTGTCTGGAACTTGTTATGATACAAATATCTTGCTTGTCTTGAGACAGTTACTGCACCATCTCAGTCCATAGAGTGCCCTTAAACAATTCAGATTATCAACAGTAAGACTGACCCCATAATGACTAACCAAAATGCTTTTGCTGAACTTGAATCAAATGTCTTTCTATGGTTCTATGTTAATTATTATTTAAATATAGAAGTGAAAAAGAAAACAGAGAATTAAAAAAAGACTAAAACAGCCATGCATTTACTGTGATCCCTCTTAATATGATGGAAAAATCAGTAGTGCAAGATTCATTGCACTAAACAGAAGAAAGTTCAGGATGTTCACATTCATAATAAAATCAGTGTAATAGTACCACTGCAAGCCTGATACACCCCCTTGAAAATATGGAACAATCCCTCTTTTTATAGCAGATGTTATTGAATAATGACTCATGGATTTCAAAATTAAAATAGACATTTTTCAGTATGAAGGAAAAATATTGGTTAAAACTGAAAAATGCATATCTTGTATTTTTGTTGTGAAAATTTTGTCACATCAGCTTCAACATTCAAAATAATCTCCCTTCCATGTTCAGTGAAGATCTGGGAGATTTCCTTCTTCTCATCTCCTCTTTTTCTTTCTTGATGGTTATGTTTAATTTGCACTAAGCTCCTATGAAGAGAAAGAAATAGAAGCAGCCTCTCCTATTTACTCCAGTTTTAGCAAAAAGCAATAAGGGCTAAAATCACCCAGAGGGCCCAAGGCCAGGCTAACCAGAAGCTGAGGCACACCCCAGCCCTGTGCCTGGCTGTAAACTGCACCTGATACTTGGATAGCTACAAGGTGCAGAGAGGAAGACACCAGCAAGGGACATGGCAATGAGCATTCCATTGGAAAAAAAAGTCAAGAGAAATAACTTCTTTTATTGTGTTCATTGTCAATTCAGAGGTAGATTTCTGGGTGAGAAAGTCAGTCATTCCTATTAGTTTCTGTGGAGGGCAAATAAGTAAAGAATTGCCCATTTTACATGGCAGAAAAAAGAGGTACCAAATAAATACTTGGCTCACCTTATTGGTTTGCTCTCTAAACAAGAAGAGCAATGCAGCAGCTCCTCTCTGAGTTGCAGGAGGGCTGAAGAACTGGGGAGATGACACTGAACCTGGTACCCCACTTTGCAGAGCACCCTGTGCCCAGTGTGAGCCAGACTGCTGTGTCCATCTCGGTCCATCTCTTGGAAGCACAGCTCTCCAGCTCCCTTCATACCTTTCTGGGCACAGGGGTCTGTTTCCCTCAGCCTCCCTGTGAGCTCGTGGGGCTTTATTGCAGGTGGGCTTACAGATTTGCCTAGCTTTGCCTTCAGTTGGCAGCTTAGGAAGGCAATTACCTCACTGTCAGCCAGCAAGGGGAGAGCAATCACAGCAGCTGAGGTTTCCCAGGATATGTTCTTGGGCCATGCCTTTGGAGGCTCCAGGGCAGTGCTCATCTGGTGTGCATTGTCAGCCTTGCTGGGCCAGTCAGCCGAGAGCTGTCAGGTCTGCACTGCCTGAGAAGCTGTATCTCCACTGACAGCCCTGCAAGGCTGGGCCTGCTTCGTGTTAGGAGGTGACTGGCTCAACCCCAGAGAGACCTCTGAGCACAGCCCTCTTTAGTTTTGGGAAAGTTTCTTTGAGGTTTGTTTTAATGCTACAACCAGAAGAAATTCTGTCTGATTTCAGAGTAGGAACACATGTTCACCTTTTAAGTCCTCATCAGGGTTTCTAAGACAGCAGAAAAGTGGCAGGATCTTTTAATACTCAGCAGAGAGGATGGCTTAGTAGCTGCCAAGTAGAAGCAGTTGACATTACTTGGGAACAGGAGCAAACGTTGCTCTTGCTCACTCCTCCTACCTCCCTCAGCAGACTGAACATAATAAATATAGTGGTAAGAAACAAATGGTCTCCCCCGCTGCTTTACTAGAAACTGGAGTGTCAAGTCTTCCTTTCCTGGATAAAAAATAGAGTGGGCAGGATGTGACAGGATTTCTAAAATAAGCTTTGCAGAAGGTAGACAACACAACCAGGATATGAGCAAGAGGGTGGATATGATCTGAGGGGGCACGACTGCATGATGGAAAGCCCTGAGGAGGAGTAGGAAGAGAAAAACCATGAGTGTTTGGTACGTAGTAAAGCATTTGCAGTACCACGTCACGGGACGTTTGTGGTTTATGAGGTATGCTGAGGCAGCTGCTGCATGTGTATTGATGTATTATCACAGTAATGGATTATGTTTTAATTCCCTGTAACGTGCCCGATCCTGAGTAATGCAAAGAAGCAAATTTGGTTTCTGTGCCAAACACAAGATGTGTCGCAGATTTAAGACATGCTCAGAGCGCTGGGATGACTTCTCATCATACGTTGTTCTGCATGCAGCTCTGTGCATCCCCTGTCCCAAGGCTTGCTACAAGAGAGAGGATGTCTCCCAGGAAGGAGAAACACTCTGTCCCCCGTCCCTAGCAAAGCTTTTTTTATTGACAGAAAAAAAAGTTTCCTGGTTTAGTCCATTAATCTAGAAACAGTTAGGGTAAGGGGCTGGAGCAGCTTCACAAGCAAAGTCAGATCCTCAGCTGGTGCATGTAGTCAAACCCTCACTGATTCCAGATATGCTATAGTACTTAAGCCAGGGGGAAAAAAAAAGTAATAAGTAAAAATAAAGTTGTAATTTATGTCCTCAAGAGAAGAATCTCACTCTTATCTTACACATCTATATCTCAAAGACCACCACCATTTTTTGGCAGAAATTATTGTACAGGAGAACTACTCTGCTCTCAGCTTTGGCGTCAGGAACCAGGAGTGACAGCAGAGGTGGCGCTAGTCACACCAGAGCAGGCTCAAAGAGAAGCAAGTGCAGATTCATCTGCTGCAGTGATAGCACTGTCAGTGTTTGGGTTGAGACTGTGAAGAGCAAGCTCAGGGTGGAAAGCTTGTTGCTAACACTGCAGCCCTGCCTGGGGCTTCATTGGCTATAAATTTGTGAAGAGACAATCTCAGAGGAAAAAGAGACTGATCCAGAATGCTTAATCAGTGATGTAGTATACACCCCTACCAAGTGTTTTCAGTAAAAGCAGAGCTACCAAATGACTGTACAGTTTTGACTGAATAGCTGGACTTCAGTGTGTTACCAATAGCACTGAAATCAATAGGCAGAGAGTTCCTATGGCTGCAATAGCAAAGGGATTTAGGAAAATACTGCCAGATCTCATGGAGGAAACAGGCTGTTGGGGACCTGCTGCCAACATCTGAATGAATTCAAATGTCTAATACCAATTGAGAGAGGCAATGCTAAACAGCAATCCTAATTTGAGTGTGGCTCTAGCAAAAAAAAAAAAAAAAAAAAAAAAAAAAAAAAAAAAAAAAAAAAGAGTTTTCCCTCTGGGTGTGGTCCTTGAAATGATCCCTAGAGCTGTCAGACATACCCCAGCCATGAGTCAAGAAGCATTTATAAAGTGACTCTGCACTCTTCACTCTTCAGTGAAGGACAGCAGATATTTCATTCAGGTAGCAAAGAGCACCTGCCTAGATGGATCAAAAAGTTATGTTCTCTCTTCAGCAAAACAAAGTACCTGAATAGATGGTCTGGTGGAAATATTGCCCCAAAATGCTATATTGGTGTCCAATATACAATGGACACGTAGTCATCAAAAAAAACCCACTCTGTACATGTATTTTCAAGGCTTTCTGTGCTGGGTCAGTAAAAGGGAAGGTGCCAGATGATGTGACAGTGTACAGCTAAAATGTTTTCTTTTAACAGCCTCATTGTATGTTGCTGGGGTGAGTGAGTTGTAAGATGATCCTCTGGACACATATTTTGGAAACTTTTTGGTCAACTGCCATGCAGCCAGCAGATTTAGGGCCAGTGATTAAGTTACTGAGGCTTTTGTTTTTTAAGTATGTTCTCTTCAATATATCTTTCAGGGCTAGCCATGTGCCAAGGGGTTTGTAACCAAGCTGTGATTCTCTTTCATGCTTTCAGAGGTCTCATTACAGGCTGCTGGCACCCACAGCCTGCTTCCTGCTTATTTCAGATGACCACAGCACTCAGCAGAAGCTGAACAGAGAAGTCAGTAAATGAGTGGGTCACAAGGAAAGAAAATGTGCATTTCTCCTGGGAAGGAGGAGGGTTTTATTGTTACAAAAGTCTGGGTGCTCTGATCAGAGCTCAAGAAGTTCTTTGCATAGATACTTTTTCACAGAGGCCAAAGCCAGGCTTTTGATAGGAGCAGGGTATTATGCAGAGTTTTTGTATGTTTTTCTGAGATACAGGCTTAAGGAAGAGTCTTTTTTCAGATTCCTGGTCAGGGTAATTTGTTTAGCTCTCTTGGCTTCCTTACTATTTAGCGAATAGAGTTTAGGGCTCGGGATTCAATTATGGAGAACTTTTGCTTTGCATCCATATTGTGGTTTATTCACATTATTTGGTTACCATTCTGCTTTGACTATGCTAAGAAAACCATTGTGGGTTTGTTTTGTTTTGTTTTGTTTTACTGTTTGTGGGGGGTTTTTTGGTCTTTTTTCTTCTAAACAGCTTCAAAAATTTTTCCTCCTGAAAATATTCGTATGTACTTACTAAATGTGATAGTCAGTTCCTCAAGTCAAAGGACAAGATGAGATCAGTAGAGTTTGCACCAAATGAGGATCTGGCTCACGACTCAAAAACAGACAAAAGGAAATACTGTCCAAAGCTGACTTCTCTATTACAGTGTTTCAGCCTAAATGAAATGCTTTGAGGACATGATATTGGGATTTTTTTTTTCAAGAGGATCAAATGCAAGAAATAAATAGGCATGCAAAGTCTGCTTCCCAGGTTATTCGGGTTTCGGGGCTCTGTTGTGTCCTGCTGCAGAGCCTTTCCTTTTGCTTTGGTAAAACATCAGAGTGTAGAGGGTGACCCTGTGCACTTGTTTCAGATGAGTGTAAACAGAAGATGATATTACTTGTCTGAATGAAGTGGGCTATCCCATGGAGGAGAATAATAGCTGTCTCCCAGGGCTGTTTTTCTCCAAAAGACTAGTGAGAACTTAAAAGTCAAAAGACCTAAGAAAAGGGTGAAAGTTGATTACTTTAAGGATTAAACTGTTACCCTGGTGAAGTCAGCAAATAGTGTTTCTAAGCAATGATTTCAGTGTCTCTTGAGCGTTGTGAATCTGAACCGTGCAATTGGAATGTATTTCTGAAAGATGTAAATATAACATTATTAGTTTTTTAAAATGCTATTTGGTGTTTTGACTTGAATAAAATATGTTCTGGAGTAGTGTATAAAAATCAGCTTTTGCAGAGAATTTCATTTGGATGTGTATTTTTAAAAATTTTTAAAAGCTAGAAGTGTGGAATTAAAAATTATATAGTTCTTTAATTTGCATCAAATCGTGTTCTATTAAAAATGTACTCACACTTGGTGTAGATTTTTAGCCACTTTTTCTTCCTTGGAATTCCTTGGAAGAGGCAAACAAAAGTACTGTTGCTCTGGTAGCATCCTGTTAGGTAGGGAGTGATTTTTCACAAAGTCTTGATTATTATTTCATCAAGAAAGTAGGTAGATATTAAAGGTTACCCAGATGGTTTATATATTACTATAATAATCTTGTTCATAGAAACTCTCACAAAGAAAATAATTAATCATAAACATACTGTGATCCCCTTAAAGCAGCGACTGTTTTAAGTTGAAATCCCATAATGGCTATGACCTCTAACCCTGATGTAACTGTTTCTATCCTGGCTACTAAAGTGGCTGCTCATGAAAGGCCATCAAATACAGAAGTAAATGCAAAGGTTAACAAAGTTAGTGGACCAAACAAACTTGATACTGAGAATGAACTTTCACATGTAGCAAGAAAATAAACACCACTCTTCCAGACTGATCTACACAGGAGGTTTGAGATGCCAAAATATTAAATGTTATTAAGCACATAATCTCTATTTTACAGATAAGTGTTTACTCTGGGGGTTACCATCCTTTTATATTGATAAAAAAGTCTTCTCTCAAATTAAAAAAGAAAAAAAGTTCATGCACCAGTGTGTTTTCAGTGAGACAGTGTTTACTCTAGACTCCAAGAGAGCATTGGTAGTTGGTTTGGGAAAGAGAAGAGATTGCACTGAGATGTGTAAATCTTAAGAACTTTTTGTGTGTGGCCCAGTTATTAACACGTAATTTGATTTTTCAACCCCACCTCAAGTGTAATCTTTGCATGATATTATGCTTCAGGTTGTTCTCTTCAAAATTTTTGTGGTGTATTCATCGCCCCTCCCCAGTCACCTCCACGGATGGGGAGAATGCAGTTTGCCTCTCCAATGCAGTGTCTATTGTGAGGGTTTGTTTTTTTTTTTCACCAGAAATAGAAGTTGCTAGTTGATGTTTTGCTGATTGAGCTCAGCAGAACAGGATTTTGTAGCTGCTGAGCTCCAAATGTGCTTGCAAAGGAGCAGAGTATGGGCAGGTTTGTATGTGGGATGTACGGGCATGCACTGGTAGCTGGAAAAGTCATCTTTCATATACAGATATGGTGATTTCAGCAGTCCTTGAAGGATTCAGTAGTCTGAAATTTATAGCTGTCCCCCGTGCTGACAGACAAGACACCACCATCACCAGGGTGTCAGTGACTGCTACTCCAGATTCCAGCTGCCTGTAGTGTCCTCCTGTGGGATGTCTCTGCTGACCTCAGCTGCACTTCATGCCTTGAAAAGCATGAATTCTGCCTCCTTACTCAGAAGTGAGCCATAGCATGAGGAAGAAAGCTTCTTTTACACCATCATGTCCCTGTGAAAATGCATAGGACTGCCAGGAAGCTAGTCCCAAATGGGAGAATAAAAAGGCAAGGACTTTTTATGCGTTTTGAAAAGAAAAACAAAAGCTTTCTTATTAATTTAATCAACTTGGTATCCTAAACTCCAGTCAGAAATTTTTAGGCTGCTATGGAATAAGCAATTCAATGAGGAAAAGAGAAAGAAATGTTGGTTATAGATAAAACTTGACAGTTGGGGAAACTATTTCCCCAGCCTACAAAGTAGTTTTTCAGGTAGATCAAAAAGAGTTGTTTAGCTCTACACAATTTCCAGTTTTAACAACATTAAATACCTTTTCTCCAGTTAGATATCAGCCTTTGAAGATTTTGAAATTGTTATTCCTATGGGGAGGAGGATATTGAATAATTCCTACCAGTTATGAAACTCAATATTCTCCAGATGGTTACTGAGACAAGCTTTTACACACCATTGTAAAATGGGTTTAAAATATCCTGTGCTGTGATTGACTAAACAAGTCACATGGCTACTGCATACAAATTTGAACTCCTTTTTCAACTAAATGACCTTATTAAAACCGTAAACAAAATGGTACTTAAAGGTTGGCTTTAAAGCAGCAGCTATAAATCCTAGATTTATTGTGGTACTGTTCTGTTATTTGTGCTAAAAACAAAAAAAAAAAAAAAAACTAGGAAGGCCATTCTGAACATTAAATCATGCCTTTAGTGATGAATTGGTTTAAAAAAATATAGTTCCATGTACTTTAGCAGTCTTCTGGAATTTTCTTCAAATGACTTAACAAAATGACATGTGTTCACAACCTAAGCAATGTCAAATAGTGCGAGGAAGGAGCAAAATCCTATGGTAAAGATTTTTCCTTGAGCAACACTCTACCTTCTCTTTTGGGAGTAAATTTTTGCCTAAAGAGACCCTAAGCATTGTTCTTCATAAAAACTTCACTCTCACTTGTGGTCCAGTGCCAATTTGTGCTGCAGTGGTGACCAGCTCTAGCAAAGACTCTGCAAATTGTGTTACACAAACAAATAACCCCCCAGGAAGGAGATATGGCTGGGGGAACTGGATGAGGAGGTGGCAGTCTGGCTGGTGTGGGAGGCAGTGCTTGCTCGGCAGGGCTGGACTGGTGCAGAGTTGGAAGCAGGGTTTCTCAGCTCTGCCTGCCTCTGCTGCCACGTGGGGTGGGATGCCCTTTCTGCAGCCAGGTGCCACCCTCCTGGCCGGTCACCACTTCTCCAATTGCACAGACACAGCCTGCAGCACAAGCCAGAGCAAACAGAGCAGAGACAAGGCAATTCCATGGAAGAAGAAAAATTATACTTAGGACCTCTGCTCCCTGACCAGCGCTTGCACTGCAGAGTTTGCTGCACCTCAGGGGAATAACAGCAGGCACCTTTCACTCTTTATCCCCTCTACCATAAAACCATGCCTACCAAGGTGGAATTTTTTGTCTGTATTCATTAGGATGCTGGTCCTATAAGCTTACTACCAGAAATGGTTACATTTCAAAGTTACTAAACTATGGCCTTAGAGCTTTTGGGTTTTCTAGGAGTCCTAGTTTTGAAAATTAATTATCTTTATTCAAATAAACCTCATTCAGTTTAGGGATTCTTTGTTGATGTTTATGGATCTCCCTTTTTTAGGGTGAGAGTTTACAAAGGTGAATTGTAAGGGAAAAGGCCATGCAAGTGGAGTGGTTTTAACTTAGAGAATAACTCCATGGTCCATTCCTAAAGTGAAGGAAACCTTGGCATGTCTCTTCCAGGAACCAGCATTTTTCCCTCTGTTTTTTGCATTGCATATGGCTTATGACAATTAAAATATTAGATATTATAATTAACAAAAAGGGCTTTAATAAAAACCATAGTGATGAAAAAATGTTTAGAGATTTATGTTCCTTTAGGAAATGTGTTTACATGAAAGGGAAACAGGAAAATCCATAAAGTGGTTGAATCTGGTACTACACTTAAAATCATGCTGCTGAGATCTTTTAAAGCCATTTTATTTTTTCCTCTTCTGTAAGTATTCCAGTTGTAACATAACTCACTTATCAACACTTATTTTTTTTTAGCTTATTTAGTGTGCCTTGGTTTCAGAGTTTCAGTTTAATATTGCTAACAGTCTTAGTAAAAACCCCAGGATTAGCAGTGTATTTGAACACCTGCAAAGTTCATTTAACAACTGGAATGGCAAATGTTGCAAAATTCAAAATATATTTAACATATTTGTAGTTTGAATGTTAACCACAGCTGCTTAGTGCTGTTCAAGAGGCCTGGAATGTACATATTTTATACTTCTCAAGGAATAGCTGTGATTGATGGCCTTTCATGTCAACTGTTTGATTTGCTGAAGACAGAACCAAAAACAGTGGAAGGCCGAAAGTCTGGGAAGAGCTGCCAGACCAGCAAAATTGTTTATTAAAACAAACAACCTATCCAAGTTTGGCATGCTTCTGAATCTTAGCTGAATTCAATAGATAAAGGGGGCAGAGAGGAAAAAGAAGGAAAAAAAACAACCCAAAGTAATAAAACCAGACAAAATAGAAAACTCAGTTTGTTGTTTTACTGATTGCATTTGCATAGATGAGTTGTCCTATCATTCAGACAGATGGAAGTCCAACAAATCCTTCATTCAGAGCTATGAATATCTGATGTACAGGTATTTTACAACCCTTACAGAGCCAGGTTTTTCAATGGATCATTCACAAATCTTTCAGAGAAACACACTTTTCTATGATCCTTGGCACTGATAGTATCATTTTCCATACCAGACTCAATGATTAAGCCAGATGCACTACATCCATTTTCCTTTTTCATTCTGAAGGACTGGTTCTTCTCATATTTATACTAGCTGTGACTACTGCAGCTCAAATGATTTTACTTGAGTAACTCTTGATTTATTTGAGGGCAAGAAATAAATACTTTTAACCATTTCTTTTCAGTATTGATAGATGTAAAGTATTTTTATCCAAATTTCAGCCTGTTCCAGTTTTAACCAAAAGCATCACGAAGCACAAATTTAACATTCAATTTTCTAGGAACCTTTGGCCTTCATCTCTTAACACATTGGAATAAACAGGCAGAGATGGAAAGTCTGTAAAGTAAACACATGTTGCACTCTCTTCTCTTTAGTTTTACAGAAGCTACTTCCTAAATTCTTTTTTAACAAATGCTATAGATATTCAGCTGACTTTGCTGGCAACCAGGGTATATATCTTGCACTCCTAGATTTCAAGCATCCATCTAGAGTACAAAAAGTATTGCAGAGCTTGGGAAAAAAAATCCAGTAGCTATTTGTGCACAGCTTTGAAGCCATACCTATTTAGGGCAAACTGTTGAACACACAAAAACTGAAGACAATAGTGTTCACATACCTTAGTCTAGACTTCCTTTGTGTTCTGTCTGAGTCATCAACTCATCATGTAGAAGAAGCATGAATGAGCGAAGATGAATGTGGACAGCAGAAGGATTGAAATACTTTGTGGTGTGATCCTCATCACCCAACATATTTCTGCTGTGAAGGACATCTTATTTGGAACTGTAACTCTGGTGTCTCTTCAGCCTAAGCAACACTCAGGATAAAAAAATCTTAATTCTTTCTATGATGAATCAGAATACTCTGCTCCTTTTTAGTGGACATGAGTCTGATCTGAGCACCTTCATACACTCTCCAGTACTTTCTTTTTTACTACTTCTGCTCAATATATTGAGAAACTCAGTCACACAGAAAAAGCTTTAGACATTTCAAAATTCAGTATGCCAAGAGTTCAGTAACACGGGTGACTTACCCCCTTCTCCATTCACTTGTTTCCCTGTGGAATACAATGTCCAGATCAATATTACTGTTCTGATACTCAAAGCCCAGTTTGAAATTGGCTGCAGTTAGATGACAACTAAACACTTCCCTTGAGAACAGGGCTTCCCACCAAACAGCTATATTTTTTCTGGGAGAATTAAATTGTGCACATTCCAGAGAGGTGTTTGAATGCAAATACTGGGGGGGAAAAGCAACGATCCAGAATAAAATCCAAAAAAATAACTGTGTGATGTATTTTTGCTCAGTAAAACCTGGATCAAATGAAGTGTTGAATAATTTGGCTTGAACTATTGAAAAATGTAGCCAAAACTGTTTAAAAGTAAGTCTCCAGGTTTACTTCAAACATGTCACTCAAGTATGTGCTTAATTACTTTTTCCAGGATCTTTTATTTGCCAGCATCTTGAATAATCAGGCTTTTTATTCTTATTTTATGTACCTAAATACACAGTTGCCAAACATGTAAAACATAGAACAGTCAAGCCTTTTGGGCAGGACAAAAGATTTGCCTTATGTCTTTTATTTTTCACTTCTATTATAATATACTTTGGAGGTGGTTAGGTGATGATAGATACATTTTATTTGCTCTGTTTCATTAAAAGTTTTATAGAAGTTTTCTGCTGTGTAATAAGGTAATTTAACAATATATTGTCTATATTCCTATTTTTCACAACAGGAACCCATTGAAAAAGGGTACTTGCCATATGCTGATACAAGGTACTGTATGTGTACAAGTGACAACTTCAAATATATTAGTTACTAAAGTATATTCTTAGCAAAAAAAATTGAAGCTTAAATAAAGTTTCAAATAAAGTTTAAATGGTACGTTAACAATTATTGAATAAAACCTGTTCAAATTCTTTTCTAAACCACTACATTTTCACTATTTCTCCTTCCTCTGTCTGATCTAGAGCATGCTGCCCAAGCAGAGGGCTTGTTGCCTTTAGTCCTATCAATGACACTGATGGAATCTGTCTCTTTTGGTCCTAAATATGATACATGTGTCTAAAAGACTCAGGATATAATTTCTAGCTGCAAGTAACTCTTGCAATTTAGCTGAAAATCAGGTATATGACTATTAAATTATGCTAACTGTAATCAGGTTATTCCCTCACTTTTGAGGGCTTGAGTGCATTAGTGAACATTTTTGCATGTAATTGTCTTATTTCATTTTGAAGCTCAGTCTTTGAAGCTCTTTTGGAATGAAACACCCCACTGACCCTCTTCCAGATACAAACGTGCGAGTCCCGCAATCTGGAACTAATTGCCCAGACACCATCTGGAGGTCCTGTTCCTTGGTGCAGACTGCTGTAATCCTGAGGCTTTCACAGCAGAAGTAGCGTTTTACAGTATCCTTAAGATCTCAAAATATTTCAAAAATGTTTCAGAATATTTCCAAGTATTTCTGCCCGCTGGGGACACTGGGAAGTTTGCCATGCCCATAAACACTTGCATGCCCATATGCAATGCAGTCTATTTCATGTAAGTACTGTCCAAAATGAGAAGATGAGTGGGGCATTGGGGTGGCATATTGAGATGGGAGCAGTTTTGGTGAAATCTCCTGAGTCTGGGTGCATAGCTGTTCCAGGCAGTGGCTTCTTTCAACCTATTTTTAGCCCATCTTTTTCTCACGAAAAATGTGGGTGTTCTGTGGACGGCTGATTCTCCTGGAAGAATGCAGCCCTAATTATGTCCTGCCTTCCAGTATGTGAGGAACTCCCCAAAATTGTGCTTCTCTCTTAACCCTGAACTTCTCTTTCACTAAACAGGCCATTATTTTTTTCTGTAAGAAACCCTTTTTTGGGAATGGGTTTGACCATTAACAAATCCCTAGTATTACAATTTTCTAACTTCAACCATTTCATCAACTTAAGCACTATGATGAGAAAGCAAGTAAGGACAATCAGTGGAAAAAATATGAAAAATGAGGACCTCAGGATTTCCTGCATTATGTTTTTGACTCAGGAATTCATAGCTTTGGAGAAAGAAATAGTTGAGCCAGGAAAGGAGGACTTTTTTTTCCTAGCACCTCAGTGGTTTATAAGAAGTTGCAGGTTTTTAAGGATTACCTTGGTCTTTGTTAAACACACAAATGACTTATTATTTATGAGTGGAGCATTTAATCTTCAAGCCAGTGTCCACCAAAACCAAAAAAAGGCTTTGCATTTTCTGTAGTCGGTTTTTTACTTGCCATATAACAGTCAAGGGGAAATGTCTTTTCTTTCATACTATCTATTCAAATTTCAAATTTTGAATACTTAAAATTTGCTCAACATTGAATCCTCTTTATGTGTACAAAGCTGTTCAGTAACTATCAGAGAGAAGTAATTCCAGCTTGAAACAGAATCTACAGACATTCAGTGTCTGGTCAGTCTGGAGGGGGAAAACACTGCACAAGTGCTTTTCTAGTATAGAAATGTCCAAACATTTTGCATGCAGACTTTCAGAAAGCCAGATTTGAACACTATACTTGAGTGAAAAAAAAAAAAAGGAATTTCTAGCAGATTTTCATGGGAAAATTGGGGTTTATAATGGAAACAATTTTGTAAATAACAAGAGCAGCAGCTGTTACTTATGTTGCTCCCCCAATAATAAAATCCTGTAGGAGTAGTTGACCATGTTCAAAATGAAAATGTTTCAGCCAAGAAAAAATGCCTTGTTTTACTGAGATTCCTTTTACTCCCAGCTGGTTTTGTATAATTAAATCTATCCACAAGGAAATGTCTTAGAAGTGTTTTTGGTTGTTTATTTTATTTTTTCATCTGTTCCCTGTACATGCTATCAGGCCAAGCGCTACTCTCAGTCACGAAGGTTTGAATCCAGAATTACTGTGCTATTATCAGCTGCATCCAAGTCAGCTTCAGAGACTAGACATATCTCTCCAAGAGTACTAGGTGAAGCCTCTTTTGGAATAAAACACCATTCTTCCAGAAGAGTTGTCTTGTTATTGCTTAGTCATTTGTGAACAGATTTGCTACCATTATTACACTGACAATACGTCTGTTTCTTTATCCAAAATGCAGTGTTTTCATACTGGTTAAATTTCTGTATGCTGCCTGAAGACCTTTGAAGTACTTGTGGTGGATAACTTTTATATATCCTATTTTGTCACAGGAATTCATCCCATTCAACAGAATCAACAGCCCTACCTGTATGTTCATCTGAACAGATCTAAAAACTGCACACAGAAGAAAAGTGAATTTAAGTTTGTCAAGGATTTTTATAAGATTCTTGATACAAATGACATTTAAAAGAAACCCTTGAAGTTAACTATCTAAATAAATTTTCATAAATGAAGTTAGAAGATATTTGTGTTACCAGACTGGCATCATTCAGTCAATTTCTACATTGTTCAGTTGCTCTCTAATGCTCCTGCAATATCAGCCTCTCTGACCAATTAGTATCATAATGCTACAGCCATGAATATTAATATTTCTTGCAGCAACATTATTAACTACTCTGGAAAATTCACTCTTTATCATATGAATTAGATTATCAGGACTTACTTTTTTTTTCTTTTTAGGATCTAAGTGAATATAATTCATAAAAAACAAAAGGTAATCTCCTCAGATTTCCCAGAAATACCAGTATGTATCCAAACTTCCATTGGTAGTTTGTTACAATGTTGAAAGAACCTTATTTAATATAGGACTAAATGGAGAAATACAGATAATTAATTTCCTTCCTTCCTTCCTTCCTTCCTTCCTTCCTTCCTTCCTTCCTTCCTTCCTTCCTTCCTTCCTTCCTTCCTTCCTTCCTTCCTTCCTTCCTTCCTTCCTTCCTTCCTTCCTGCCTTCCCTTCTGCCTTCCTCTCCCTTCCACTTCTAGGCAATGACTTAGATTTTTTTTCTAGTTATATATTCAGGGGTAAAGGAAGGTTAACTTTTTACCACTTTTCCTGTGAGCAATAAAAAGTTTACTCATATATATGGCCTGAAGGTCTGGAACAGTTTGTATTTACTCATTATTTCATTTCTACATTCACCCTTACTTTTTCATTAAATATTTTCAGCTTACTCTTTCATCTGTGCTGTCTCACTACTCCTGTGCTCTTTTTTTGCCTTAGGAATACTAAAGGATGTGTGTAATGGGTAAGAACTGCAAGATTTCCTATTTTTCCTATGGTGGGCTGGGATGTATTGAGACATTCAAAAAAATGGTATCTCTGCTCATTTGGATTTAAATTAAGAATTTGCTTGAGAAAGAAATCCTTGTTCCTACCATGTTCTTGAGATGCACTAATCCCTCTAGCTCCCCAGCCTTACAGATATAACCTACACTAAAAAAAGGCACTTCAAAAGCAACTGCTTTATACAGAAAACAGACAGTACTGACACCTTGAAGATGATTGTTTACAACAGGAGGACTATTTCAGTGGAGTAGTGAATTTAACTGGATGGTATTGGGCAAAACACTGACTTCTTTCTTTTATTCAAACTTTTTCCAACATGAGTTGGACCATAAGACTATCAAAATGCAAACTATCTTTTATGATTTTTCACTCTAACTCTTCTTTCTAAGCGCATAGCATGTTCTTCTACCTTACTGAAAAAGATACAAAGCTTCATGGACCCATGAATACTCTTTGGGCAATACTCTTTGGGGCTTCACACCTGTGTGCTGGGCTTCTAGATCTCAGCTATGATGTCCAAGGGTACTCTGCTGCACAAACAACAGTTTTTTGAGCTTACATTCATTAACTGTGCCATTTATCGAGACTCTGTATGATGATCTGAGGTAGTGGACCACTGAGTTTGCTTTACCAGCAAATTTCCTTTACAAATTTCCTCAGAGACCAGATATAGTTCAGACCAGGATATGGGATATGCTCAAAAGTTTCTAGCAGGATTAATTTCTAAAAGGACTTATGCAAGTTAAACCTAACTGTCTGATAAACAAGAAAACATTAACACACTTTCAAGTTCAAATTCCAGAAACATAAATCAGAAGTTGTTGAAATCCTGGAAAAGTAAACCAAATTTAAAATTGCCTGTTCTGTTGTGCTTCGTTACTTACAAAATCACCAATGGCTTTGTTCATTATGCCACAAAGGTTCATTATTTTTGCAGTGCAGTGGGCAAGCATTCTCTTACCAAAGAACTTATTTTTCAGTCTTAGCATTTCCATTTTGACATTAGAAAAATATACAACCAAAATCTATAAGACTTTGATTAAATGTTGATACAGCTGATTCCAACACAGCCAAAGCCAGTGACCATACATGGAATCTAAACAACAGCTAGTAATTACAGTGTCAAAGGCATGTATACACTGTGTGTTATGTTTCATTGTCTGGCATGCAAATATAGACTTGGTTTCCTTTGCACTATTTCCAAAGTATAAAGAAAGCTAACCAGAGAGTTCTGTTTCGTTTACACAAAAGAACAAGGTTCAATCATGTTTGATAAGTTGCAAATTACTGGTAATACCACAAGTGTTGTTACAGCTGCTAAGAGTGGTCAGGAGGATGTACAAAATACAGCAACGGCATGAATCAAAAGAAAAAGTCTAAACAATTTGAATGATAGTGTATAATACTTCTAACTTTAACTTGGTGCAAGTGCTTGTCAGCAGCATCTCAGGCAGTGGTGAGATATGTGGAGCAAGCTGCCACGTACGTATTTGATATTCTGTGCTTTGGCAGAGTCCCCACTGACTTTGCTCCTAAGCAGACTAGAAGGTGAAAAAGAAAAAAAAAAAGAAAAAGAAAAAGAAAAAGAGAAGAAAAAGAAAAAGAAAAAGAAAAAGAAAAAGAAAAAGAAAAAGAAAAAGAAAAAGAAAAAGAAAAAGAAAAAGAAAAAGAAAAAGAAAAAGAAAAAGAAAAAGAAAAAGAAAAGAAAAAGAGAAGAAAAAAAAGAAAAGAAAAGAAAAGAAAAGAAAAGAAAAGAAAAGAAAAGAAAAGAAAAGAAAAGAAAAGAAAAGAAAAAAAGAAAAGAAAAGAAAAGAAAAGAAAAAGAAAAGAAAAAGAAAAGAAAGAAAAGAGAAAATGGCATACAATTCTTCAATAAATGCATTTTTAAAGTTTTTTAGCAATTTGCATGTGAAGATTTTCACAGAGTACATCCTATTAATTAAATCTCTAAATATGGTACGTTTGTCAAGGCCTTCACATAGAACACATCTCTTTTCTGCAGAATGTGCATGTTGCAAGTCTCACCTAGGGTAGAACAAGTCTCATAAAAGAGGGACAGTTTTGGAGATGTTCAAAAGCCACATGCAACCTGAGTTCATGAGTTGTCCTTTCTAAATCTTCAGATTGACAGAGTAGATTAAGTTCCCTTGGACATTGAAACCTGAATTAGTATCTTGCTCTGTACTCATCTCTTGCAGGTCTTGCAGCTGTTGCAAGATTTTCCTGAAAAAGTGCTCTGGGAAACTAAAATCCTTTCTGATCATGAGATAGAAGAGTTGCTGCTCTGTGGGTCACCATCCATCTCCTTTCAGAGTGAATTAGTCTCCTTGTCTGTGATTACATGGGCTCCTCTTTTAAAATATTAGCAAGAGGTACTCACCAGGGCCATATCTAACTGTAAAAAGGAGCAAGGAGCAGGAACTTAGATCTTCTGGATATACAATATTTTGATAGTGGTGGTATTTTCAGTTTTCATTTTTATAATGTCTAGTTAGTTTTAGGTGGTAATTTGCATTTGCTAAAATTTAAAATAGTGTGAAATTCTCAACAGTGAAAAATGCAGACTAATCTGGTTCCAACAGATATAACAGAAGTGGAAAGCATTCCAGGAAAGCCAAGTATCAATAAAAGCAATGCAAATGCTGCAATGTGCATCAAGCACAGGAAGGAAGGAAGGAAGGAAGGAAGGAAGGAAGGAAGGAAGGAAGGAAGGAAGGAAGGAAGGAAGGAAGGAAGGAAGGAAGGAAGGAAGGAAGGAAGGAAGGAAGGAAGGAAGGAAGGAAGGAAGGAAGGAAGGAAGGAAGGAAGGAAGGAAGGAATTCTGAAAATTAGCACTGTGAAAACTTTGTCTGCATTAAAATGAGCACCGAGTTCCTTTGGGCCCTGCTAATTAGAATCAAGAGGATATAAGAAAATAATTGGTTTTTACAAGGAAAAGAATGACAATCTTTCCTTAATACAGAAATAAAACTGGAAGACTGGAAAGCATAACTAGAGAATGAATAGCTAAAAAGCAGCTTAAACCCATTTTCCTTTGTAGTATCTCATAACTTGTAAAGCTATATGAACACTGGGCAACAGGGAGAGGATAATGCTTGTTTCCAAATCCGTGAGGTTGGCAACCATACGAATGCATTCCAGAAGCAGTGATTATTATTTGTACATCAGTTGACTGTGATACTCCTAAATCTTTAAGCAGTTACATTACACAGGGCTCTGAATATTTAAGCAAACTCGTTCTTCTGTAGTCCTGCCTCTTCAGTCAGGATATATTCCACAACTGGAACAGCTTGCGCTGGGTTAGCCCCCTGGGAAAGTTCTAATTTACAAAACCCTGTTTAGAAAAATCAAATCTATTTAAAGGCATTACATTATAAACATAAACTCCCTAATGAGCTGTAGTGAAATGGCTCTAGGCAATAACTTGCGAAGTTCAAATGATTTAGCCATTTTCTGCCATGTATTATTTTCATTTAATCTGCATCGCAAGGACTGTAAAGAGTCCAGCTGTTCAAAGTGAGTCTTAAAGAGTCCTGCCAAATGCAAAGGCTTGTCCAATTGTTTCCTTTTTTGCCATGTTTGGTTAAAGACTTATTAATTGATAGATCAAATGGTTCCTAAGTTTAAAAACAAAAATATAATAGAATGCAAGGGGAGTCAACATTTCCGTGTAGAAATTATTGCACTTTAAAAATAGGAAATTAGAGGCAACTGAATGGAAAGGCAGGAAGGCAGGAAGAAGGAAGGAAGGAAGGAAGGAAGGAAGGAAGGAAGGAAGGAAGGAAGGAAGGAAGGAAGGAAGGAAGGAAGGAAGGAAGGAAGGAAGGAAGGAAGGAAGGAAGGAAGGAAGGAAGGAAGGAAGGAAGGAAGGAAGGAAGGAAGGAATCTTTGGAACATCATTGGTGTAGTGAAACAACTTGTATTTTCATGTTGACATCTTCACTTCTTTGGGACCAAGCGTGCACCCTGAGGATGTGATGAGTCTCCTACTGACTTTTTCATCTGCTAGCTGCAGTGCAGCTTTTTTTCTGCTATCCCTGCAGGAAAGGCAGTGCAACCCCTCTGTATCGTAATTAGTTTCTCCTGTGTTGAGATATTACTATGAAATTTTTTCAGAAATTCCATCATTTTTGCTTAGAAGCAGGACTAGAGGATGGAGGACACTCAGGTTTCATCTAGAAGAAATGCAGTGACAGATGCAGAATGCACTGGTGACTAATAGGCGTCTTTTACCTTTCCTTTAAACTTTTCCATTGTCCTTTTAAATGCAGGACATGGTTTGCCTCAGGTTAGATTTAAGTAATGGAAAGACACATTTTTCGGAGATTTATTACATAATTCTAATAAATAGTTAGAATATAACATCAGCACTCTGTACCATTGAGTAATTGCTTTTTTCAAGACTTATTTTCAACATTCAGAAAATGCAAATGTGTACCTGCTACAGGATTTGGTATTTTGATCTGATCAAAATCACTTGACAAATTTAAACATTAAAAAGTAATATTCTGAAATGTGTAAATGTCAAAACCACAACTTCCATTTATTAATGGTGAATAAATATAGCAAACATGGTCTATTTAATAAATTGAATGGCTTAATGTTAACTGGAAGAGCTGGATTATTCACTTAAATTCATTTAAATCCTATTTTAAGCAACTATTGCAAAAGCATCGTATGCTGGTGGGAATGTCTATCAAAAGCAAGTATAAGGAAACAATGTTGACTTTTTATTTTAGCTTCTTATTAACAGGAAGACTTGGTTTCCCTCTTTTTACAGTGGGATATTGTACTGGAACTGGTAACACAAATTTGGAAGAACATAAGTCAATTAAAGAAGTGATGCACTAAAAAGATTGGTTGTTTTTCAGCTCAGTTGAAAATGTTGTAACAGCCCCAGCTGAAGGCAAATACAACTGTACTGGCATTTAAACTGCATAAGAATTGCTTTATCTTGCTAGACTGGTGTAAAGGGATGAGCCATGCATTAAGATCCAGTCCAAGATATACCGCAATATGTATTAAAAAAGAAATTAACTCATTTTCCTTTTCTTCACCTATATTCTTTGGTTATTTGCCCACAATTTAGTCATGCAACAAGCATATGTAAAAGCTGTTTGACTTTGATGACACAAACACCAGTCCTGAATAGACTAGAAATATAAATGAGTTTGGTAGCCCCATCACAATCCTGGAATGGTAAAAATAAAGGGGGATTCACCAAAAAGGCAATATAGAGCTTGAGAACAGTGTTCAGGTCTTGTTTCAAGACTATTAGGCATATTATATATCAGTACTGATTTAAGGGCCAGATCACTCTATAGTTCAGTTCCATTTCAGCTGCAGGGCACAAAGTGAGCTTTAAGCCATTTGTGCTCTCCCTTCACTAGTGCTTAGAAGATCACCCTCCAGATTTCCCTCTTAGAATAAGTTAAAATACCCTATGGGATTCACAGTTGTAGGAACACAAGCCAGAGCCCTTTGATAAGTTGTGCATGAGAAAACCCAAGACATGATCTCTCCTTCAGTTTAAAGAGACAGCTTTAAACCCACTCGGTTACATCATGAAAACAGTAGCGCTATAGCATTTGGAATTACTTCTTCTGTAAAGATTTAAAATGTGAGACTTCTTCTACCTGCTTCTCCAGTGATTTGCCAAGCAGAAATTAGCATAGGTCTGCAAAGACGGAGGAGCACAAATGTACCTCAGCGTACTTGAGATTCAGACCAGAGAAGTAGAGAGGCTGGACATTGCATGGTTCTCTTGCCAGTGAGATTTACTTCATGACTTCAAGAGACCTACATTCTCATTTACCAAAGAAAAATTGGACTGAATACTTTACTGTATTGTGCCAAAAACCAGAAGCTCAATTGTAATGACATTGAAAGAGCACACAAACAGAACTTCTTATCCCTTAGTTTCAGGCCTGGCTTTTCCTGCAAAAAAAATTAGCCCATGTAATGTTCCATTGCTACTAGTGCTTGAGCCAGCTCTGGTGTAATGGAACACAGACTTTAAGTTACAAGACCTTCCATGACCTGCTTCTAGCTGACGTATATCAATACAGTTCCACTAAGGTAAATTAATAATTGAAACTTTTAGCTCATGAGTTGTGGTATGAAGCTTTGACCAGGTAATCAGTCTTTACTTCTATTTATTTGGTTAGAATTGTGCAGTGCTAATGAGATTATAGCTTGGGGACTAGGAAATGCCTTTCCAGAAAGGTAGGCTGAACTGTAGAGAGATGACTGACATGCTAACCGTAGACAATATCCATGGAACATGCTGACTAATCTCATCAGAATAATGAACTGTGGACTACTCATTGTGTGGTCCAGATAACACTGTACAATAGCAGTGGCCATAGAGAACACAGTACATCAAACCCAACAATATAAGGAGTTGGTGTGTGATTTGTGGTGGTGTGCAGTTACAGACGTGTTCATACTCTACTCAAATGTCCACACACACAAACGAAGGTTAATCAAAATTTTTTTGTTATGTCTTCATATAAATACATTCTCTGTTGTTTCTTTTCCTGCAACTGGAGAAATTTAGCTTCATTCTCCTGGGAAAAAGATGTCTGTTATTTTGTTTTTCATTTCCCATCTGGTCTAGTTTCTTGAATACATCTGCCTGAACTTTGGAAGAGTGTTTCTTGCTTTACTCTCATCACTGGACACAAGATGAAGTTATAGAATACATTCCCTGGATATTTATTCAAGTACGCAAATTAAAAGTGGCTAATAATGATGAGATAAGAAAACTCAAGTTTTCATGTTCTCTTGTCTAGTACTAATGGTTTAGGAGCTCATGAGGATGAAGATTTTGATCACTTAATTAAAAACTGGAGGTAGAAAATCGGCAAATTTGGAGGGATCAAAGGCAAAGGATCACTTGGTGAGTTATATCAGCTTACAGCTGTTGAGAATGTTGTTTCTGAGTTCCTGTTGTCCCACAGTCTTAGCTAGAAAGGAGTATGCACTTCCAAAACTTCATGGAAAGGATAGCAAACTCTGTAGTTCTTAGTATAAAAAAAGGTGTGAAAAAAACTTCTAACAAGCAACACACCAGGATAATGAAGATTGATGCAATATTTCTCTTGGGGAAAATATGCAGTTCAAACAAGATGATAGTACCAAACAAGATGATAAAACCAAGCAAAGATAAAGACAAACAGAAACATAAGTTTCTTCTTCACCCTAACATTAGCTCTTACTGAGGTGAAACATTTGAATTACTGCTATAATGATTCATCATAGCTGTCACCCTCTTGATAGCATGATGGGAGACAAATACCTGCAGATCCACTTGGCCATGACAAAGAGGTGCTATGGCTGGCAGAGTTACTTCTCTGATTATATTTTAACTGCTGAAGTGACTCAGTTAAATAACCCACTGTGTCTGTCCTGCTGGCCTCCTGTTTAGTCCATCATTGCATCCAGCAGTTCCCACACAAATCTGTTCTTGCCCATCATCTACAGTGATGTTCCAAGGTGTTTTCTGCAGGTACAAACACACAATGAGGCATCCTGCACCTAACTTTGTGATTTGTTCACTCACCACCAGCACAGCCCAAGGCTGTATGACAGAGTCTGTGCAATTGCACTTAGCTGCAACCTAGTTGTAATTCACTTAGTAAACTAAACAAGTATGTGGGAAACAAGTATGTGTTAATGTTACAAATCTCTTTCAGGGGTTCTAGCCCTTTTTAGATATGATAAACACTGTTACCCTGTCAAAACACTTGTGTTTTGAATTTCTTGAGTCTTGTGACCAGAGTCACGAGTCATTATTACTGTTAATATTCCCTTAAATACAAATGCCAAACTAACAGACGTCAAGATGGGAACAATTTTTTAGTGAGGCAGAGTAAGGTCTATAAACTGTAAGGGGAGAAACATTCACTATTAAAGAAAGCATTTTGTTTTTCAAGGGCTAGGTTTAGGAGGGATTTCTGAAATGCAACCACCAAGCTCATCTGTATCCATCCAGCAGATGATGTGCATTAGGGTTGTTTGGCAGGAGGACTAAGCTGAAAGACCCTTAAAACAGCCCTAGAGATCATGCTCACCTGCAGACTGGAAGGCCTCAAGACTCCATCCATCCCAGCTACTCCTGAGGTGCTAATACTGGGGCAACTACAACTTCAGGCTTCCTTCTGCCCAGAGTTGCTCAGGAAAACAGTCTGTGTTTCTTTCTCCACACACAGAGCAGAGGCTGCTAGCTATGTGTCTCTGCCCCAGTGAAAAAAACAGAGCTTTATGCCAAGTACTGTGTGGTACAAGGGAGCTGTATCTTTCTCCATCAAGGTTTCTTCACAATAACATTGCCAGGACAGGGCAGCCTCCAGGAGCTGGCACAGTCTTTATACCAGTTCTGAGATTCTCTGCACTCTACTAGGCAGCATAAAGAGGCCACAGCTCAAATTTGTGACAAACCACTTAGCTTTGCATATGTCCTGCAAGTCTGGTGTTCTCTATGTTCATCTAAAGCCAACTGAGCATCTAAAATGAACAAAATTGAAGCTGATGGTATTGCATACCATCTAACCCATATGAGACACTCTCTTGCAGGCCTTGTTCCTGAAGGTGTAAGAGGCAGAGAACGGAGCTGATGAAAACTGAATCAAGATATTGGGTGGGCTTACTCCAGGAAAGGGGAGTTAGTGCTGTGTTCCAGGATGCTTGTAGCAGGGAACTGGTTCCAAAGAAGACTGCCTCTATTCTTCAAAAAGACCCACTCAAAGGAGTTTTGAAAATAAATTAGAAACATGATATGGCAGTATGCAGAACTGGTGTAAAATTCCAGTGTCAGCTGATTTTGTTGAATGCACAGTGAAAGGGAAAAGAAAAAAGGAATTGATAGTTAACATCTACAGAAAAATAAAACTTTGACAAGTAATTTGAGCCAGGGTAACTTTACTCAGCAGGAAAACAGGAAAAGTCATTATTTGCCAAAACAAATCTTTTAAAATCTGATAACATTTGGGAAATAAACAGCTCAATCAACAGACTCAAAAAAGTTCAGGCAATTTCCTTTCCTAAGATGATGTTGGGAAATATCAAGCAGAACCACACAAGGTGCTATGGTTGTGAAAAGAGATCCCCTGCAATATTGCCATGCTCTGCTCATAGAGAAACGTATTCCACAGTGACCATGAGCGGGTCTGTGCTGTGCACGTTTCCTCCTCACACAGTTTGCATCAGCATCACTGAAGCAAAGGCTTTGACTTCACCTCTGAATTTTTACATGAGTTATTTCTCCTGTTGTGAAGTTCATGCTGTAATTCACTACTTTTAGTGAGTTAAGTCAATTGTAAATTGCATGACAGAAATGATGACTGAAGTTAATTGAAGGCAGTATCCTTTACTACTGTATGAATCAGCAGTGGAGGACTCAGAAGGAATTCTGGTTCTGATTAAGCTCTGATTTTGGTCAAAGGCTTTCAGTAATTTTTTTCCTTTTTTTTTTTTTTAAATTGAATTCTAGCCAGCACCTGTTAGATAACAAAAGAAACTAAGACCACATTCAAAAACTCTTTAATCAGTGCATAAACTAGCAAAAAAAAAGACATGAAGTCCTGAAATCACTCTCCAATCAGAATATATGTTACTAGCAGAGCAGAAATATTTGCCCTTGCCTTTGGCTCAAGAGGAAGAACAAGCTTTCTGGTATTGTCTATTTCCTGGGCATGGCTGTGATAAAAGAAATGATATATTAGTCAGTTTTACCAAGTCCTTCTGAAAGAACAAAGAAGTCTCAATTTCAAAATATGGCATGAAGTTCTTACCTATCAAGCACAGTAGATCATAATTTAGGACTGCAAATTTTCAAAAAAGGAAATGGCATGAAGCAGAACAAGAAGAGCATGATAAAGGACCACTGTTGTCTTCTCCTGTGACATTTAATGTTTTGAACTTTTTCACATCCTCAGTTTGTCTGGATTTTTTTTTTTTTTTTTTTGTGTCTGGAGTGAAAAAACATTCAGAATGTTGAATTTAATAATCCTTTTTTTTCATAGGTTTTATTTGGCAAATCCTGGCCCCATCATTACAGAAATTGAAATGTTACTGGAAGTTAAAATTCTAAGTCCTATTTGTTCCGTTAGATAAAGGTGAAGAGTTGGCTACTGGGAAAATAGCCTTCCTGTTATGTTGTAGCAAATAACTGCTAAAAGACAATGTACCTTTCATGTACAGGAAAAATAAGACAGCTTTGAGCTTACATTTCTTTAGATAGAATTTTGTTTATAACTTAAAAATCCTTATATACAGATTTTGAGGCTTATCAGATGACAAAGAATAATATGATTTCCATTAGTCTATGCTACTTGTGTGAAGGAGAAATTTCAAAGCCAGAACAATGTAAGATTATATATGGCAAGCTATTAAACGGGGTCTTTTGGCATGCCATCTTGGATGAACTAATTGCACCCAACAGCCAGAGGAGAAGGAAAATAGATACCAAAGGATTCATGCCAGTAGAACATGCTACAGAGACATTTGTTACTCCCCTGGGTCTAGTGAAAGCCTACAATATATCACTGCACAATTGTTCTCAGGACCTTTAGCTATTTTGTTTTATCAACGCTGGGTGCTGTTCAGATGCAGAGGATTTGGAGAAGGGAGACTGCAAGCAGATAGATAATCACAAGACAAATTCAGTTGTTTTTTTCACGTATATTGTGTTCCATGGTATTTACAATAGCAGCAATCTGTTTTCATGACAGCATGTTTTTGTAAATCCAAAGAGATAAACTTTCTCAGCTATTTATAAATCAGATGCTTACATTATGATCTCCTGCCAGTAACTCTGGTCACTCTTGAACTTTGCTGTGTTCAGTTTAACAAATCTGTTTGTTACTGTAGTGCCAAAGGTGAGAAAAATATACTGGAATCCTGTAGAGAAGATGCAATAGCTCTTTGTGACTGGGACAGAGATGTCCTGTCACTGTTAGGGTAAAGGGAAGTCAAACACCTTAGTCCCAACACAGATAGGAGCCAACAATCACAGATTCTGTCTGAGATCTGCCATTAACTTGTTGTGTGGTCTTGGAAGAGGGTTTTGTCTTGATAAAATGAAATCAAAATTATCTCTCCATTCTTCAGTATTCCAGTGATCTTCTAATAGATAATATATGCAATTAAGCAGATAATAACTAGTATTTTTCCTCTTTCCTTAATTTATTTTTGCTATTCATTGTGCAAATTTTAGAACTATTAACAAGCAAGAAGGATTTCATAGCCTCCAGGAAACACACCACAACAAAAGAGAAACAATTTTGCTTTTTAGAATATCCTTAGCGTTTTGAAGGAGCTCAGCAATTTTCTGTACTGTTCTCAAGGTAGAAAATACATACTCAGCATAATTTATAATGAATCACTTCTACATTGAATAACATTTTATTTTAATTTCCACAACTTGTCCTTGTGAGTGGATCACAGATATACTAATGGGGCTGTTGGGAGCTTTTTGTTGAGCAATTTACTAAATTTTTGGACTTTTTCAAACCCTTTAAACAGCCACTTCAAGTTCTTTTAACATGTAAATATAAGACCGACCATATTTGACCGGGCTGCAGATCCATTTAGTTTAGTTTAGTTCAGTTTAGTTTAACTGCAGCCAAAAGTAATTAGTAAAGCATGTAAGAGGAGACAAAGCATATGCACCAGGATCTGCTCACAGTTTCTAACAGCTTGGGGCTCAGGCATACACGGATAACAGCAACTTTAGGAATCCTAAAAAGCTTACCTAGCATTTTCATCCAGACCATCCAGCAGTTATCACATATAGAAGTGTAAAGCATGAAATGGATAAATGCAGTGTTAAGCCATAAGTGCAGTGCAGAGCTGAAACTTGTACAAATTGTTCCATTAACCCTTTTCCCTGTTAACTAACTGCAAACCCTAACTCATCCTCCATGCCCAAATCTACTCTCATACACACAAATAGCCACCTTTCAGATCTCTCTTTCCCCCACAATAATAGAAAAAGATGTTGAAGTCTGAAAGCCTAAGAGAAGTAAATGTAGAGAAACCCTACAAAAATACTGTAACCACACCAAAGAAAGTAGTTCTGCATCTTCTATGGCACAGGCAGGAATAGTGGAAACAAGTGAACTAACTTATGTTCATAAGTCAGTACCTCAGAAAACACACTAAGATTGCTTTAAAAGCGGGAAAGTCATAGCTGGATCAGTAGTAAATGGATAGGAAGGATTTGGTCAATTTTTAAATTATTCCCATGTTTCAGTAACTTACAACTGGTCTCTGAAACTTGGTAGCTGAGCCTGAGGGGCTTGGGCCTGCCTTTTGCCTTTTGTTCAAATTGCCACAAGATGCTGTGAGTACTGGAAATCTTCAGTGTCTTTGGGCTGTGCTCAGATAGCTCAACATGTCTTGCATGCCCAGCAGTCTTCTCAAAATCTTCTACCAACAACCCACACATATCATCCCTTCACTTTAGAAGCAGGAAAAAAAGGATCCTTCCTTCCCTCCAAAATACCCTTACAGCCTCTAAAGGGTACATTGAACTGCTGTAGTTCTGTACTTACCTTCAATCGGCTTCGCTTCCCACTTAAACTATATGAAAGGAAGTTCTTGCATATATCTGTACTAATCATAAACCCAGGCCTTGTTTCCTGAATGTTGTTCATCTTCTGAAGCTCAAAAAGCATGGTGGCAAAGAAAAGGGAATGATTTTGCTTTAGAAGATAATTTCCTGTCACATATCTGAAGGTGCAGACAAGGAGAGACCAAAGGGTAAAGAATTAAGGTGCTGAAATTCCCCTCTTTGAGTGCCAGCACCTGATTGATTCCTGTATTGATAAAGGTAGAGTAGCTCTTGGTGTAACTAGAGCAGTGTGTGGGCAAACTGACTCCCTTAACTCTGGTGCAGGACTCAGTGTATGCCCTGTCTCTGGGCACATATGGCCTGACTCCTCAAGCCTAGGGCAAAACAAGGAACTTCATCTGACAAATGGGAAGGAGGATTTGCTGACAAAATCCTTGGGTCTCCCTTTAGCCTCATGCTGTGCAGGATTGTTTAGGGAAAGACAAAGCTTTTCTGGTGCTATGACACTGATATAAAGAAAAGAAGGATGCCTGATGTCCAGTTCTAGTTTCACCCACAGCCTGATTGGTGTCTCTAAAAAAGTAATTTAATTTCTCATTGATTCAGTTTTCACATTGCTAACATGAGGAGAGTCAGTTGTCATATGTTAGTTCAAAGGTTCCTTACACATAGCCATAAGAGAAGAAGATGCTCTGAAAGCCACATACTCATATTTTGTTTTAATGAACTGAATCTTGTAAGAAAGGATGGAATAATGTGTCTTTAAGTAACAAGAGTATTAATTGATGGACTGCTTAAACGAGTAACAAAGATACAAACAAACTCTACGCTCAAACAGAAAACTCTGAGTAATTTAAGCAATGATTTGTCTAAGTTTTAAAGTTTTCTACTGCTGTGTTCCATTAGCATTGACATAATGAATGTTACCCAAATATTCTGATTGGAGCACTTAATAAATGATGAACTATCAAGCAGAAATTATATTTTGGGGACAATCCATATGTTAACGTGTCTAATTATGATACAAAATCATGCCAGAAACAATTGGAAAATTATTGTAATAATACCCTTCAAAATTATGTTAGACTTTATAATGAACAGTTTAATGTGATACAAAATTACCTAAAGTCTGAAAAGTGTTGAGAGGCAAATGGAAAGCACAGGATTATTTTAGGTCAATTAAACACTGATGAGACATTTTAAAGACTTTTCCTCTTAACTGAAATACCATGACTATGAACGTGTAATTATGAAATATTAAACAATTATTCTAAACCATAATACTGATATTTTTATTGAAAATAACATTTGATTGCTCATATTTTGAAAAATCATGAGCGGTTAGTAAAAGTTGGCCTTTGTCCAATTTAATTTCTCTACCGTTGTCAAACTCACGCTGCAAGCTTGTCTGAGCCTCACCCAAAATCTTGTACATGTTCTTCAAACTGCAAGATTTAGTTTTATTCAGAGTCCCCAGGATACCAGACCTTACAGCTGTGGTAGTGCCTTATGCGGCATGTGGGATACCCACATGAGAACGACACATGGCAGTCTTTTAGTTACTGCTTCATACGCAGGGAACATACAGTATTTCTCATTACCTAGGAGATCAGGAGAACTTCTCTGTGAGGACAAATGCATACACATAAAACCTTCTCCAAACATAAATGGCTGCTGCATTTCTGAGAATTCTAAATACTAATGTTTCAAATCCATAGGTTTGCCTTCCCTTGTAAGTCTGATTTAACAAAGCCAACAAAACGTGAACTTCTTTAGACCTCCAGTATGAAGTGGGTAGGCATATGTATGTGTATTGTCATGTGATTGTCAAAGATTCAGTTTTATTTGACTACATTTTATTTTCCAAAAGAGAAGAGAGTGTATTGGTTACCATCAACTGCTCTCGGTGCTAAGGAAAAATGAAATACTTCAAAGCAGAAACATAAAAGACTTTCAAACAAAAACAGTTTCTCCTAATCTTGCATCCAGGGTATGTACTGAAGTTGCAGAATCACTATAATTAATTCTAAATGACATATGAAATGAGTAATTCTTGCTTAGAGACTACAACTCATGCATGCATTCACTGGCTGGCTGTGAAATGTGCTGTAATATTATGCTCGGACAAGTACAGAAAAAGAGTCTATATCATTCCCAGTATTTCTAGACATTTTTATTCTCTCTTTTTTTTTCACATCTACTGCTTCTTCAACTACTACTCTACCCCTCTGTCCTTCCTTGCACTGCAGGGCTGATCAATTCTCCCATTTCTCTCTTTCTTCAAGACACAGCCAAGATGGTCAGCTACAACACTCTAGTCTTCTGAATGGGCTGGCTGTGCAATGCTCTGTTGTGAAAAGATCATGAAAATATGGACAGCAACATTATTCCTTCACTCAAAGGCCCTTAAAGCATTTTAATGCAAGTGTCTACATTTCATTAATCTTTGCTTTGGAACCCCACCTACTTAGGAATTATATTCCCCTTGCACCACAAACTAAAGCATTGAGTCTGCAAAGAACTCTATACTCTACTAACTTCATACGAATCAGCTCCTGTTAACCTCAGTGGGATTATTCAGACACATAGACCCTAATTGAAGAATTAGGATTTGAAGTGTTTACTTCAAGACAGATGAAGAGACATGGGGCCACATAAATGACTGTAGCACTCAACTCATATTAAAAATCTTAACAGTTGCCTGACTCTGGGCATGGAACAAAATGAATTCTAGGTTACCCATCAATTTTGGGAAAAGATATGGAGCTAGTTTTTACAACATATCAGGAAATAGATATTACTGTAGTTTTATACTCTAAACACAGAATTAAGCATCAGTATTCATTCATAAAAACACTTTCTGTTAATTATTCTGCTCAAAATAAAGCTGACATAAAAGTGTTGTGCAGTAAGATATTGCACCATTCTTTTTACACACCAACTTAGCAAAACTGGGACTCATTCGCTTTATGGAATTCTTGTATTTGAAATTAGAGATTTCAAAGAGTGATTTGCTCAGTCCTTACAAGGACTCCCCACATACTGTCTCATCAGAGAAAGCCTGGAGCAGACCCTATCATATGGTCATCACTTCTTCAGAGTGCTAAGTAAGATCAATGAGGCTAGATTAGATGAAATCTAGCTTTGACAAAATATGTTTAGTAGAAATCAACTTTTTATTTACAAAAATATTTTGTTTTCTAAGAGAGTCTGTGTCAGATTGAAGCGATGGCTGGTTGTCAGGCAGGAGACAAAGGAGCACCTGCTACACACATACTCTGAATTACTTAAGAGCTATGCAGAGTTGCTCTGTACAGTGTACCCAGAAAAAAAAAAAAAAAACCAACAGAAAGAAGAGCACCTTCAATTTCATGAATGAAGAAGATGGAAGCAAAAAAACTATACCTTCAGTGAGGTGAGACAAATACTTGAATTTCTGTGCCCCACCTAAGCTGGACACTTACGCCCACAGACAACAGAAGAATGCATAAATTTGTTGTTGTAAAAAAGTGCAAAAGATCTTTTCTGCCTTAGTGGTAAGACAAAACCAAACCAAACCAAACCAAACCAGATAAAATAACAATCAAGCCACCTTAATTTTTAGAAATTACCTGTTTGTCCATGCCACCCAAATGACGTCCTATACCACTTCCAATATTCAGTGTACTCAAGGGTTGCTGGTATAGACTGCACCTACATGTAGTTATTAGATTTTGAGGTGTTTTGCTGATAAGGTGCAGTTTGTGGAGTTTGTAAAGCCATGTGTCAACAGACCATATGGTTTTGTACTGGAGCTCCAGCACAAAACCCTGAATGGGTTCTTAAAATAACAAGTTGACAGTGTAATTACTATTAACCAGCAGTGTAGAAAGGGAGCATGCTTCATGAAAATATGAATATATCCACAGAGATTTTTCTTTAATTCTGACTTGAAAATTAATTTTTAAATGATCTTCCAAGTCATTGACAATGCTCTTAATTTTCACTCCAGTGACTCTTTAGCTCCCAAAAGAAATGGTTTCAGTTCCAGTCATGTGGAAAATACTTTTGTGCTAATTATAGGAAATGTTGGCAATACTATCATAAGTAAATTCATCCTCAATCAGTTTTTGTAAAAAAAACCCAACAAAACAAAACAAAACAAAACCCAACAAAAACAAACAAACAAACAAAAAACCAACCAAAAAACCCCAGGAAAAAGCAGAAAGCCCATCAAGTGCACAGCTAATTGCCAAGCACATTTGCTGCCCTGAAAGCAAACGATTGCTGCCTGTTACGTCTGCTGTAGTGAGGATCCTGCATAGAGATGGATGGAACTAAAAATGCAAATGACTATTGCATGTATTAGTGCAGGGCACAGGGAATGAACGTGCATGGAGTAGAGGAACACAGTCAAGGCACAGCAAAGCCATAGTGCAGACTAGAGACTATTTTGTAGTTACAGAAACACATTCCCTTCCTGTCATGTACTGAAATCATCCCCAAAGCCATGCTTCCTCTTGTTCAATGACAAAAAGCTGAATGTCTATAGAAGGGTTGGTATAAGAACAGCACATCAGATACATCACAAGTCAAGAAAAAATAAACAAAATTCAAATTTGCCAAACCGAATCTACCTTCCTCCTAATCAACTCCTAATTGTTTTTGCTTCTTTTCATTCTCACCTAATGAATCAAAAAATCTTCCAGAAGGTGATGGTTAACTAGGAGGTCACAGAACAAAAGTACCTCCTGCATGGTGAAGAAAGCAGAGATTTTCCAGGGCCATGAACAATGAGAAAAATTTGTTTGTCCGGTACATGCTTGCAGTATGGGCATCCTAGGGACACTTTCTAAGACTCAAAGGTGAAGACCAGGATGCTGCAGTGCAGCAGCAAAACACCTACAGGAACATCTTCACTATGCCAAAATCAGATTATGCACACCTACAAGGCAGTACTGCTCAGACCAGTAGCAAATTAATTATGTCATTTCTTCAGTACAACTACTGAACACAGCTCAACCTGCCATGTTACTGCTGTGTTAGGAAGGAGAGCTCCTAGAAAAGATAGGGCAATTAAGTATATTCAATGCCAAGAGCAAAGATCAAAGTGTGTGTTGACATGTCTGACCATAACTATCTATGCAAGAATGAAGAGGGGTGCCCCTGAAAAAAAGAATACCACACGTTTAGAATGCTCTATAGAGAAAAAGCTGTTCTTGGAAACAGAAGTGAATCTAGGTGACCTCAGTCTCTCCCTGGATGAGCCCCTCTTCCTCACTGACTATCACGATATTCTCAAGAACTACCAAGGCCTGTGAATCTATGATAACTTTATTATCATTTATTTCTTTCTTTTTAAAATAATTTTAAAAAATATACTCAGTTGGAGAAAAAATTTTTAAGGATTTCAACATATAAGCATTTTATTAAAAAAAATTAAATCAACTCATCAGCTATCTTTTGTTTTCTGTTCTATTTCCTGAGCCTTGTGCTTATTTCTGCTTATTTAATTACATTAAATTTCTCTTTGCACCCTTGTTCTCCTCTTTTTTGGCAGCCATCCTAGTCTAGGGCTGCTCCAGTGGCATGTGTAGAGGTTGCTGTGAGTATCCATTTGTGCTGACAGTGAAGTCACACCGAACCCCAGAGACAGCATTGTTTGTGGGACAGCTGTAGCTTCTTATCAGCAAGCACTTGATAAAGTACTTCACTTGAAAAAAAAAAAAAAACAACCAAAACCATGGACAATCATTTTTTTGTGCTTGGTATACATGCAAACATGAAAAAATTTTCTCAAGGTCATCTAAGGAAACTGAAATGGAAACTGGGAGAGGGTATCTTAACTTAAGCCATGGAAGGATGTCCTGCTGCAGGTCAGAAGTGTTCTGTGAGCCCATCGCATGCAGAATGAAGTTTCTAACTAAATGTCTGAAATTTTTAATGAAAAATTTTCTAAAGGTTGTTTAAGAATGAGAGTATCCTATGTGATTTAGAACTGCCAGATAGTACTGGATTAACTTAGGCAATGGTTAGTTAGCTTTAGCGTCACAAAAAAAATCTGCATCTCAGTCCACCACCTTCTTTTGTACATAATTTCTCTATGGCAAGGAAAGAAATCTTGTCCTGGATATTCAATTTCTACCAGGGTGTAAACATTACCTACCTTAGCCCTGTGCCTTTAGCCTGTGGTTTGCAGCCAGCCAGAGAGCTACATGTGAGGATATGAAGAGAAGTAACAGTGAGAAGAAAGACTTTTATCAGTAAGCTTGAACCCTCTGTACTGGTATCTGCACTTCTACTGGAATATTGCTGAGTGCAGACCTGTATCAAGAAAGATTGGGAGCCACAGCCCTCTGTCTTTCTACTTTCATGAGTAATGAATTCTTGAAATCTAAGTACTATATTTTACATTTGACATGTAGATAGTGGCAAGAGTTTAAACCAAATGTAAAGGGGCCACTGGATTCCAATAAAAACATACTTTTCTTTTTCAAGAGCAGACAAGCAAAGACTTACCCATATCTAGCCTTTCTGACTAGAAACAGGACCCTGCTTTCACATTTTTGTGATCTTATGTCTGGCATGTACTTCCAAAGTCTGTAACGTTTTTATCCCTGGGATTGAAATGTATCAGTCCCCAGAGGTGATTCAAACCAGGGCTCTCTTGGTAAGGAAGCACAGGCTATTCCAAAATTTGACAGAGACATACTTTAGCCACAATACTCAAAACAATAATTGGTTTCACAACATACAGTTTTCCCTTTTGAAGGCTGAATTGTCTTGGCCAGAATTATATACTAAAACAAGGGTTTAAGGTGCCTTTCTTGGCTCTGCCATTGACTCAATCTTTGCCTTTTAGCTAGCCATTTCATTTTTCTGTACTTTTATCTTCTCCATTTGTGAATTCCAAATATTAACTGTCTATGGTATTTTCTTGGTGAGTCATAAGCAAAACTGGTGTAATGATTGTAGTCTAAACTTCCTCTTAAAAAAAAAAAAAAATAGGGGCTGGCATTCAAATTAGTCACAATGGGACCACAGCAGCAAAGATAGTAACAGCAACAGCTTGGACGAGATCCTCATATTCACAAAAATATTTAAGGTCAAAAATGAAATTTCCCACAAAAGGTGACTCCTCTTCTGCCAATGTCTTGTGAGAAGAACACTTGGATACAGAAAGTCCAAGTATCTGCTTTATTTGATTCAAACTTCAGTGACTGGTATTGCCAATCATTGTTACTTATGGGGTAATTTTCTCCACTGAAGTTTGCAGAAAATCTTTTTGTTCTTTACAATATAGAATTAAATCAAAAGATGTTTCTGCTTTTTGTATATATCACATACTCTGTGTTTTATATTTTTAGCTTCAAGCTGGCATAACTCCCAACCACAGGTACAGAATGGCACGTATCCATTTCAAAGGGTTTCTAATGCACCAGGTTTTCAGCCAGAGAATATGGAGAGTAAGAAAAAAAAAGGCAAATATTATAAAAGAAATCAGGAGTCAAAGTCAAGAAACATGGAAACCAAAGCATAAATAAAAACAGAGCCAGATACCACAAAGCCAAAAGGAATACAAACAACATCCTTCAAAATGTTCGCGTGTTTATGAATTTGAAAGGTGTGAAATAGCTGAAAAAGAAATCTGAATAATATTAAACAGATCTAGCTCTAAAAGCAACATCCTAGTCTACCTTTGAGAAGAAATATAAGTGCTGAAAGATAGGATAAGGGTATTTTTCTTTGTACAAGTGTTAGAGGGACTGCTTTAGAGTGTGCTGGGCGATGAAGGGGCTGTTGCTGTATCCCAAATCGAGCCACGGCCCCGACTCCTAGAGCATTGACCTGAACAAACTGAATCATTTCTGTGCTATCAGCCATAACTTGGGAGAGTTTATTTTAGCACAGCTATTAAAGGAGAAAAGGTGAATGGTAGCGCTGTGGCTCCTCTTTTCACAGATGAGAAGTAGGTCATTTTATACCACTCAAAGCCTAGTTCACTCCTTTACAGCCAGTGGAGGGAGGAGGTAATCTCCTCCAAAAACGTTTTGACATTGTTCCCACTGCTGACTCCATAGTGGGGCCTGTTTCCCCTCCACGGTGTTCAGGAGAGGCTGGCCTAGCCTCTTTTTTTTTTTTCTTTTTTTTTTTCTTTTTTTTTTTTTTTTTTAAGGAAACTATTTATTTGGCAAAGAAAATTGGTTCTAGGTTGATCAAAACAATTCACTTATTTTTTTTTGCCAAGTGTTATGAATAGCTTTGGCCAAAAAAGGTGCAGGCTTTTCCTTTTTATGTTACAATACTTCATTTCCATTTGTTTCGAAACAGAATGTTTTGTTTCAAAGCAGTTATTTGAGATCAAAGTTGCCTAAACGGAATAAAAAAAAAAAAAACAAAATTAAATTAACAGACTCTAAACTGAAGCATTTTTGGAGACTGAATGGAAAGGTTCACTTGACTTCAGATAAAATTCTGAGAGAGGGTTTGGTTTTTCAGATCAAAAAAGAAAAGAAATATCTATTAACTATTCATTCAGCCTTAGTCTGAAGTTTTGGTTCAGCTGGCTTTTGAGAGAGTAGCCAGCTACAAAGCTCAAATCCAAACTGGAAATTCTCCATGCTTTAGGGAGTAGGAGGAGAGAAAACAGGACGAAGCAAAGGAGACAGAGGGTGTTGTGGAAAAAAAATGCTAAAAATGACAAAAAGTAAAAGCCAAAAATAACCAGTCTGATTTAAAGGAGAAACATGTCAGCACAGAATTTCCTTAGCATTACCTTATGTTTATAGCAGAAACCACTGATAAAACTTACATTGTCAAACACAGAAATTCGAACACAAAACCATCATACAGGGCCTTAAAAACTGCATAGAAGGGAATGATGTTTAATTAAAGATAAAATAAATTAATTCAGTATAGCTACAGCATAAAAAAGTTTGGAAAAATATGTTTCAAATAGGTAGACACAATTAATGCAATAGTTAAGAACACTTTCCTATTTTTATTTTTTCTAAAGCAATATACACAAGAAAAAAGTCATCTTCAGGCCTTTTGAAGCAATTTTAATAAGTATAATAATAATAATTGCAATAACAAAATCATTATTTCCTTTTAAATACATTTCTGTGTTCTATCTCTGGTTTTTGGGACCTCTTTATTTCTGCTCCAGCAGCTGCATTCCCTATCACACTTTGTCACATCATCAGTCATTCAGCTACTGAAGTCAACTCCCCCTCTGCAGAAAGGGACACTTGTGAGTTTATATTGCTGCCATAAATTTTTTGGCAGTAAATTTCTTAAAAAATAATCCCATATTCTCCTGTATACAGTGCACAAACTGGCTAATAAAATGATTTCTACTTGGGGATTTGTGGAATGCCTCCATCTTCAGTCAAATGTGTAGACAGAAGCATCTTGTAAAATGTACTGGAAAGTTCATAAGTTTCAGGGTTTTCAGGAACACTCCACCTGGTGAGAAAAGCAGATTTTTAAAAACCCAAGCTTTAAAGTTCTCCAAGATCACCACAATCGTGAGCCAAGGAAAACCTTAATTAGAGTCAAGGCAGAAAGTTGAGCAGTTAAGAGTTGGCCTTTTGGGGCTAGCAGCACTCGAAGAAATCCAATTATTAAATAATAGGTTATTTGTGGTTCTGAGGTTTGCATTGTGAATGCTTTCTGCCAGCCTCCTCTGCCTGAACATTTTATCTGGAGATGCTTGAAATGAAGTACTGCGCAAAGCTACAGAACTACTTGCAAGTCTTGACATAAATTTGGATCATTTCTTGTCTGCACTTCTGACTCTTAATAATCATTTGGCAGTGCAAACAGAATTTGAGTGGGTATAATGAGCTTTCTAAGAATGAAAATGAGCATCATATCTTGCCCGTATGATAAATAACCCTTTATTTTTTATCACCCTTTATACATAAACTCAGTAGCCCTCAGACTTTCTCACCACCCTTGAGTAATCTCACCATTTTTTAGGACAGAATGAATAGTGAGAAAGAAAATTAGAGACTTTTAAACCTAATTTGTTCATGTGTTCCAGTTTAATTCTGTTTTCCCATAAATACATGCAATAGCAAACTCTGGATCTCACAGAGGAGAATAATTTAAGTGCTGAAAGAAATGCAGTTTATAATTACATAAGTTATTCCATAGCACATAAAAATCCCAGGTCAGCCAAAGGAGAAGCAAAATCAATATATGGCTTAGGAGGTAGTCTTATCAAATTAGATTAATGAAATTCCTAGAGAAGTAATTGCAGTAATCAGTGAGGGAAGGACAAAAAGGTGGGAATTCCCATCACCAAACCTCCTAAGTCTAAAAACTCCCAAATTGGGTACCTTCACCCCAGTGTGTGAGTTTGCTGCAAAACCCTGGTGATTTTGCCCACAAATCATCAGCAGTAACAATGAAGAACTGAGAGCAAAGTGCTATCAGGAGCATAGAGAGCCCTGAAGACAAGAAAGGTTTAAACTCAAGATAAGGACAAGAAGGAAACAGTTCATGAGACTTAGATACAAAGTGGGATTATAGAAAGAGCCAAGTTTCAACAAATGTGGTAGGAACATTTCATATCTACTGAAAGGGACAGTTATAATGTGAAGAATATAAGAGGTTCATGCATATAAAAATTGAAGGGTTCCTAAATACCTCACAAAACCAGGCTGTTAATGAAAGCAAACATTTCTGCAGAAAAAGAAAACTTCACGCATCAGAAAAGGAAAGAAAAGCCATGGAAGCACCTGCCCTTCAGTGTAACAAAATTTATTGCAGAGGCCAAACGGAGGGCGAGGAGTTCATGGTCTCCCCTGCACAAATCTTCCTGGGCTGAAAATTATGGTGTTATTTTTTCACTCTATCAACATCATGACAACAAAAACTATCATGTAAACCACGTGTATCTCAGAAGAAACCTTCTGCTTATCATTATCCTGAGAAGAAAAGGGAGTTCATTTATCTCTCTATCAGCCGCTCCGGTGAGAAGTTTGCCTCAGGGCTATGTTCCAGTACTTGCCCATGTCCCAGAACTGTAGGCTTGTGTGGGAATCCATAAAAGCAGAGGGTTTTGTGAAAGCTGCAAAAGGCAGGCCTCAGAGGCAGAACTGTGATTAGAGCCATGCAGTAGCCATGAAATAAGTCAGCAGAAAAATTATTTAAGAAGTAGAAAAGTAAGGACAAATAGAGCAATGGTCTGTGTATTAACGCTTGTCTAGAATAACTCCTTAAGCTGCAGAAAAATATATCTAGAGAGATATTAGGAAGTTCTAAGCTTAATAATGGAACTCTGTGCATTGTATCTTAAGGCTTACAAGCAGGTATTGTATTTGAAATAAGCAAGCATTGCTTTAACTGAAGGTACTTGTGCTTATAGTGATTGGAGAGAATTACCGTCAATATGCTTTTGCTTTGTGTGATTGGTCAAAAAACTTTTAAAGTAAGTTGTAACATTAAGTTCTGATGCCTGGGATGTGAGCTGATGGCATGATGGCATCTTCCCATTGTCATAACCATGTAATGAGACTGATGCTGAAAACTAAAACAGCTCAAGGCACGTTCCTTGCAGTCCCGTCCTGTTCGTGATTTGTACATAGCCTCCCTGCCGGCGATAGGCTTGCTCCTGTCAGGTGGTGGCCAGTTCTTGAGCATTCCTTGATGCATCCCTGGAGTTTGTTGTGTTACTTTGGGGAACTCAGCTGGGCCAGTAAATTACAGTTTAAGGATGCCTGCCGTTTAATTCAAAAAGAAGACACTCGTGCAATAGAAATCTTTCTGCAATGAGGCTTATTTTCTAAATATTTCTTTTTTTTTTTTTTTTTAATCCTGGTCATTAGGAATGTATGTGAGTTGAGTCTTAATCTCTTAAGTTTTTGGAATCTGTGGATTTTAGCTCTTCATCTACATTCAAGATCAGTTCACACATACATCAGCTGACACACACCACGTATACAGCATACACACTATCCACCTACATGAACATAAAGAGGTTTCCCAAGATTTAATTTTTTACATCTTCAACTAAATGATGAAATTTAATTCCCCCTATATTAATTAAGTAGGATTTTTCTTTTCTGATTTTTTTTTCTCTTTTTCATGTGTGAGAGCAAATGCAAACATAAATCAAACTAGAGACTCTCTTATCTTTGATTTTTCTTCAAGATGTGCAGATGTCCAGTGTAACTCTTAAAGAGAAATTCAAAGGAAGTAAAAGTCTACCAAAAGGGTATGGACATCAATAAATTTTTGTTACTCAGACCGTGATCTGTGAGCCACTTGTGGTCCAAACTACATCAGATGTTTTTCTGTGAAATGACTGCAAACAAATTAGAACAGAATGAAAATAAAAATTAGGTGAACTAAAGCAAACAAACAAAAAGTGGTGGGAAAAATGGTACTAAACTAACACTGAGAGGCTTGGCATCATTTCTACTTCATTGTAAATAAAAAAACATTCCAGCACAGCATGAGTAGACACAATGAGCACTTTATTGCAGAGGGAAAGGGGAAAAGCTTGGAAAAATAAGAAGAGCTATGAAACTAGGAAAAAAACCACACTACAGCTGCTGATTTCTAGCAAAGAAATGTTGTGCTCTCTCTGGAAAGTGAAGAGCGGCTATTCTTCAGGAAAGAGACTTGGGTCAGCTCTGAACCCTTCCCTGGGTGCCTTCCATGAACTCAAGGCACAATTCTGCTGGGAATATTGGTCTCACATCCTCCTTCCCACAGAGCTGTGTGTGGCTCTGGCTGCCCCTGCCCTGAGGAGAGGCATTTGGGGTGGCAGAGACCTGCTGCATTCTGTGAGGGTCTCCGGAATCGTCCTGGGGCTGTGGCTGCACCAAGCCACGCCACATGGTCTGCAGGAGTTCTCCTCTGCTTGCTTTCCTCTGTACTCCTCAGATGGACAGCATGTAAGGAAGATAACTCTTTCTTACTAATAATAGCTTAAATTGTCCTTGTGGGAGTAGAGCAGGCCCATTAACTCCAGTGTAATGGGATAAGGGAATGAAGGGTCAAGCTCAAAAACAAAAAGATATTTTAATATCTCATTTACTTTTTTCTGTAGTGTTGCTCTTATACTCTCTGGACTGTGGAAAATGGACTTTATTTTTGTGTCTAATCTGTTTCTACCCAGTTTCATCAAGCTTTCACAAGTGAGCCCAGTGGTCACAAAAGCAGAAATGGAATATTTCAATCCCATGTCAGCAAGTGTAAGTAACTATAATCCTTTTATCTGTAAGACTTTTCCTTCAGAATAATCTTGTTCTTCTATAGTCTGTAATCAATCACAGGCACAAATCTTTTACTTAATGTAGCTTTTTCTTCCTGAGAAAAAAATGCCAGGGTTTTATTGTTTTGAATAATTGCAGGTGATGAGAACACTGAGAGGTGAGAAAGATTGGGAAATTCTTGTTTTCTGAGATACACTAAATGCCTGCCATAGTTTGGAACAGGAAAAAAGCAAGTATAAAGGAAAAGCAAGTAGAGAAAAAGCAGATTCAGTAAGAGTTCTTTCTGAATTTTTACTGTCAGCAGCCATATGTTTACCAAAAGCATCTGGATCAGGAAAATTACAAAGTGGTGTGTGTTTGTGCATGGCATTTTGTTCTGTGAATGAAGTAGAGCATGAGTGTAACAGTTGAAATTTGGGTTAAGAGAAGTGAATATCTTTATTTTTAAGTACTTTCTCCTCTTTGTACAGACATTTTTGGCAGTACACCTTCTGAAAAACTTGGCAGGAAATATTTCAATCTCCTCCCAAAATCCTGAACCTAAAAGTATTTAAGAGAAGTTTCTGGAGTATGACAATGCCCAAAAATCACTCTTTGGAATGAAAGAAGTTGTAAATGTCACTTGGTTCCTGGAGATAGGCACTGGTCCATGCACGCAGCTATACTTGATTGCTTTCTTATTATCTGAGTATGTATTTTAAGCAATTGTCTGGGCATCTTTAGGTAGGACACTGTAGAATAAAGGAATGGTGCAAAGTGTATGAAAATGGCTATTTAGAATTAAGAAGGAAAGATCTGTTTTGATATTTATCTTGGGTTGTTTTAGACCAATAAACATGGGCATAAACACTGGTAATGGAGCTAAAGGCTATTAAAAATGGTGCTAGAACTTGTACCAGCAACTCAGCCCTTTGGTAACTCAGCTTTTGTAATCCATGGGCTCTAACAGCAGCAATGGGGTTTAGGTGCAGAGCATGCAAAAAGTGACACGTGCTTAACCCAATGCTTTGTAAGCCAGAGGTCTCAAGCGTGTCAGATTTTACAGCCTTGGCCTCTGCTTTGTGATGACCAGTTCTGTTCCACTGAACGCTCCAAATTACCATTGCTCTACTTATGAACTAAACAGAGACTTGTGCCTGTGTGCTCTAGGGTAGGATTCAGGTTATTATTAAATCTGTCTTCAAGTCTCCTGTTGGTAAATCTGAGAGCTTCAAAGCCCTCAGCAAAAACAGCCTCTTTGCTGAAGCCAGGAGGCACTTCTGCATAACCACAGTTTAAAAACATCATAATGAAGAGATTCTGCCAGCCCAGTGACAAAGGTAAGATGGACAGAAGTAAGATGTCTTGCTACTCAGAACATTCATGACACTATTTGGCACAAATCTTTCCTTAGCTGCAGGGGCCACTCCAGTGCTACTCTACCCTTCTTCTTAGTATGCTGCAGGCACATACTTCTTAGTATGTGCAGGCAGTATTGCCACCACACTGTGTTTCCCTGCTCTCAGTTGTTCTTGAGGCATCAATGGAAATGCATGTGTCACTTTTCACTGTCTTACAGCTATGGCACTATAAAACACTACAAGAAGAGCTGACTTTTCACTCAGCAACAAGTTCAAATCAAAAGAGAAAATAAAATCAGACAAAAAAGTTAGCATGCTTAACTGAGTAGTAACATCCCTAAATATGTTTTGTGATCAAAAAGCCTAAGTAATATGTCCACTGTGGCAAAAAGTCCCACAAAATACTTAAGTTTAACATTTCCATCATTTGACTTACACTTTGGTGAAAGACGACTTGAACTAGGGCTTGCAAAAGAATTTACACAATAAATACTATCTCAGCTGCAATAAGAAAGAGGGATGCAGTCAAGAAAGAGGAATATTAAAAATATTCTAGAGATGTCCTCAAATTCAATTAATTATTTGAGATTGAGAATGGAAGGCAGAAGAGCTGAAGAGAATTGTGGGGATATAAATGGAAACAAAGGCAGCCAAGTGAAGTTAACAACCAATAGGACATTTGGCAGTGGCTGTTAGGTGCTTGCATTCTCCTCTTTGGCCAGGACAGAAGAAACAGAAAAATCTGGCTAGTGCTATCAGCTGGAGCTCCAGAGCACTGGAGAAGTGTAGAACAAAGTTTAAGGGATAAAATAATTAAACACAAGGTGATGTATCTGGATAAATTACCTGATTGCATCAGGACCATGGCAATTACCATTATGAGAAAGGCAGATGTCATGTTAGGATTAACCAAGTGCGGTTTTTCCAGAAGTGTGCAGTTGCCAAGGCACTGATGAGTCCTCATCCACGAGACTGTCTACAGCTTTGGCCATGAGTACTCAGAAAAGCTGATGCCCAACTAGGGCAGATGTAGGTGAAAGCTAGAAGAAAGAAGTAGAAACTCTGTCATGCAAGATAGTGGAGGGACATAGTTTGAATTACTTCACATGATTATCCTGAGCATGTTTGTGGCCCATAAATGTATGAGGGGAAATAAATATTAATGAAAAAGAGAAGAGGAACTAAAACAAACTTTTATAAAGCATCCATGAAGAAAGGTAGAGTGGAAAGGAGATTTCCTATGGCTGTGATATCCTGTAACAGCCTTTTGGCAGGAGTAGTGGGGACATAACCTCTTGGTTATTTTCAGGTGGGACTTGATCAGTTTGTGAGTGAGATTATATGGTAAGAATGCCTGAGTTTGAAGAGGACCAAATGTAATGATCTTTCCATCAGGGTGTTTCTAGATGCACTTCTCTGTTCCAGCTTCACATTGGCGAGCTGGGAGGTTGGGAGGTTTGCCTTAATCATAGAAGTAACTCTACTGAAGGGAGAGAGAGGAAGAAAACTGAACTGTTCTGAACCTTTGCCAAGGCTTTGGAGACATTAAAATAGAAACCCAGGAATTTGTCCAAGATTTTATGTGACCTAGTTCAGCAGTTATGGTTCCCTCCCCCAGCACACACATCTTAAAAAAGACATAGTAGAACTGAAAAATAGGAGAGAGGCGAGTGACAGAGCTGATCAAAGGTATGGAACAGCTTTCAGGTGAAGAATAAGTAACTGCACTCTGACTCCTTAGCCTCTAGAGACTTGTCTGAGGACAGACGCTTTACAGAGATCTACAAAATCAGGCACAGGGTAGGGTCGTTACACAGGCAATGTGTGGTCTCTTTGAGTGCAACTGGGGGACATCAAAAGGAAGCATCCAGTGGCAGTTTTGAAAAGCAGGAGGCTGGTTTGGGGCTCCCTTCTGCAGGGTGATGTGGATATGACAGGATAAGTCCTTTCAATGAAAAGATATCACATCTGGCTAAGTTGCTGAAGCATGAATTGCTGCAGGATGTAAAAGTATTTCTGGGAAGAAGTATGATGCTCTCTACTATCAACCTCTATTTGCCTCTGCCAATGGCAAGATGCCAGGGTTAGATAGAGTTTTGGCCTGATTTAACACAACTGAACAGTTCAGAACTGCTCAGTACTTAAATAGCATACTATGGGCAGAACAGAGATCACGTTTGGGATCAGGCCTGTGTGCCGTGCAGCGAGCAAACACAGTCCTGGCACGGTCACACAGGACAGACATCTTGGGCCACACCTGCCTGACTCCACTCCACTGTCTCAAGGCCAAGCTTGCCCAGGCCAGCTGGCAGTGTAGACAGAGGGCAGGCAGAGCTGTCAGCTCAGTGCTTTTTAGCAGTATAGCCACAGCTGCCGAATGCAAGATACATTCAACAGCTCTTGGCAAATTTTGCTGCTGGAGCACAGCTGAGAACATTTGGAGTGCATCTGCAGGAACATTTGCTGAAACACACCTGGGTCCTGCTGTGTTTGTAATAGTGACCCCATAAAAGGGCTGTGGGCCTTAGCTTCTAGTAGCTGGTCCATGTAAGGACAGTTGAGGCTTGTGAGGTATTCATGGCTTCAGAGTTACTCAGTTAATAGGGAGGAGTATGGTAAGATCTACATTACTTTCTTGCCATTCTCAGTGGAGTTAAGCGCTACTGGAGTAAGGTAGCATTAAACCAGATATTAAAGTTATGCTAATTGTCAGCCTTGTAATCTCTTCTCCAACTCTTGCTTTGCTCCTCCTCATGTGATTTGCTTTACTACATTATCTTTCAGGGCATTATTCAACAAGAATAATGGGCAAGAAAAAAATAGGTCTCTAGGACCACACTGTAGTACCAGGAGTGCTTCCAAATTTCTGTGTAAGGTACACAAGCTGGCCACAGCCCAGTTTCAGATGAGAGTGAGACTGTGCACATGTCAGGCTTCCCTACACCTCAGCTTTTGCCAAGTATCACCCCAACACATTCTCCAAACAAAAGCTCTCCCCACTCACCCTGTGCCCACCACCCGGGCAGTACCCAGGGGTGTAAATGGAGCCAAAACGCCAAAGCTTGGGCAACCTGATGCCTGTAGGCTATCAAGCTGTTAAACTTTTAACATTTGAATAGCTCCGCTAAAGCTAGGAGTTACTCAATGTTTAAACTTAAGCACATACTTAATTAATTTGCTGGCTTGGGGCCTAAAAGTGCAGTAGCTGTTACCTAAATGCCTCACCTACTGCTGCTCTGTGAACTCCCTGCTCTTTTTTGTGGTCTGGGTCTTCTCTTCCCACATGCACAAAACCAAAACATCTACCCCTGCAGCCAGGGTAACCCGGCTGCCATAACTCTTCTAACAGCTTCTAAGGAGCTGGCTGCTGGGAGTGCATTTAGCCATGCGTGACCTTACAACTGTCCCTGGACATTGAAAGGCTCTCCTTTTCTTAGCTGGAGAAATGATAAATTTCATTGACACTTCTCCTCATTCCTATGCCCAACTGGGAGCACTTCAGAATTCAAGCTAATGTTTTTGTTTCAAGGATTTTTCCTTCTTCTTTTTCTTTAATGGACTGCTTTGCTGCACTAGAAGTTCCTTTACTGTTAGATCCACCATCTCCAACAAGGAAAAAGAGTTCCCTCTAGCCACCAGCTTTTGTAACAACATCCAGCTGCCTCCATCCACACTTTAAATGTGGGTTTCTGTTTGCCTAGCAGTAAAACTGTAATCTGAACATCAGTGACAAGTCTACTGAAAAGTTATTTAGCTCCTAAATTATTATACTCTTTTTTTCAGAGGGAAGGAAAAACAAATTTATCTAGGGGCAGACAAAATGCCAAACTGAGACAAAAAATATTGGCCATACTAACAAACTGAAAATGCCTGGAATAATTTAGAATAAAATGCTCATTCAAAAATGTTTTCCAGTTTTTGGAGAAAAGCCAGCATAGTCAAATAGGTCTGGGAAAAAAAATATCCCAAGATTAGAACAAGAAATAATTAGCTTGTAATAGAATTCAAAGAATCCTCATTTTAGTTCTTTAAACAGAGTCAGGAACTGAAAATATTTTCATTTCATTTCTACTTATTTTATATGAATCCAAATGTACTTACTTCTGGTATTAAATCTTGCTTAAAATCAACCTTCTCAGACTTATTTGGTGATCAATGCAATCTTTAATCCAGACTGAGTGCTAGGAACAAGCTAGAAAGAGCAGATCCACATTCCATGTAAAAATGATGCTGAAATATGTACAGGTTCTGCCAAACCAATATGACTATAAAAAATCTCTATCAAGTGGTTGAAGCAGACATGGTGTAGACATCTCATAAACAAACCAATGACCATGTTCAAACACCACTCAGCTGAAGACTCTATCCATAAGCAATCCAAGAATATTGAGGAAATGGGGGTGGAAGAAGAGATATCAATAGGGGAGTGTGGAGGCAAAACAGGGAAGAAAAATCAGTTTAATATAATATTGAAACAATCATTTCGAAGTAAAGTGAAAACTGGAATAATATACAAAGTAAGTGATCACAAAAGCTATCATTTTGAGAGTCTGAGAAAAGACTAGAGAGAGGAAAACCAGAAATGATTGCAATAATAAGGACAGAAAAGCACAACAGAAATCAAATCTGACATTAATTGTAGGATTGCATAGGGCTTATTGTAACTATGGAAAGATATACTGCGCTGTGGGTTGCATACTGCTTTCAATATTTACATGATATTTTTGAAAGTTAACTACTCTTTTATTATATCATATGAATAAACCAAAGAAGAAAATGTGAGGAAGGAGAATTAGTTCTCAGGACAGTGGAAAATGTGCATCGGTGTTTGTCGTCATATTGGTCATACTCATTTTCCATAGTAACTAGATTGTCATTAAAGAATAACAAAAATTCCACGTGAGATTTTAATCTCTGTTAGAAACTTTATGCTGTTCAAAGATGCTGCCTTTGATTCCCAGCTTACAAGGCCCTGGCAACTCTAATAGAGAACATAGAGTTGATGTTTTTTCATTAGCTTAATTTTTTTTAGATATTTGGGTTATACATAAGAGTGATTTTGTTGGTCAAAGGGGAAACTGACACCATCAGCGCTGAGCACACCGTCCCCTCTGGTTACTCCACTGCTAGGTCCCTCAGGGAATACAAGGCAGAAATTCCTTCTCCTGATGGTGAGATGCAGTCAGTTTTCAATTTTGGGGTGTGACACAACTGTGTGTGTTAAACAGTGCAGAAGAGCTCCTACAGCCACCGTGTGTTACTGTGTCTACTGGCAAAGAGGCCAAGAATGATAAGTGCAGCAACTATGGCTTGAATTGTCTTTAAAAGTACCTTTGTTGGTGCTCACAAAAACTGCTTCTTGTTGAAGAAAACCCTAAACTGATGGATGCTGGGTGCTAGGGTGATACACCCACTCCATGTTGTATTTGATTGCTTTCAACCTATGCGGCTATCTCACTCTTCAAAGAAGGAAATAAGGCAGGTGACCTGACCTAATAAGGCAGGGTTTTTTTACTCTTAAGCCTTTTGAAGATACTTGTTCAACCAGCACAAGTATTTTCCACTGGCTATCAACCAACTTGCCTTAAAATGAATTTTTATGTCTCAGTCATGCATGTCCTTCAGAAACAACCAGATAACAATTCACTGGTAACTGTTTTTACTTGACTATATATTTCCTATGGCCTATGTCCAGGTGTTAAATTTTTTATCCATTTACAAAAATGTAATTTTAAAAAACTGATAATATTTGCATATTGTGAGGAGGAAAAAATGCTCCTGAAAATAAGCCATTCATTTCATGCAAACTATTTAATGCAAACTATTTATGTACCTAGGATTGTTACTAAGATGGGTATCAAGCAGTGGAGTTAATACTACTGTCTTCTCAAAAAACCCATTTGGTAGATGTAAACTAAATGTTCACTAAATCTTCTTGTGAAACAGGCTTGCTAAAAATGAAAGACCAGCTCCACTTCCTGCATGGATGTGGATTTCTTTCTGGAGGACTTTCCTTCTTTGAAATACATAGCAGATCATTCATTTTATAAGACTTGGCAAGACCAGGGCAGATGTCTGAAAGACTGACAGCAAAAATAAATGAGAACAGAGAAGTTCACGGCAAAAAATATCTGGCTTGTGTTTGAACCAACAATCGATCTAAAAATGCTGTTTGATTTGCGTATAGACCATTTCTGCAACATTTATTTTAAATATTTTATAAAATGCATTTAAAACAGATTGTATAGGTTGAAAATGAAGTCAGATTATTGTTTCATTACAAGAAAGGGAAAACTGCAAAAACCAATAATGCAGGAAGTTAAATTGTTTAAATTTTAAAAACCTCTAAATCTTTTTGGGAAATTATTTTCATTCCTGCTATTCCTAGCACAATAATGTTACTCAAACCTCATAAATGCTGGATAAAGGTTCAGTTGATATCTGTTACAGGAAAATCTTAGATATTAGTTCTTTGATATTCTTATATGCTAGGTTCTGTCCAGGACAGAAGCATGTCCTTTGAAGATTGCCATAGAGTTGGTCTCACTGCAGGAACACCTAACTTTTATGACCTTTACTACCAAAATTGGACAAGACTGCTGGACTAGTTCACAAGAGACAGCTCCAGTGTTCATTATTTTATGAAGTGAAATACAAACGATACCTTCAGATGAGCAGCAAAGTTTCAGTCATAGCAGATTCCAAAAAAATACTTCCCCCTTTCATGTGCAAGGTTCAAAGCTTTGCAAGTCTGGAAAGCTCGATAGAGAATGGAGAGTTGGCCAGATTCAATTCATTAGAGCACATCTTAACTGTCAGCTTGTAAAATAAACCTTCTCCCCCACCTCTTTCACCTCCTTCAAAAAACATAATGCAACCCTGACAGAAAGCTGATAACTTCACCATGCAAAAGGAAACCTGAAATCTGCAGACAAGGATTTTACTATGTGCTGAGCCTGGAAAGTGGGAGGAAAATAATGCAGCATTGTCCCCTACACATAGAATTTCAGGTAGAAATCCTCCAACAGCATAGGAAGTGTGTTCATGACGTACAGATTCCTGCTGAAGCAGGATAGATGGTAGCTTATCTGTCATGGTTCGGCTTGTACAGAGCTATACTGTATAGAATGGAAGGATTTCTTATTTTATAGAGCTGTCTACCTCTATCTCCCAAAACACACACAGGAGTGTGAATACACACATGAGATATTTTTCACACTCCTGAGAGATTTTTCTTTTATGCATTTCAGACTATTTAGAATCAAATCCCTATTTTTTTAGCCTATCGATTGCATCTGCTCTCTAGAGTTAGTGATGCTCTTCCAGAGTGAATGGACGGTTCAACTATACAAAATATTCTGTCTTAAATAAATGTCCTAGGCAAACCTATCCTCTTAACATGCAGCTGGGCAATTCTCAGAAGAGATCCCTGCAGGATATTAGTGTTCCTTCAATCATTTTCTTGATCAAATCCAACCCAAAATGATGTGTAAGCCCTGTGCCAGCACAATGTTTCTCATTAACTGTCACACAGGTATATGCATGTGGTAGTTGGTGTGCAACATGTATTTATGACTGGGTGTGAATAAACATATATTAGAAACACAAAACATAAAATTCTCCACTGGTGAATATCGTGCTGCTAGTTTTAGCACAATGTTTACAGTTGCAGATCTCCCAGATTTCACCATTATTAGAACAATTTATTCCATGTGCAGTTTACTAAGAAATATTTCAACCATTGATTAGTTTCCTTTGCCAGTGGTTTCCCTATCATGATTGCTACAGTCATAGGAATAAATCTTCTCACTATTATTTTCACTATTATGGTACAGGAGTAAAGGACAGAATACAGAAGTAGTTTTATTGTTTCTCTAACTATAGAGACTTCCAAACTTCTCAGAGACACTTCTGCTACCCAAAGTCCTGCCCTTCTATAGGTTTATGTGAGAACTGACTTTTATTTTATAAAAACTTTCTGTTGTGTTTTTTTTTTTTCAATGTTCTATAACCTTGAAATGGTCTCTCTAGAAGTGATTTACCCCTCCAGTAGCTGTATATATGTCTGGAATAATGACTTGTTTCTTAAACTTCAAGACTGCTCCTGCCTTGACAATATTGTACATTATGAGAGATTAGCACTTTATTTTGTCACAATATCAAAGCACATTTGCATGTCAGTCCCCTAATCCTGCAAAACATGAAACACGAGAGATGCAGTGGCAGTGAGCAGAACAGGACTCAAAGACTGAGGATAGGGAGGGAAGAATAATCTCTTCCATCTCACTAAAATAAGTCTTGTACATTTAAAGAGCAGTATCTCCTCAAAAACAGGTAGATGTTAGCCTGAGGGGAAGAGCAAGTGAAGAGAGGAAGAATTAAATTCTCTGATTACTTCCAGGTATGTTCACTTTGCAGCTGAAGAATTGTTCCTTGCCCATACTACCACAAGGAAAAAAGTCAAGAAAATAGTACAGAAAGTATCAATTCTCCCTAATGATATTAATTTTCTGTTTCTAAAATTCTTGCTTGGGTTGAGACCTTGTTAACAGAATCCCCCTGAATAAGAATGGAGTAACTCAGCTGCTCCAGGAGCTGGTTCACTATGATAGTGTTCCCATTGCACCATTTTCCTTGTGTAACATTCTGTCTGCCTTTGTCAGAACCTGAAACTGGAGCTGCTAAAAAAAAGAAAAAAAAAAAAGAGGGTGTTTTATTCTATGAAATGCCCCAGAATGACTCTCAAAAGACATGTTTCTTGGCTGTTAGGGTGGCTGCCCATCTGGTTATACTTTTCAAGAAAAATTATGATTGAATATTCCTTCTTATGTGAAACAGAATTGCTAATTCAGAAATATCAGAGTGATCTGGTTTTTGTTCTGTCACAGCCTGGTGTTCAGGTTAGTCTATTAAACTACTTCAGCACTTTATTTCACCTACTTCAAATCTGCTATTCTTTAGCCAGGTTTCGAATACAGCAGTCCTGACTCACACTCCTTGCCATTCCCTCAGATATCTGTAGTTCAACAATCCACTTAGCATTACACATAAAACTTTAGGAATAAGCCTTAATGGTCTTGTCCTGCAGAAAATGCACTCACTGAATTTGGAAACAGTCAGGACTGAAATTGGACAAAGCCTCTCCAGTCTGTGGATTCAGGGATCAGTTTTCCTCTGACTGCTCTGTGGTTGTGGCACAGCTTCATTGACAGTTTCATCTTTTCCTTTTCTCATTTCTCATGTTAGTCAGCTGCCTGAAGTGTTCATTTTCTTTTTCACTCGCACATGTTCCCATTCTTCCTACTTTTTAAAAAATTTTCTCCGTCTTGCTTTCTTGTGAGAACTTTTGGCTCTTGTAGTTTTATATATATATATATATATATATATGAGATCTTCTATACCATGTACTAAGACCGAAAGGAGGAAATTGTGCTACATTTACTAAGTAACACCTTGCTTTGTCGGCCATGCTGCTTTGAGAAAGATGTCTGGATTAAGTTACTGTTAAAAGTGACTGGGGAGCCAGACTTCACCTGTGTGTTTTCTTTCAGTGGCAGCCTTCTCTTTGCCACCCAAAGACTGAGAAATTCACATTAACTCATCATTTAGCATTATCTATCTGCTTTTGGCTGATCATCTATTTACCTTTGAGTTTTATAAGTAATCTTGCACCAAGTGCTGATTTAGTACTGGGTGTGGTTTGGATTAAAGTGTGCCTGTTCATCATCATTACAGCCTGTGACCCATCTACTCTGATAGAACTCTTTTTGTGTATTCATTAATTCATACTTGAGAAATGCTGTAGAATTTTGAAGCAGTACATAAATGCTTATTTATTGTTTTTCTGAAATGTGCTGTTACAGATCATCCTGTTGAGGTTTGTTGCAGAGCTTTCTGGAGATTGTACTGAATGTACTGTGCTCTTGGCAAATCCATGGGCAGGGACTTCACAGCCCAAAGGAAACAGAGGAGAGCTGAGTAATGATGGCACAAACCTTTTGCTTCTTGGACAGAGATCTCAGCAATTTCTGTGGCCCTTGTCACTCAGAGGATCAGGAGATGAAGAAAGCAGTGCGTTACTGCAGAGGACAGCCTTTCCCTCCTCCCACACTCCTTAGGGAGACACTGGTACACCTTCAGCCCACCCTGACTGTACTTGGCAATCCAGGATCTCAGCAAATGCTTTGCCATCACGTTTTCTCTCCTCCTGAGTGCAACAGCAAAGCAGGTTTGGCATCTCCTCTTTACAAGCCTCACTGCTCTCACACATACATCACACAGAGACTCAGATCACTACTTAAGTAGGATTTTTTGGCATCACGTACTGCATGACTCAGTCTGGGTGGTCACTAGATAAAGGAAATGTCTTTTTCTTGTATAACATGGAATTTTACCGGGCTTTTAAGCTGAGTTACCTAGACAAACCCCAGAAGAGGTCCTAAAAGGTGGCATCTCTGAGGGATGCCAGTTTGTGCCTGCATTGAGCAAATTTCTGCCTTTTGGAACAATCTATCCATAATCTAGCAAAACACTTTAAAACCAGGTTACTAGAACCAGACAGACTTTGGAGACACTGACATCAAATGGTTAAGTAATTTATTAAAACCCCAGAAACAAAAAACAGAAACACAAAACGGAACCTCAAACTTTGTCTAAAATTTTAGCTTCATTCCTAGCTGCTCACACTGATCTTTTCCCAGGCTGCCCCCCTCTATCTCAGGCAGAAACCAAGCTCACACTGTCAGGGTGCTGCTGTGGAGAGCTGCCATGTAGAATACCTGAGCCAGCAAAGCTGAGGGACCAATTTGAGAAGCATTACTAGTGTGGAGCAGACCTGTTGCTACATTTTGTCTGCTGTTTGTGTGTTAGCTTGTTCATTGAAAGCAAACTTAGAGGAAGGCCATTTTAATTTTATTTCTCTCTATTTCTATAATTATAATTTCATGTAAAACAACAATACTTTAAATACTCTTAAGGGGTAAAAGAGATACCAGTCTCATTGGCAGGAATAAAAGCTGTATCCCACCTACCAACAGAGGGTCTTACTATAGTAGAAATGGAGAATGGTGTCTGAGAAGGATTTTAACTTCACATGCCTGTTGTTCTTTCTTTTGGAAAATCCAGTTTCATCGGTGGTCTGTGATACATGACTCTCTCAGCCTAACTGTGGCATATAGAAAAGGGGTCCTGTTGCCATACAGACTACTTCAAAATAGGTTACTCAAAGATTTGTTGGTAGAAGAATGCAGAATTATTAATGAAAAGTTTGTCCTGCCTAACATAACCATGCTGAGCTCATTCAAACCTAGCCCAGCTATGAATGAGACCCATTCAGTTTAACATAGGAAGGGTTTGCAGGATTCAGATTCCAAGTTTGACACAATTAATAGTGTTTATAAGTTCAGGAATGTTGCTGTTAGGATGGAGTGTATTCAAGACAAGTGATCATATTTCATAGCACACTTAGAGGGTGAAGAGGCACTTGACATAAAACACTCTTGTTTCCATAATTCAAATCATTTGGTTGTTTAAGAAGATTTATATTTTCTTCAGCCTCTTTCCCTCCCTTTTTCTACTAGTTTCATATGTAACATAAATTTTATTTTTCTCCTATTCCTTGCCTTTGGGAGGATCTAAACAAACAAAAATCCTCCCCAAACTGTTGTGATGTGAGTTCCAGAAAAACTGAATAGCAGAAAAACTAAAGTATGCTTTTGCATTTAGTGGTTCTGCAGCTGTATGAAACAAACTGTAGCACTGTCATGAATTTCATATAGGGAAATGAATAGCAGTGATTCTGTCTGTTACAGGCATAAATAGAAAGAGAACATTTTGAGAAAGGCACATAAAACAAGCATATCTTGAAACAAATCAGAAGAAAATAAGGAGGCTCTTGAAAAAATGAACACAGAATTTTGTAAATGCAAATTCTACAGTCAAACTAACTGTGATATTGACTTTTTTTTTTTTTTTTTTTGCACTCACAGAATCCTTTTTTTCCAACCTGGATATGCAACTATTTTAGGACTGCTACTGAAATATCATACTGACTTCAGTCGCCTTCAGATTCAGAACAGATTAGCAATAAAGCAGGCTCTGCTTCAGGAGAGCATCTATACTTTGGTGCCCAAGTTCCACTGAAATTCCCATGCTTTAGCTCATACAGCTGCTACTTCATGTTGGGGACAAAAAAAAGATCAAAAAGATTGATGTGAAGGAGATACTTTTCAATAAAGTGTACCTCTAAAGCAGGGAAGTGGAGATGTTGAAAATGAATTTTTTTTAGGCTGTAAAAAGGACAGAAAAGTTATCTCAATTACAGAGAGGCATATAAATGTGATTGATGGGCTGGGATAAAAGCAAGAGAAAAGCAGAATCAAGACAGCTTCAGAGTACAGGAAACAGTCTGTCCATCAGTCACTATGTTTACATGCCACCCCCAGTGCTGCTGCAAAGCTGCTGGAACAAGAAAATGCTCCATGAAAGACCAATTAGTTAGATATTTACCATGTATGCCAGAAGGAAAACTTGTCCTTGATCTATTAACCTGGAAAGGACGTTTATCCTGCAGCATTTATTGTATTGTGGCTTCTCAGCTTCTCAAAGAAGTTCGAGCACTGGCAACACCTTCTGCCAGAGGGCCTCAGGGGCTGTTACCGGCTCTTCTAGAGAGAAAAGCCTAGTCTCAAATTAACACAAATTAAAGATCTGAGCTGCACGTAACTCTTAGCAGATACAAAAATAACATTGATGGAACTGAGGCATTTGCAGAGCCCTAGACCTGGAGTGGGAATGAAGCAGCCTGTACTGGGCACCTAACACACACTGCACTCTACCCTTCCAGGTGGTAAGGCCTGGCTTGTGCTTTTGTTCTTTACCAAACCTGAAAACTGAAGAACAAAAAAACAAAACCAAAGTTAAAGAAAAAACTAACCAAAAACCTAAACTAACCAACTAGCAACAAAAACCCCACCAAGTCTTCCTGAACAAGGAGCTCCTTTCAGCTGGATATTAATTAGAGAAGCAAACGCTGAATGTCCTGGCCCTCTGCTGAGCTCCTCGCAGTGAAAAGTACAAAGTGAGGTCCTGCTGTGTGGGTAAACTGATGACTCACTTTTAATATCAGGTTGAGCCAGGATCTTGAAGGCTGCCAAGTTAACTCTACAGGGATCCCCACTTCAGCCCACTCACATTTCCTAATAACAGCGCAGCATTTCAGCAGGCTGCGCTTAAGCGAGGCACTTTGATTTGTAAACAGAGGCGGTCTCGGAAATAACATAGCAGTGTGGTTAGCTGGATAATGTCGTGAGACAACAAGGTATAATGGCAGCACTGGTATTAAATGGCTAGAGGATATTGCTCAAATTTGAATGTGACAGCGATTAATAAGAGATAATTTTTAATGGTAATTTAAAATTCTACCCGTGCTCTCTGTAGTCCCGGGAGAGGTATTACTGCCCCTCTTTGAATCACATAGAGAGGAAAAGGCTGCTTGTAAACGTATGCCTGCAGAAGCACACGTTTAAAGAATTTTAATTTATCGTTAGATGACCAAAAAATATTCTGTACAAAATAGACTGCTTGTTCCTGTGTTTTGACATAAGGGCTTAAGCCATCATGCTTGCTGGAATAGTTTTATGGGTTCTTGAGACATTTTACTTCAGGTCCCCATGTCCCAGCCTGGTAAAATTTAGAACGTGCAGAAACATCCCAGAGTACTGACTCACTCCTGGCAGATTTGCATCTCATTCTATCCTGGCATTAGCTACAACTCATGCACTGTTGCCACACAGATCAAAACATGCATGTTTATTGTCTTGGTCACATGACTGAAAATATATCACTGCGTAAGTTCTGCATTAGACTTCCTTCTTGAGGACAAACCTCTTTCAGTTCAGAAACCTCTTTCTGTTCTTAAAAGAAATGTCTGACTTTAAGACTCCATTGCCAAACTGATCGCAAATCCAGTAGTGTATTCTGAAATGTTAAACAACTCTGTGAAAGGCGTTTAACTCTCTACCCACATTTACCTTCTTCGCCCACTTGGCTAAGGCTTCAGCTTTCTTTGTGGCAAGCAGTCTTCCACATGCCTAACACTTGGCACTCTTTCAGGATTACAGTCTTGAGGCTGTCCCTTATGCACATCATAATGTGCAGGAGGTTTGACTCCTGTGGTAGGAAATGAATGCTTTTCCCTCTCACTAAATCACTTTTGCTTCCCCTGGGCAGTCACAGAAAGTGAGGAGAAAATCCTAACCAAAGATTATTTTAAAATCTGAACCCAAGAAAACAAAAGGAAAAGTCCTCAGCTGACTGGTGCCACTGCACCCACCTAATCTTCCCCAGCCAAAGCCCTGGTGCAGGAAGCATCCACCACACTCTCAATCCACTTCTGCTTCATGCAGTAGGTTGTCACCCTTAGCTTCCTGCTAGGGTCGTGCTCCATAAACCTCAAGAGGTAACTTCTCTCCACATTAAGCTCCTGGATGTGCCTTACATAATTTATAAACCACGATTTTTCTTCTGATGCCTGTAATGGTACAACGTGATATAAGGCTTTTTCAAACTTTAGCCAGAGTTCAAGCCGAGAACTGATTTTAAATTACCTTAAAGAGGGCAACAGTAAAAAAAAACACCAAAATTGTAGTGATTCCTAGCTGCTGGGTGTAGCAGCTCTTAGAGATATTGATGATTGTATACATCTGCATGTGAGGCAGTTATTTTGGCATGTAACCATTGGCTAGAAGGGGGAAAGGGGGGGAAGAAGCCACCAATTGTTTCAAAGGAAATAATATTTAAACAATACGTAAATCACAGAATCATAGAATCAGCTGGGATGGAAAAGGCCTCTGAGGTCATGAAGTCCAACCTATGAATACCACCTTGTCAACTGGACTATAGCACTGAGTGCCACATCCAGTCTTTCCTTAAACACCTCCAGGGACAGTGACTCCACCATCTCCCTGGGCAGTCCATTCCAAAGTTTTGTCACCCTTTCTGTGAAGAAATTCTTCTGAATGTTCAACCAAACCCTTCTCTGGTGCAGCTTAAGACCATGTTCTCTAGTCCTGTTGCTGGTTGCCTAAAGAGGTCACCCCCATCTGGCTCCAACTTCCTTTCAGGCACTTGTACAGAATGATAAGGTCTCCCCTGAGCGTCCTCTTCTCCAGGCAGAAAACCTGCAGCTCACCCAGCTGCTCCTCACAGGACTTGTGTTCCAGACCTTTCACCAGCCTTGTTGCCCTTCTCTGGACAAGTCACTCTGGCATTTGCAGTTCCTGAGCTCCTGGTTGGTTGCCTATTGATTCTTCATGTTCTAGGTTATATTTCTAAATGGACCATCTTCTAAATTTTAAATTTTGTGTGAATAATCTCTACAAATCTTTTTCTCTGATATAGTTCAAAACTGCAAGAACTTCAATAGGATTTTGGTGCAGGAAGTGCAGAATTTGCCCCAAAACTTATCAAAGCAGTAGCAAAAATTGCCCTTCCCATGTGTATGTATATTTGGCATAATGTCCACTGCACTGAAGGCTGTGCAGAAACAGAGGTTTAATTATAATAGGTCACCACACCTTTTGGTAGCACTAACTGTAAATGACCTTTGTGTTTTCAGTCCACTGAAATGAGTTCCCTGAAATGTGTTCATTTTTCATGCCAGTGATATCTTTCCACTGATGTAGAAACAGACTGACACAGCATGGATAAAGCCTGCTCTATTCTGGTTTGATGAGAAAATGCCAAAGCTAAGTCATTCCCAGTCTTCATAGCAATTAAACCTGGCACAGGTGCAGTAACATTATTTTCTTGCTGCTAGGACTGATCCTGATGGTATTGATGTGGCTTCAAAATATCCATGAGTCTGAAAGGCAGAGAACTCACCTGGGATACATAGGTAAGAAATGCCAGTGCCGGAACAGCTTATTATCAAGGCTCTTGCCTTGGCAAGAAATAGAAAATTTTCTGGAACCACAGCTTCTCTCCAGGAGCTGAGGCAATTTATCATATCATCTCCTTTTCTGCAATTTTTGGGTGCTTTAGTATCAACAAATTTTCTGCCAGTGCTTGGCTCGAGTGAAAAGACACTGGTGTACTCACATCAGGGAGTTTGCATTGCTTATGTCTGCTGTGAACTCAGCACTGTTTGGGAGGTTTCTGTAAGGTCCTTCACAATGTAGAATTCCATTTACTTTTTATCCACGAAAAATTAGCAAGTTCTAAGTTCCAGCTGCTGGATTGGTTTACAGGTTTGACTTTATTCGACAGACTGCTTCATAATTGCAGTAGTGACCTGTAGGAGACTTATTTTAGCCTCTGAGAGATTAAACAAGATCAGGCCTGCCAGGTCTCTAGGGAAGCCCATGTGGCAATAAGAAGTGCAGATTCAGCAAACCTCAGTCCTCTCTGTAGGCCTTGTTCTGCAAAATAAATGTATATATGAGCACTTCAAACTAATTGTGGATACGAAATGACAAAGATTATAGATATATTTGAAATATATCTTGTTTTTCATTCTAGACAGATGTCAGAGTGGCAAGGACTCCTTGTCTACAGATACTACTAATTATCATAATTTACATGAAAGATGCTCAGATACTTTGGTAATGAGCAGTAGATAGGTTAAAAGGGTAAGAGCAACTCCATTTTTCTAATGAACATTTATTGACGCTACTGCATCAATAAAAAATTATCAGCACCTGATAAGAGAGCTGATATTGCTATATACCAGTATGAATGATGCTCATTCCCTGCTTGTTGTGCCTGTTCATGGACTGACTCCATGAATGCTGGTGTCTGCTACCGCCAAAGCCAGATAAGATAAATCCTTTGCTATTTCATAAGATGTTCTGATGAGGATTTTGGGACTCAGGAGGACCTCACCTATTTCTCCAGTGTAGGATCTCACCTCTAGTGTATTTTAAGGTCAGAAGAATAAGTTTCAATCATTTTGCTAATCTAATTAACATCCAGGAGAATTTAAACAAAACATTGACTCAGTTGCTCTTGGTTGCCATGTCACCTAGTTAAGTTACTTTCCAATACTGCTGTAAATCAAAAGAGAAAGTCTAAGATCACTGTGCTTGCTGTATGTTTCAGTTTGGGACCCTGATTGCTTTACCAACTGCTCATTGATGTTTTTTTTCATTACTTGCTAAGGAATACTTCATTTCTTTCTCCAAGATTTTCATTTGTATCCTCACTGACATGCAAGGTAGCCTTTAGCTTGAATATAATATGCTTAAATTTAAGAAACAACAAACAATTCAGGAAAAGTACTTGCAAAGGACAAAGTGTGCAGCAAAGATTTAACATAAGCAGTAGAAAACCATGTATTTCTTTGGTGTTTTGCTTTTAAGGTTTCCATTCCATCTGGGCACAATTCCCATTCTTACAGGGAGCTATATAGACATATTGTTTGAGAGGGAAGTAAAAACTTGGACAAAATCTTCAAGAACAGTTTCTGTGGAGAGAGCAGCCCAGCAAAACAAAGTGATGGATGAAGAGTGGAACAAAATGTTATTGGCTTGAACTGGTAGATGGCAAGGGAAAAGCAGGAGAAGAGAGAGCAGATGGGCCCAGGGCAGGATCAGTCCTCAGGATAGATGTCCATCACTGACCTGGGTGGGACAGCTCCTCTGCTCTGGGCTGGAGTTGTTCCAATGGGGAATCAGAGGCAGAGCCGTATGGGGATCTCTAACATGGAGTTTCAGATGGGTCTGGGTCATGATGCATTCTGTACTCAAATCAATACCTTTTCTTGTGCTGAGTAAGTACCTGGGAAGAATCAGCTCCCAGTTGTGCAAATTTTGTCACAATGCAATTTCTATATCAACGTTAAAAATGCCAGTAGAAAACAATTTTCACCCACAGTAGATATTTCAATTTCCCAGCTAGCAGACCCTTAATATTTTATACCACTATTTAAGTAATTTTTGCTGTCTCACATTTGTTCTGCCTTTCATATAATACTGCGTATACAATTCTGTTAAATATGAAGAAAACCCAAAAGTATAATTAGGAGTCAATGTAAGGTGTAAGTATTGATAAGATTTGCTTAAGTCTTCTGTTCAAGGAGTGTTTTCTCTTGAATAGTATTTACTTATTTATAGACAAGACTGTTAGAGCTGGCAAAACTTAAGGAGATTATGACATCAAGGGATTTGATGTGATCCTGTGAGTTTAGACACACAGATGCTGAATTTTCTTCCACTAACAAAATGCTGCATAAGAAGAAATAAGTCTTGCAATGAAATCAAATATATTTTAATTTAATGTTTGGTCATCCCCATGGTTTTTTTCACAAAATTTTGCAAACGTTAATACCTATAAAATACAGCCTCTGTATCTGAGATCCTCTGTGCAAATACCTTTTAAAATACCTTTCTAAGACACTTTCACTTCAGGGAAGTAATCTTCTACTTTGTCACTTTTTTGTGTGCTTGTTTGCATTTATAAATTTTCCCTAAATGCTCCTAAAGTCCTCAGTGATTTTTTTTTTATTACTTCTGGTTTTGTGGTATATATCTGGCAATAACCCCTATGCTGGCATGCTTGCATATACTGTCCCATTGTCTCTACTGGGAGTTGTATACAGATTTTGCAGGATGACCACATTTTTTATTTCTATATTAATTAATAATACTCTCCTTGAATGCATCACATACTAAAAATATTATTTGTGACCTAAATCGAGGCCGCAGCCAATATTTTACATGGTCATATATTTCAGACATGGAATAGATTTTACTTTAAAGATTCACAAATCATTCTTGAATTTAGAAGTGTAAGGACAACATAGGACTCAAAAATAATGTGAATCTGGTTTTGGGATGACTCTGAGAAGCTTCTGTTGTGTACATGGATTTTCCTAACTCTGAAATCTAGTTCAATGATTGAACTAGTCAAGTTCGACTTGACCGCCTTGAGTTTTTTTGTTATTTAAACACATATATTTTATAATTCTTGGGCATATCTGTTCTGTATGTCTAGTTATTAATTTCTGATTTTCATAGAATCTATCAAATTGCAAATAGACATTAGATGTAACTTTTTTAATCCTCTCTGTCCAAACAAATCACAATTCAATGGATAATGTGCAGATTTTAATTGGACTAAGAGAAACTAATAATGGGGTGTTACAGCTGCAGTGAACATGGCCTGGTGCCATCCAGGGTGATTGTCAAAAAATAACATTTCAGCATATCCTCCATTTCCAAAAGTCTCCATAAAACTTTCCATGGCCAGCTGTAACTGCAAGCCCATCACAGGTACAGCTGTGGAATGAATGGGAATCATCACTGCTTCCTTCTCTTAATCTCCAGGGGATTTCTACTCACAGTCTAACTAGCTCACCCTGTTTCATCACAAAGCGGCTCAGTTACTGGTAGAACTGTGAGATGACAGGGTTGCACTGGCTGCTCTTCCAGCCAAGCCTCTGGGAGCTGGAGGGGCTGTGGCAGAGCTCTGGCAGAGTGACCTGCAGGCTTGAGGTTCCTGCTGGAACCTACCACTCGCCTTCCTCCAAGGGCTCTGATGGAATACCACAGCTGAGTCCTTTGGGCTCATAATTAGACACAACCAGCTTGAGAGAGTTAAAGACAGGATGGAAAAAGGCAGCCAAACCATCAGGATAAACCTCTGTCCTGACTACTGGTTCTGGAATAATACCTCACCTGAAATACATACTCCCAAGTTTCTCCTCCAGTTTCTGGAAGTGATGGTTATTTCAGAAGAAATCAGTAAATGTCAGTGTGCATAAAATATGAGGCAGATCAAATAAAGGTATTTCAGTATTAAAAGCCATTAATTTTGCGCAACATACATTTGAATTACAATATTATTAAATTCCATTAAGCTAAAATGATATATTTAACTCAGACTTCAGAGTGCTAATTTCATAGACCCCTCCGAGCTGTTCCTGCAAAGGTGTTAGGGGTAATTAACTGCCATTTTCTCAGTAATTCAGAATCTGCAATCAATCAAAATGCAGGGCCTGGGTGATTGTAGAAAACAGTAACACTTAGTTTATTATGTAGTACATTTTCATTCTGATTGTTTTATGATGGGATCAGCTACACATTTTTCTCAGAATTTATTATGCTTACCCTTCAGCCAATTAGTTTTTCTCACTTTACTTTAACCGAAAACCTGGTGAGTTTGTTATATATATGTGTAAGTTTGTCTGTCAGTTATATTGGTCATAGACCTGCAGGACTGCATGTGTTTAAACAATTAGGAACCCAGTATTGTCCAGAAAAACGGTAACTTTGCTTTCTTAAAGCAGTGGTTTTTCTTTAAAATAGAGGAATGGAAAAAGGAGAGCAATGGGAAGGCTGTTCCCCATAGCTACAAGTGCCTGGCATGGAGGGATGCCCATAGCCAGGTACCAGCTGAGGAGTCCTGGTCTGCAGTCGCTGGCTGTGGTACCTGGATGGGCCCTGCCTCCAGACTGTGCCAGCACTGCCAAATAGCTATCACCAAGGCATTGTGATAATGATGAAGCAGAGATATTTGATCTTCATATTCAAAATCAAGCATAGAGGTAGTATTCCCACTGAAGTTCTCATTTACTTTTGGAACTCAATCCTGGTGCTTTGGCACATGTTGACTTTACAGCTAGTCTCACAGGGAAGGAGATTTTAAAATTATAGCCAGTTAAGTGGGTAGTTTGCTGAATGTTACTGGTGTGGATAACAGTAGCAGGCCTCCAAGATGGCCTGATGGGAAAGTATAATTGACTTAGTCAATTTTTGTTTCCTAGCCATTTAAACCTGCATCTGGAAATCCTTCTCTAATTTCACAGCTGTGGTGTTGAAACATACGGGGTTGCAGCAGAGTTTAATCAATATTAAAAAAAAGGTGGAAACTCTGAAGCAAATCAAACTTTCTCAAAAAATTTACCAATGTAAAGCCATAAGAAGGACAAAACTGAAAGACTCCTGCTGTTCTTGAGAGTGTTGGTAGAAATTATTGTCCCAGTGTGATAATGCTGACAGGACATTGTGCAGTATTGTTCAACCACAGCACTACAAACACCTTGACTAGGACATTATTTAACATATGTATAATTTTAAAATCTTGCTACTCTAATTTTTAACTCCAACACTCTGCATGCCTGCATGCCCAGCACTCAAAAGTAGCTCTCAGGTGGAGCCTGTGCTCTTATTCTGTCACAGTGAAACAGTGTGCCCTGTGTGAATGCATTCAGAAGTCCTTATCTGGGCAGGACTGGGCATTGTGTCTGACTTCTCAAGGGCTGGTTGGCACATTTGACAGATCTATAGAAGGTCCTTTATGGTTAAGCTCTTCTATAGTGCTGCTGCTGCTGCCCTCTACTGAGGGCAGAGACCACTAGGCTAAAGGATGGGGTTTGCCTGACTCCCACCACTGTTATTTTCCCTTATTGATCTATAGTGGACAAAATGACATTTTTTTTTGATGGGGTAACAGTCTAGATCAAGAATATGACACAGTGTACTGACAGGTGGGAGACCCAATATGTCTCCAAAGTACAGGTTTTGCATATAAAGGAGTTGTCCCATCAGCTAATGCTGAAGAACATGGAGGCAGAGGATATCCAGATTTTAGATTGCATCACTAAATGTGGTCCCATTGGGATACACATAAAAACCTGAGAGGATCAAAACAAACGCGCTGACTTGAAGCAATTGTTGTTTTAAAAGTACACTATATTACTTTTTGACTCAAGTACTCTATTTGAATCTGAATAATTCTAATGACCTCACAAAGTGTCTGAGAGCACAAAGTTTGGCAAGATAAATTGAATATTTACTTCCTAGAAAGCTTAAAGAGACATGATATTCAAAGAAGTGACACAAAATTGAGATTTTACAGTGCCCTAGGTAAATATTAGATAAACACGAGAAATAGTAATATTACCCTTGTGATGGTTGCAGTGATGTAGTCAAAGAATGACAAGTGGTATTTCAGTCTATCTATCATAGCACCCCACAGCCTTAGTGGGTTTTTCCCCTTGAAAAAACTGTGCCACCATATATCTCTCTTTCTTGGTTCCAAAAATATGAGATTATATAGAAAGAGGTGAATAGAGGTCTTGTATTTCCTTTAGGATGAAAGAGTAACACATAGGGAAGTGGAATAATAAAGAAATTTGAGACGATGAAGTTAGGAACAGATGTTGCTGTTTATTTTTATTTCTCTCTCCCCCTCCCTATGATTACAATAAATTATCTCTTTTTGCAATGATTAGGGAAGAAGGGGATTACACCAAGGTTAGACAGAAGCATCAGATAAAACTGACTATAACCCCACTTAAATCCTGTATTCAACATTACTCCAAGGTGGAATTAAAGCTACTATGTAATCTGGTGCTTTAAATGAGTGAGGATATCAGAGAAGTGCACTGTCTTTAGGCACACTTCAGGAAAAAAATAAGAGAGTTTTCTCTCTGGTGTTTGAATTCTGGTCTGAATTAACTGTATCATCACATAATTGCCTATTTTATGTTGGTTAAAACATGAGAAATAGGAAAGGCAAGTAAATATTCAGAGATATCAAAACAGGTCATGTCAAAAAATCCAGGGCTATTCCACATACTGTGCAACTGACAGTATAAAAGACATTTATACTGTTGAAGAGAAGGTTGGTTTGTCTGAACCATTCATATCTCTTTAAGAGTAATACCAAAGAAACAATTTAGTTAGCTGCATTTTTCACTGTTGATCCTGTTTGCCTGCTTTTTTCATATTTGAACTTTGAAAATTAAACCAGACATTTTTACAGCAGACTTTTAGCCCTTTGCTCCAAGTGTGTTTACAATGTTCCGGAGTTTAGAAAAAGATCCCAATCCATTGGTCCTTGCAACAAACCCCTTAAGAATTCTAGGCTAAATAAAAGTATTGCTAATCATATTTATGTTATCTTCTAATATAAGCATAGGGATAAAATAGATAGCAAAAAGTAAAAAATAGAGGCACAAACCTCTGTGTTAACATGATTCTGACAAATTGTTTTCCATCTTTGTTAACATTAACTTCTATGATAAACTGGCTCATTAAGAGTTTCCACTTTGGAAACCCTGCTGTCTTAGAATCCAGATATGTTGTGATTTCTTTTTGGGGGATTTGATTTCTTTATAATTGTTTTTTTTCTTTGTAGTCAGACAATTCATGTCATTTATCTGCCCTGCAGAGGAAAACCATGAAGTTTCATCAAGGTGTAACTGAGAGGACAAGTTCATATCTTGGAAAACCAACAAGGTCTAAAAATATCAACTGAACCCAAAACTATTGGAGCATCTCCACCCAGCCTGAATCACTTGGAAAATCTTAAACAGGGCCAAAATGTGTGTGAATTGTCACGAGCCATGCAAATACATCTTTTAAGAGGTATTGCTAAGTTTCCTTTTAATTTACGAACTATTACTTCTCACAAAACCATACGACAAATGGCTTTTTACTTTCTCCTCCCATAAAACCATACAAAGCTTTTTGCCAGGCTAGTAACCATTAGCAAAAATGTTAATGTTAGTTTTGTATTGTAGGAATCTATCTCCTGGGATATAGATACAGTAGCATGATTTAAAGCTTCGCCATAGTAAGGGTCTTTAAGTTTCTGCACACACTGCAATTTTAATAGAATGTGTACATTCTTTCTGCACTCAAATTTTTTGTATTTTATTTTCTTCTATTAAAAAATGACACATATGAAACTGTACTTAGAATCCTAAATAAGATATGAGCACTTCATTATACGATTCTCATACTTTAAGGAACGATTTCCTTTAAAGTGGTTCAAGCTGAAACTTGGCACACAAAGTTCTAATTGGGGAAAGGCTGGGATGCAGAATGGTTTTACAAAGTCTCACATAAATCAGTCTTGTCATTTTTTAATTATTTTTACAGAAGAGCACGACACCCATTTTAGTACCATTTCTTGTTCTCTTAATATTTGCCAAGTCTTAAATAGAAATGTTATTTTTCTGAGTTGTTTTCACAGTATTTTCTTGTCAGTTTAAATCATTTCACCTTAAATAGAAAGTTTACCAAGTCACAAATCCTACTTAGTACTTGCTTTTCTTCTCTCAGAGCATGCATAGTGATGAATGTTTCAAACTAATTTAGTGATGTGAAAAGTGCCAAACTGTCAGATGTAGAAACTAAAATAGCGTGTTTGTGCTGAGGATATTTTATTTTATTTTATTTTATTTTATTTTATTTTATTTTATTTTATTTTATTTTATTTTATTTTATTTTATTTTATTTTTAAAATAGCAGTTGGAGGCTTCCCCAGACACACACAAAGACCTGTAACTTTGGCAGGCGTGGGAGCTGGTGACGGGGATGAGGCTGGTAATGGAAGCATGCTGGCTCATCTGTGCAGCATAAAAGATGACCTGGAACACAGCACTGTATTTTAAGTACACCTAGGATACTACTCTACCTCTCATCATACTATCCAAAATTTTGCTAAAAGCAAAGGAAAACACACTGGGGTAAAAGAATGTTTGATAGAGACTCGTTGCCAATATACAGCAAAAATATCAACTTAATTGCCCGTGATTAAACACAGGGTGAGCTACTGCTGAAACCTCTTAGCCAGAAACTGTCCAAAAATTGCTTCTCTGTAAATCTAATTATTCGGTTATTTTCAAAAAGGCAAAATAGTAGGGTATGGATTTTCTCTGGGTAAGGACAACAACTTTTGCTCCTTACTTACTAGTTCAGTAAAGAATATAAACCTTACTTCACCTATCTCCTCACCATATTTTTCCTTCTTTAGGTTAGGAAGGCAATAATCTATGTGTTCTTAATAGCTACATCCAAAATGACTAGCAATGGACAGATTTCCACAGATATGTTTAAGACAAAGGATGGACCTAATTCTTCAACTGGGCTTTTATTAATTTTAACTGTGCATGTTATTGTTTTCATTTCAAACAGTACAGTACAGAAAGAGCAGACTGTTCCATTTCTGCGGCAAGTACCTACATTCTCAGTAACAACCACTAGAATCATGTGAATTAGAAAATATGTGCCAATACACCTTAAGACCACTGTTTTTATTTTTCATTAAATTTATATTCTTTTGCCAGAAGCATTTCCTTGATGAAAATAATTCAGAACCTTTTGGGCTTTCTTTTTTGTTAATATTCTATTTTTAGATTTAATACCTTCTACAGTCTGTTCAATGTCACTGTGTTAGAACAGGAATATGGCTATAACATTCTTGCATGTGAAACTGTACATCAGGCACATTTTAACAGATTTATGTCATCAACCCCTACACAGTATTAATCATTCTTCAAGGTCATTTTTAGCTACCAAAGTAAGAGCCTTAGTAAAATTTCCAAGGCAGCTTTCAAGCCAGGCCAGTTGCAAGTTTTCAGGTGCTGGGAAAAAAATAAAAAGAAGAAGCTGAGGAATTCATAAAATAAGTTTCTTGGCAAAGTATCCTTAAAGGTCTGTGATGGGAGACTAACCATTCATCAGCATCCATGCAAGCTGTCTCTGTTATGAAAACCAGGGCACATTTAAAGGAAAAATAAACAGATTTATCAGTCTGATTGCAATTTTATGAAGTACAATATTGAAAGGCTTCCTCTGTCTGTTTCAGACGCTGACAAGATAAACTAGACATGGCTAAGGTGGAATGTGTCACTTCTGTCAGGTGCTATGATAAGTATGAAAAGCCAGGTATGCTTCACACATGGAGTCCAAATAAATTTCAGACAAGGTTTATGTTCCTTTATTTTGTTTTCCATGTTTCATCATTGCTGAAGCAAATCAAAGACACAGATTTTGGGGATGTTTATTATCACACCAAATGGCTGAGGCCTGCAAGTATGGAAAATCACATCAAACTGTTGGGTTTATGTGAGACCATGCTGACATTTAGCAAAAAAAAAATTAAATTATAATTGTTTGAGAGTTAGTGTGCTTGCTTTACATTTTGGAGAACTTAGTAACAGGACAATGCTGGTTTCTGGGTCAAATTCAATTACAAAGGCTGTGCAGGGATGAGAGGCAGCCTGGAGAATGATTATACACTAGCATTTTACTAGCATGTAGGTACCAAATATTATCTGTGGAGTAAATTCAAGAGCTTATCAAAGCTCACAATGTTGCTACATTAAGGATGGGGTTTTTTTTTTTCATAAAGAAATCTTGCAGATATTGTTATTTATATGTTCTTTAGGAATATGGAATGGAAATGTTGCTTGCTATTTGTGAGGATGTCTGCAATTAAATTCTTTTTCTCCTACTTCTTCCTCTCCTACATTTTGCAGCCAGAAGTCCCTTTGCTTGAAAGAGACAAAAAATATAACATTAAATAGAACTTCTGATATTGGAGTGGCTTCCTAAATAACATACATGGGCAAAAGAGAGGCTGATATAAAAACGAGACCACATATGATCCCCTCTTTGCTTCAACAGTTTGCATCCCACAAGTGTTGTTAAGCTTCCTTTATTAACTCATTACTAATTTAAGTCCCTATCATACCTAGCAGCTATGTAGGTAATCATAACTTATGTTTTTTTAGATCTGAAGAAAGACAGAAAAGGAGAATTAAAAAAAAAGTAAAAAAGTAAAAAAGAAAAATGTGAAAGAAATTGAGGAACAAACCTCAAAGTATTTAGGGGGAAATGCAATTAAAAGAGAAAGCTGTTGCAAGAAAGATGTGACTGATCAAACTGTAGGGCAAAAATATTAAAGGTGAAAGAGTTTACTGTGGTCTTTTTCTAGTTTCATCTCTTTGTACTCTGTTTACTTGTCCCATGCTCCTCTGAGGTAATTCATGCAAATGAGCTCTTGAATGTTTGCCTCACTTTTAAAAAAAAGTCGGAATCAATGCCTTTGCTTTGATGTGCTGGCTATCCTCACTGCAGGACTGGCAGGCATCCCATGAGCTTGTCCTGATACTCAGACTGCCTTGGAGACAGGACATGAGCTGTACAGGAGCTTGCTATGGGCTCTAGGTTCAGACACCATCACTGACGCCCACTCTGAAGTGCGCTGACATCAAATATGGATCATTTCCATTGTTTAATCCTTCCTTCATAGCAGCCAGTGTTACGTGAAGATGCAGTGTTCAGTGTTGCCGTAGGTTTTACTGAATGAGGCACAAATAACTGACTAGATCCTGGAGGGTCAGAATAACACCCAGTGAAATATGAATGAAAAACTAAGACCAGAACACAGCAGGGCAGGGGAAGGAGGAATGAAGTTCTGGTTTGGGACAGATCCCTGGGGATGGGAAAGCTGCATGAGACATGATGTTGAGAAATCAGACAAAAATCAAAGCATAGATCCCTTTGCATTCAGTACATGCATGCATTTAGAAACTTATTCTGAGAGAAAGCTGAACATCAGAAGTACCTGTCTAAGAGTAGCACTTGGTGGAGCAGCTAGAAAAAAAATTTGTATCTTTTTTCTAATGTATACCTGAAGTACACATTGTTTTGTGGGAAGAAAGTTGCCTTTACAAAGTGCAGCTTGCTTCAAGAGTAAACATTTCAGCAAAAGAAAAGTAATATGCCATTTGTTACTATGTAGAAATAAAGAATGTCACGTTTCACCAAATAGCCACTGCAGAAACTTTTGTGCTGAACTTACTGACAGCTTGATACTGCTGATTAAAAAAAAAAAAAAAAAAAAAAAAAGGGGAATAGAGATATTTTCTATTACTCGGGAGAAACAACAGATTTGATTTTATTCTGCCAACATCTTCAAACAGGGAACCATAAAAGTGTGACCTTCTAATGTCTCCATCTGCCCACAATAAAACATACCTTCCCTGTAACAGAGCAGTTGACTGTGTTGGTACTTTATAATTAAGAACATGGCTATTTCTCCCTATTTGCTGGATCCTCAGGTATGAAATCTTGGTTTTGACCTTGGGACTTGCTATTTATGTTCTTGCGATATTAGACAGCACCATTGTTATTCATACATGACCAGTTAAATGGATTGGAGAATGAAAAAAAAAAGGGTTTTTTTCTGTAAATAATATTATTAGTCATGAAAAGAAACAGCAAAAGCAGAAGATTGGTAGATTTAAACTGTAAACAGAGAAAATTAAAATGGCTTCTCTTATGAAAAATTGGCACTTAGAACTAGGGAAAAAATGAAATATTTAAGAGAATTTTTCTCAGTTATGCAAATTGATAAAAAACCTTTTAAGCCTAAAAAGAAGAAATTAAAATAAGATGGATTCAATGAGCTCTATTTCCACCTCTGGTAACTGACTGAACACCTTATGTCTATTTTCCATATTGAAAGGACTGTTGAGGAGACAGTAGTGAAGAGATCAAAGATAAGAGGCAATCTGATGCTCACAGATAAAAATAAACAATAAAAATGTACCTTCTGGGATCATGGGGTTGATGTCAGTAGCCCCACTACTCTGTGCAAAAATCCTATTGACTTGATCAAGGCTAGACTTTCAACCCTGGCTTTTAAAAGGGAGAGATTATTTTAAAGGAATAACATAGGCATTGTGCCAAGTGCACATTAAATACAGATGGGGATTCCCATTTAGCTTCTGCTTCAGCTGCAGAAAACAGGCATTTGTGATTCAAAAAGTAAAGGAAGTTTGTCATTCTTTGAAGACTGAAAGGAATAGGATTTATTTGTTAGGGTCATGTTGAGAAAAACAGTGACAAAAAGAGCACATAGTGAATGGGACCCAAAATGAGATTTGAGGATTCTGTTTACTCCTGAAGCACAGACAGTCCAATAAACAGAAAACTGAGAAACTGTTCTAGGAAAAAGCCATCAACCTAACACAGTGATCAATTAAAATATACAGTGCTCTAAGCAGCAAATTTAAAACTGGACAGTAGAAAAAAAATAACCAAAAAACATTGTCAAATCCTTCTTAAGGGAAGTCATTCACTGACCCAAACCTGCATGAGACTCACAAAGGTGGCACAGGGGCCAAGGCGTTGTCTCCTTGCTCCAGGATACCTGTGCATATGTCTCCCTCTGGCTTGCCCTGAAAACCTGCCTTTGGCTTGGTCTAAGTTAGAAATGTCCCTAAAATTCTCAAAATTCCTAACAATCATTTTTGCCTTAAGCAACAATCCATTCCTGTCTCAGAAGTACCTACTAATGATTGGAAGATGATGAAATTTCATTTATGTTCCCGAGATGTACCTGTTTTGGCTGATATGAAGAAGGACATCAAAGGGCCAGTTCTTCTCCCCATTCATGACAGTTATTTCTTTTCTTTAGAGTTATTCCAGAATTTTAATTAAAGAGGAATATACTCAGCTGCTGGGAAGCAGCTTCTGACAGCTCCAATCATACTTTGAATGGAGCCAGTGCATATGTGTACACCTCCAGCCCCTGCAAAGGAAAGTGGGGGCCTTAGGCTGGGTGGGGGCAGCAGCTCACCCTGACAGTCCCCTGGTCCTCCACAGCAGGATCCAGCTGGTGGAGCATGTGGCAGAGCCCCTGGCACAGCCATAAATTACTTCCAGTGTGTATGACTATGATTAGCTGTTTGACTTCTTGTTAAGCAACACTTCCAATATCTGTAGGCGCACAGTAAGCAGTTTGGAACTGCTGATTGCTCTCTGATTTATGAGGGGTGGTGGAGAAGGATGAAAAGAGACATAAGTCTCGTTTCACTGCAGTTTGGGAATCGGAAGCAAAATGTAACTGACAAGGAAACCAGACAGAAATTTAGTTGTCACCCCACAATACAGGCTTTTCACTCTTTTGGGGCTTGCCTTTTACTCTTTTTCCTTTTTTTTCTTAAGTAATTAACACACTATTTATCTTAAAAATTTCAGCTAAAAATCAGAGTATCAACATAGGGAAAAAATTTCTCCGAATAGCATTTATACAATATCACATCCAGACTAAGCAAAACCAATACTGATAAATGTAAATTCAAACCACAGTTCAGATAATAGGATTTCCAGACCATACAAGGTTAAATGTACTTGGAAGAAGATCAGCTACAGATCTGCATTTTGGATGCATGTCCCTTCATAACTTCCCAACTTTTGGACACTTGCTCATCATTTCTTTCTCAAATGATGTTTCCAGATCAACAAACTTATCCTTCCCTGGGATCAGTCATTTCCTTAGTCTTGTCTTTTAGAGAGCAACCGTTTTACTGTTTTATGACACTAGTAACACTCTGTGCTCCAGTTCTGTATTAATCTTCTGAGAATGTTATTTATTTTACAGTATTGGCACAGCAGGAGACTTTCCTCTGCTTTTGACGAGGGCCCCTGGAGACAGCAGACACACCACCAGCAGAGTGCCAAAATAATACTGCAGCACATTCAGCCTAAATTAGTATAAGATACTGAGATAACACCATTTCTCTTTCTGATACTGCTCATATTGATACATTATGTTATGAAGAGCAAACTGAGATCATAGTTTTCCTCTCCTGTAAACCCATAACCATACCCTCCTAACTCTCCTAACTTCAGGCCCTCAGCAGAAGTCCTGCTATTCCCCATCTTGGCTGCACAGTGCTGTGAATCATCCTACATAAACTGCACAGACACGCAAAACGAAGAATTTACTTGTCACTTACATAATATTGTAGTACTGATCTCACTCTCTCTCTCTGGTAATTTTATATTGAACTAATGTGAATACTACTCTCCTTATAATCTGTGTGAGAAAATTTTCTAATTAGAAAATCCAATTAGAAAAAGTCTTAGGTTGACTTTTGTACCTGAAAACAGAAACACTGTCAATTTTTCAGCACCAGGACTTTTTATGAGAAGACATTTTGAAAACTGTTTTTCAAAATGTATTATTGGAGTTTCAAGACTAAGAGTAGATGAAATAGCTCAGTGGTGAAAGGCACTTCTTAGTAAGACTGACAGAGTGGCAGTCTTTAACCATGGGTGGCATCTATCAAAGAGAAGCTTCTGTTCCCTAGAGCTTTAATAAGCAGAGCTGCACAAACACTGGTCCCATGTAGGCTGGTTTTCTTGATAGGCTAATTTTTATATCAGATCTCTGTAGTGTGAATGAACATATTCCATAGTTTAGGGCACACTTCCATTATGTCCCATTAGCTACATTTATAGTGAATATAGCTAATGGGATATAATGGAAGTGTGCCCTAAACTTTAGTGCTGCCTCTAAAGTAGAATCATAATTTTTCTTTTTCAGATAATCCCCTTAATTCTACTCTCTAGTTAAATTTAAAAAAAAAAATCCCACAATTCCTAAAATAAGTCAGTGGATAATTTCATGACTAAATCTGAAGCAACCTGAGTGACATCCACATCCACTCCAGAGCTCAGACATAATGCAAACACAGTGGCATATTTTATCATATTCTATTATCAAATTTCACACACATTTGGCAAAATCTTACTGATGTTTCTGAGTCCCCACGCACAGTGCCTCAGAGGCAAATCCCCACAACCATTTCATGAGCAGGGCTCAGTTTTCTTTAAAAATGTCATTCATTACTAGGGGTAAAGAATTTGTTATCCACCTTTTCTGCAAGATTCTAATGGTTACATTACTTACACGTAAAACATATGGATTTATGTTGGGGTGGGAACATCACTCACCACACTAAGGAGGATTAAGACACCTTTTAACCTTCCCAGTGAAGCTCTACAGACAAGCACTTAAGGGTACCTTATTAAGAACAAGGCTAAGTGTAATTGAGCACATTACTGTATTTCAGTGCAGTCAAGTGCATTATGGCCTCAGCCACCAAGACAATTTCTGTATTTCACTTTGTGACTGACATAGTCCAGAGGGCTAAAAGTGTAATCTGATGTCACTCCTTTTACATTAATATATTTAAAATGTGTCTACTAGTGGTATTGTCACACACAGCAGCCTGCTAGGGTAGGTGGTATGCAGAGAAAGCCCCCAACTCCAATTTTGCTCTTTAAAAATCTTAATTCCAAGTCTTACATCAGCCATTGATATTTAACATGACTGATGCTGAGGTTTTGATGGTTAACAGTGAGCTTATGTGAAAACTAAAATGCTTTGATGAACTCAACACTAACACGGACTTTTCAGCCTCTTTTTCCCTTGTTCCCAAGGGGAACAAACTAGTCTACAGCAAACCCAGAAAAAAAAATGTGTGTGAATAAACACAAAGTAAGTCCATGTTATAAAAAATAACCCCAAGCCCCCAAGTGCAGTAAAGACAAATCCAAGTTGTTTCCTCAGCACCAGAAGAGCTAAGGATGCCTCCCTCCTCTTTCCCTCATGTATAATAAGGTGCAAAGTTCTGCCTGGAGCTTTTCCCAGTGCCAGGAGTCCACAGAGTAGTTTATATGCAACACAGCTGAACGTGGGTGACTTTTCCTCAAACAGGGGAAATAATATGATTTCTCTCCTCTGCCCCACAGCTATTGTCCATGAAACTTACAGAAATTCAGTATTTCATTTACATAGACAGAAATCTGCCAGATGGCCATTAACTAAAAATTTACTAAAGAAAAACAAACAAATGCACCTACACATCACAGCATTTGCATGAACTTTTACTCACAGCATGGCCACGTAAATCTCTTTTCCTACACAAACAAACTACAGAAAGGATATGAAACATGAACAGTGAGAAACCAGATGAATACCAGTATTAACAGCACTTTGAAATATATGAAAATTAGACTATAAACTAAAGCAACATGGTCACAGCAGCTAGGGTAGATACCAAGGTTTGAGAAGGAAAAAATTTTATTTCTCTTCTAGTCTTATTTCAGTTAGCTGAAATACTTCTCATCAAATACCAGTTCACAGAAGTTTTGAACTCTTTAGCTGATAGGTGCGGAAAAAAAGCCCAAAAGAAAAAGCAATACTCCACCATGTGGCATTGCATGAGAACAGGCAGAACCATTCTTCAAGTCAGACTTTTCCAAGTTCTTACATTGATTTGCAATATAAAGTGTAAAATAATAGTGGAACAGAGCAGTTTTGTGGAATCATATTCTGACACATTTGGAAAAGAAAAAAAAAGACCAAACAAACCACCAAAACCAACCAAACAAACGAAAAGACACTTACCAAATTCAATTTCACCAGACTATGAATTTGGGAGGAAAAAACCCTTTTGGCTCACTCCCTAACAATGTGATTCAGGTACCTGGAATGAAATAGTCCTCTATTTGAAATGACTACTTACACATTTAAATATTTTATATAACACTCAAAAAAATTAGAGGAGCATTTTTATTGGACTGAAAATATTTAGTGGAGAGATGAGAAAGGCCTTTAAAGAAAAAACTTCAAATTTCCTTTCATTCTCAGGAAAACTGTTGAGATTTCAAAAGCCTCCTTAAACTGAATTCTTTTCCTTTGCACTCTTTATGAAAAAATCCCCAGCTTTTTTCTCTTTTTTTTTGTTTAAAATCCTTCTCTCCTATATATACATATTATATATACATATTTTATTTTTATTTATATATATATATATATATATATAATTTTCCATATATAAATCTTGAATTTTTAGATCATTTTCCACAGTGTGCTCCAGAGAAAAAACAAAACAAGTCTAACCGTAAGTAATTGCAGTAATAAATTGCAGTAATATTTTTTTGCCTGGGAAAAGACATTTGTTATACTCAATTAATAGGAAGATCTAAGTTATTTACAACAGCTTGTCCTCACATTCCTCATCATAATATGGCACAACCAACAGGATAAACATAAACCAGTAATTAATATGGTGATGCTGGGTTCTATTTGGGGATCATTTATGACAATGCTTTTGCAAAACAGCCATTGAAGCGAGATAGAAATAACCACAACACAGATGACTCCAAACCTAATCTCTGAGCATCTGCATATTTTGGTAAGTACTTCAGAAATACTACATGGGTAGAAAAAGGATGTGCAAATGCACCTAAATCTGTAACACATGCATATTTATCTCTACCTCAGAAACCTCAGAACTGTCCATAATATCAATCCTTTGGCCCAGAAAACCAAGAGCTCAAGTTTAATTAATATCTAGTCATAATGAAAAGATGAATTTTCAAATTATGTCTATGAAATAGGAATTATCCTCTCAGAGAAAACCAGAAAAATATGGAATTTAGAAATAATTAATTTAGACATAAAACAGGTCACTTCTGTTCAATTCAGTTTAACATCAAGAAAATCATATCAAAATTAGCTACCAGCACCCCCCATATATCATCAGTGCAGACTTATTTTTAGTCACAATATCTGAAATTTCTTTGAAAGGCAGTGGTCCTGAACTGCTTCTCTGGGGAGAATGTAGATACACCAGAGGTGAAGGCAAGCCCAGCTTCACAAACCCACAAGCTAACACTGAAAGGCTCCATAATGAAACTAGGAATGCCTACGCCATCTGTGCACTTTTTGGTTTGGGATTTTTTTGGGGGGATGTTATTGGCTTTTTGTCAGCTGAGAGACAAATGGCTGTCCTTCTAGGAAAGTGCTTCATAAAAACTGGTCATCTGTGAGCCCATAAATCTCTGGAGAAAAAAATGAACCTTCAAACATATATATTAGAAAATGGCATTTTCCAGGGTCAGATGTCACTGGCTTGTTATCAATAACAAAAAAGGAGCTGATCCAAAAATTTTATAGTGCTCCAAAACAGTCTCATTTTTTCTGATATTAATATTCTTGTTTACTGATGCAGGATAAATTTGCCTTCTCTTTTAGTCCAGCTTTTAAATGTTGATTTGACTGATCCATACAGAATTATGAAGTTATCCATGTGCTAACACATCTATTATAAGGAAATAAAAGCACAGGCTGTGACTTATCACTGGGAGATGCAGCCTACTCCTTGAAAACAAGATGACTCTGGCTGTAGCCAGCTCCCTGAATGACCGGGAGTTATTCCAGACTAATTTTGACAAAAGGATTTCAATGAAATCTGGGACCATACTTGCAGAGCCTGCAATTCCACTGATTGCTGCACTCCAAGTCTCCATCAGGAGCTGCGTGTGCTGGGCATGGAGGTACCACAATGAGCTCATGCCCACTGATTATGGCTTTGCAGGTAGAACTGATATTTATTTCTGAATAGGACCTTACCTGCAACTCAAGTTAAAGCATTTGATAAAGATCTGCTTCTTCAGTGTCCAGACTTCACATATCTAATGTGAGCTTCTAAGCAACACAGTACTGACAGACTGGCTCTTTCCAGAGCCTCTGAAAGACACATTTGTCCACACTCAATTTGTGCAGCACAATGAAATCCTGCTCTTGAATGGGACATCGTACTTACAACTGAATTTAACCCAACTTTAACTTAATTATGTGTAAAGTCATGAAGAGGAAAAAAATCTTGAGCTGTGTCTGAAAAAACTTATCTACTGACAGTACTGGAGAAGTGCAAAGCTGGATTTTCAGTCTTATTTTTTGTTCACATAAATCCAGAAGATACTTAAAACAAAGAAGATCCTCATAAACAAAGCCTACTGGATACTGAAGTCTCTCCGACTTTATTAAATATACAGAATTTCTAAAAGCTAAATAGCAGAATTTTGGTAAGAAAAAAGAGAGGCCTTATTAGAATGAAACTATTTCAGTCCTTCCATAGCCAACAGTAATAATCCTGAGAGCATCAGATCACATAACCTTTTCACAGCAAAGTTCTGTACTGTCTGAGGGCTGTCTAAGGTTGGGATGCTTCCAAAGGCAAACTGTTTACTCAGAGGCAGATTTGACCATGGCTCATGTTTTTCCAAAAGGCAGCTAGCTTGCTTAAGCCCTTTAAAAAAATCCTTTCCCGAGAGCTCATCCACTGGGCTGTTTGGGCTAAGTATTTAAAGCAGTAGCAAAGCGCCAAGTCAAAAGCAAAGAATTTGTTTCTAAGAGAAGCAAGGAAAAGACAAAGAGCAAAAGTTAGCACTGCAGATTACTGCAAGCTTCAGAGAATACAAAACAATTGTTTTAGAGACAGCTAAAAATATCTTATTGTAACACTGCTTGCTCTTCTGCCAAAGGCATACAATACACTGAGAAACATTTGCAGAATCAAAATATTTATACTACAAAGTAGCAGTTTCTACTTTAGAAACTTATAGCTGATTAAGTTGGAACTTCATGTTCTGTAATACAGACAGAAGAATATCAACCACAGCCATAAGTAAATATTAGGTTTGTTACAAGCTTATTGTTAAAACAGAAAAAAAAAATTCCAGCAATTTTTTTCTCTAGATCACAGTTACCTTGGTGTAACTATCAATACAGTTATAAGATAAAATACAATTTTACTTTCTAACCTCCTCTTTGCTATGTGACATGAGTTGTACTAGAATGCATGCTGAAAAAAATAACAGAAGGGCTGTACAAAAAAAAATGAAGTCACCTGGTCTCTCAGGAAGCTTTATAAATGATTGTTCTATATACTCAAAAAATCTTGTCTCAACTTAAAGTTCAATATAACTCTTCATTTGTAATCCAAGGGAACACAGAAACTTAAAGGTTTATAGAGATTAAACTTCAGAGAAACTTTATTGGAAAGCATCAAATTCAGCTCCTTTCTTAATTACACGCATCAGAAAATCTCGCCTTTTTATGGGGAAAAAACAAAGACAAGTGATTTCAATCACGATCAGAGTGAAAATCCACTTTTGAAAATCCAAGTTTTCTTGCCATATTTAGCAAATGTCAAAATGATATTTACAGCAACATCAACAGTGCAGCTCTGAGGCTGCCAATATTGCCTCCAACTGTGTAAACCACATTTTTCTTCCTTCTTTTTTGAAGTATTTTCTTCACTTTTCCCCTTCCAAAGACACAAAACTTAGCAGGAATTTAACATGTTATGATATTTGTATCACTGGAAAAACAACTTGTTCAGCAATCATTAATTGCCAGCTCCTGCATTTATTTTTAATTGCTCTCTTTTGTTGTAACCCAAGAAAGAAAACCAAAAAATTATACCAGTGGGTGCCAGCCAAACTTGTGTGCGAAAAATAAACCTGCCTCTAAGTAAGGCCCAAAACTGAGACTATTGTAGGCTTTCAGAAAAGACTAATAATCAACAAAACAGTTTGCAGGGTTTGCTGAACTACAGTAAGTAATTCCCAGTAAGAGAACAGTACAGCAGCAGAAGTGGAAAAAGAGCAAAGTGCTGAAAGCATTTATATTGTGTTACTTCACTACTTCCCCCTGAAAGTCTTCTCCCTTTGCATGCTGATGAAAAGGCAGAACAGAGCAAAACAAACTTTTGGTGCTACAAACTGCTTCTGTCAACTGGTGAGGCTTGACCCTGGAGATGTTTTCCTTCCCTAGAAGGGAAAGTGAGGTACAGTGAGTATTAAGGAGTAAGACATCAAATCATGTGACTCAATCTTTGGTTCATCTGCAACAGTCACTGCCTCCATCATTCTCTTTATGTTCACATCATCAAAAAGTATCTGGGCTTGCCATCCTCCTCTCTGATATGTTTCTTACCCATCCATCCAACTTGTCCCCCACGTCACTACAGAAACATATATATACATACACACACACACACACACACACACACATATATATAGGGGGAACTAGCAAACTAGCACATAATTTCTGACTGTAAACTATGTCTCAACCTTCAGCCTGCCTGTGTACTTTAAGTACTGCAGCATGGGACTTCTGTGTCATTCTCTGCAACCATGAACACACCAGAATGCTGCCCTCAGCTGACCTCGCAGCATGGTGTAATACATTACAAACATCATCTGACTTCTCAGGTTTGGTCACAGTACAGGAGAAATGGATAGAAGAGGCAGTGTCTATGAAATTGCATGGAAATCAAGTGTCAGAATCATCACACATAGAAACACAACAGGGACAATTCATGTTCACCTCAGGACTGTTCAGAAACTGTCTTCATCTCAAGATGAAGTACACTAAAGAGTAAACACAACAGGACATCCTGCAGTTTCTGCTGCTACTGCTGGCATTACCTACTTAAGTACACTTTCTTGTAAGTCCTCAAAAAGTCTTAATTTGGTTGTTTATAGTGCTATAACTTTAAAATGCCTACTATGTACTGTCATGCCATGGAGCCTGTAAGCTGGTAACTTTATCTTGGTACATTTGGAACTTTAAAGAAGCATAAAAAACATTAAAATAGCAGAAAGTAAGCCCTAAAACAAGTATTGTCACACTTGAAATTCAGAACATGTTCAGTGTGAAGGAATGTTATTAGAAGTTGTAAACACTTCTACTGAAGTGAGCTAATAACATTAATCACTACAGCAAAATGTTTTATCACCTAGGAACAGAGATGAACAGCAAGTTTCCTCATTCATGCTGTTTACTTACAAAGCCTTCAAAGATCTGGTTATGTTCTTTTTGTAACAGGTAAATCAACACCAAAGCCATCACAGCCTCCTACCTTGGTGAAACACTACACCATATCACACTACAGTTCTCCCCAGAGCTCGTCACAACTGAAAAGAGCTGCAACCAAAAGGTGAAAACTGAAACTCAAAAGAAATTGTTCTCTTTTAAGCCTCCTGGGAATTTGCATGATTTTCCCAGAAGCCCAAAGATAATCCTAATCTACTCTTGTAAAATCAAGACACCGATTGGCAAAGATGGAGTTAGATTAGCACACATCAAAACTTCCAACTGGCTAATGCGTGGAACAGGAAAGCAGACACAGAAGTGATGCATGTGCTCCTGTTATTACATTCCACAGATCTTCTGTGCCTTGTTTTCCACTAAAAAAGCCAGGCAGATATTGCTTCTATCACTACTTTAAAAGATCCCGCCTTTCAAACTGCTAGTGCACATATTCACACAAACACCATCTGACTTAGCAGAGCAGACTGTGTAGTAAAGAAAAAGAGATACACATTTTCAAAACAGGGTTTTATTGAAACTTATCAAAAACATCTGAAATGTAACGCAGGGAAGACACTTCAGACCTTAGTCCTTTTCTTTTTCGCTTTGGGTTTTTCTGACAGCTGAGATAATTCACTTTCTTCAACTTCATCACAATGCTTTCTTTTCTTTTTCTTTGACTTTTTATGGTCACTTTGGTAACCACTGGAGTCACTGGTAGGCAATACAAGTTCCTGTTCCCCTTGCTTGTCCTTGTCCTTTTTCTTTTTCTTCTTCTTCTTTTTATCATCACATAATCCATTCACAGCATCAACACTTGGCTCTTCTTCATTTTCCCTCCCAAGGTTACCCGTCTCATTTAAAGGCTCTTCTGTGACATTATCTTCCCCACAGGTATTCAGGCCATTTTCCTGCTGGTCAAGCTTTTGAATTTTGTCCCCATTTGTACTTTCAGTGACTGTATCAGATTTTTTCGGCCGCATACTGTAAAGAAACACACAACAAGAACTGGATTAGAGACATATTAGGGCATCTCACATAGTGAAATGTCAAAATTTGCTAAAATATCTATTTACACCAAGTAGATAGAAGATAAATATTTGCTAAAAACAACAACAAATGGAGAATACGATACTCTGTGTTACAGGGAATCAAAATTTAATACTCTCAGGGAAATTTCTATTACCTTGCTAGCTTCCTTCTTACCACATAATATTCTCTTTCAAATCTTAGCCTACATTTCTTCTCTAAAGTGCTATACACACCATTTGGTAGCTCCTTTTTTCTAGTGCTTATTCATCCCCTAATTCTTAACTACACATTGTGTAGTAAAGCTTTTTTGTTTTGTTTTTTTAAGTCATTCACAAAAACATACAGCTAATGGCCCATTCAGTCATATATTGAGGCACACTGCTAATTTTACCAAGCAATTACCCTACTCAAATTAAAAAAAGGTGATGCCCAAAAAGTTTAAAAAAAACCAAAAAAAACCCCAAAAAACTTCACAAAAAACCACCAGATTCCCCACTTCCAGCAGGTACCTTGCAACCTGCAGCACTGGAAAAATATCTCAGACAAATATGGAAAGAATGCAGTTAGAAACCATGGAGGTTTTTATGTCCCCAGAGGCACTGAAGACAAAACTGCTAAATTTCCCTGTAAATCCACTGAAACAAACCAGAGCATCCTCCCAGATCAAAAGAAGAAACAAACAAAAAATGCTATGAATTTGCCAGTAGGAGTCATATTATACATTTAATCAAAACAAAACCATGTTGAAAGAAAAACATTGCTCAGTAAATGACTGTTTTAAAAGAAAAAATGTGAACGAACTCTTCTGAAGACAAGATTTCTTGCAAGGTGCCCTATAAATTCACAGAGGCCTAAGGAGGAAGTAGACACATTTTCTCATCTTTGAAATTCTCAGGTTTCAGCAAATATTTAAGTCATGCATCTGTCATTATACAGTGTTTGTGTGCAACTGTCAATGTAACCACTCTGTCAGCACCCCTGGACTGTTTGCACTTGAAAAGCCAATGTACAAAGCTACTCTGGACACCTCGATGTGCTATTTTGAGCATGTATTTATAAATGCAATCAACATAATAGTACATCAACATACTCAGATTTTTAAAGCTTAAAAAACACCTAATTTTACTTATTTCAGAGAAAACTTCTGTGGGAATCCTAAACAATGGAAAGTTCAGTTCAAGACAACATATATATATATATATGTGTGTGTATATATATATATATGCATATAGTTATATATACAGTTATATAGGGTAAAAGTAAGAAAGCTGAAAGATTAAGATGTAATTAAAATCACTTAGCTTGTAAAAAACATATTAAATCAGTTAAAAATATCCTATTAAGGTACGGTACCTGCTTTTAGTGAGTCCTCCTCGAATGAAGAACACCCCAGCTGTATCAGAATCCAAGTGCAACACTTGAAATTTCAGTTCATCCCCTATTTTTAACCCCAGCTCTTGCCACTGTACAATGGACATTTGTTCAGGTTTAGGGATAGATGCATTGAAGCATCCATGTATCAGGCAGCCAATGTGACTAGGGGCCACTTTATTAATTACGCCCTAAAAAAGAAAAAGAATGTCATGCAAGTCTATAGCAAAATCAGCCCTTTCAATGCAAACCCTTTAAATATTTAGTTTTCCGTGTGGAAAATTTTCAGTAAGAGTTTATGTACAAGTTATGAAGTCAGTCTATCTAGCAATAAGTTAACACTCCTCCACTAAAATCAAAGTTAGTCCTGTAAACTCTTCATAAAATTCCTCTGAAAACAGAACTGAACTGCAGGAGAAGAAGTCAAAATATGGGATTTAGCTACAGTGAATACCTGAATAGAGTAGATAACTCTTTCCTTACACTTCAGTGATTGACTTTGCTTCAAAGCCATTTTAAGTCTGATTTACTTGTCTAACATGCTCTTCAAGCTGGCACAGCAGTACTTAGCAACTGAAGATAGGAAAAACACATAAAAAGCTTCTAAATACTCTATTCAGTGGGTTTCTGACACATGTGCATATGAAACCATATCCACCTTTGTTTTACTCATAGAATTAATGACAGACACTGAAAATTTTTCAATTCTCTTCCTAGGAAGATGGCACGTTCATCCTGAAACACAATTATAAAGACACCACCTGTGCTGCAAAAGGTATGGCACAACAATGAATGCAAGCCAGCTCTCAACATGCTTCACCCACAAGTGCTGAGCAAGGGTTTTGACAAGTTTAAAGCTGTTCTGTGAGCCATACACCTCCTTTACTGAAAGGCAGGCTTCAACTCAATGTACTGCTCTTGTGCTTGGAGGAACCGAACTCGAGAGCATCCTTAACATTCCTGTCACTACAACAAATACATTTGTTTGAGAGTTATCTGCTCTTCAGAAAGGAGCACCTGTATGATATACACAGTTATGATACACTATTAAACATGCAATCCTTATGATACAATGGCTTAGTATTATATAATTATATGTAAATTCAACAAACCTAGAGACGTACAAAACAGACAAATCACAAAGTTTGTAATTTCTAATTACAAAATTACAAATTACTAGTACAAAAAAAGTACTAGTATAAACTACTAATAAATTGCTATGAACTACCCATAAACGAATAAGTAAACATAAACAAAGATGTGTCTCCACCTAAGCCCCAGACCACCTGATGCTGGAGAGAAGCCAAGCTTTGACCACTTAATAAAAAAGCCCGTCCCGTGAGACGCCAAGGCGTTCGCGTACCACCAGCTTCTTCCCTTTCTTGGGGCTGAAGATGATGAAGTCCGCCTCGACGTCCAGATGGATGAATCCTTGATCGTCGTAGATGTCGCCGAGCTCCCCCACCACTTTGATGTTGTCGTAAGCCACCGGCACACCCTGCAGGCTGGAAGGACAAGGAGGAGGGGCACCGTTAGCTGCCAGGCCGAGCCAGCCCCCCGGCCCCGCTCCGGCCCCGCGGCCGCACCTCTCCGAGTAGCGCAGGAGCTCGGCGTCCAGCTGCGCGCGGATCCCGGAGCGCTTGCGGCCCAGGAAGCGCGGGGGCAGCGCCACGTGCCGCCGGCGCGGCGCCGCCACCAGGCACGAGTGGCGCCGCGCCACCAGCGCGCGGGCCGCGCCGAACGACGGGGCGGCGGCGGCGGCGGAGGGCGGCAGCGCCGGGGCGGCGGGCGGCTCCCGCGGCACGGCCATGCACTCACGGGCCCGGCGGCGCGGTGCGATGGCGTCAGGCGCCTTCCCTCCGGCGCGGCCGGCCCGGCTCGGCGGTGACGGAGTTCCGGGGGGTTGTGCTCGCGTTCGGAGGGGCGTTTCGTGCCGCCGAACGGTGTCGCTTTTTAACTCTTTCCAGCCTATTTTTACATCTCGGAATCGCAGACTGTTCTGAGTTGGAAGGAGCACCGAGTCCGGCTATTAGGGAAGGGCGCGCAGGGGGATCGCGGCCGCGGCGCTCGGAGCCGCCTGGCGGGAGCCCCGGAGCAGCCCCGCGCCCCGGGAACCCACCCCGAACACCGTGCAGGAGACGTGTTACGGTGTCCTTGTGAATTTAAATTGGGCATTTGATGACCCAGGCGACACACGCAATGACGAATTACCTTGGTGGCGTTCTTCACATACAGCAATTTTAAGAATACGGAATTTGTCGTCTATTGCTAGACCCCAGATCCACTTTGTGCATATGGCGAGAAATGTTTAAATGCATTTAATAACCACTGACTGAGGAGAACAAAATAAAATACAAATCCTCAAAAGGGTTGCTGGTGCACTCCACATTGCAGTTACTTACAAAGTGAACTGTGCTGCTAGAACCTTGTCCAGAAATCTTTTAGAAACCTTGTCCAGTTGAGAATGATGGAATTTGTGTCTGGTTAGTGAAGACTGTCCAGAAAAGTAATTGAGATTTTATATCCACACAAAGCGGCTCAGTATGATTTTACTTTAAACTGATTCAACTGAACTCGTGCAAACCGTTGAAAAGGTGTTCTCTCTTTGATTTAAATCTAATTTACATCAACTTGTTATAGTAAATGTACACTTTCAAACTGATTGAATCCAGATGAAGAGTTACAAAAGAAAAAAAAATGGATGTATCGATTTCATTAATGGTGTTAAAATTCCTTTTATACTGTAGAGGGCTCAGAAACACTGTTTTGTGAAAACAAGCCTTATGTCAGATACCAGAAATCCTTGAACTCCCTATAAAACATTTAGTGATGTAAAAGCCTTTGAAACTACTCAAATACTACATCACCAGAAAGTTTTCTTTGACTGACCGTACTGTGAAGACAGGACATTGTTAGCTTTCACAAGTAAAACAAATGGTATAATTTGCAGTACTTTACTGCAAGTAAAGTTGGATTAGTGTGAAAGACCTGACATAAAAATGGCTTTCAGATGTCATACCAAACTCCAAAATTGAAAGAGAAAATGTCCTGAACTACTGTAATCTGTATTCCTATGTGGCTTTAGTCCTCCAAGGTATTTAATGTCTGTTGAAATTAATTTCATGTTATATGGTCTCAGCTTTCTGGAAAAAATATTGTATTTTTTATTTCAACTCTTTGGATCATATTTAAACCTTGCAATATGCTTTCAATCTTGGTTAAAGACCTTAAACAATAACTGCATGCACTTCTATTCCTAAAAGAAATATACTTTTTATAACTCTTATTTATGAGTGGATTTAGTTTGCAGTGAGAACATATAATACACTAAGGGCTCTACTCAATTTTATCCAAGATAATAAAAACCTACCTTTGCTCTTAAAATAAAAACTAATAATAAGATGGAAAAACAGCATGAACAAAAATGTGGACCTTTTGTCTTTCACCCTGTAGTCAGGTTGCCCAAGATGATGTCAGAAGGACTCTGTCTCTCAGGGCCTGCAGCTACCCAAGGTTATCCCCATGGACTTCTGTCACCAGAAAATTCCCTACGAGATTGAGTCTGTACTTTCTAATTGAATGTCCATTTATCCCTGCTTCTGTGCCTGGTTTTCATTGCACAGTGCTCTTGGGACTTCCAGATTTCCTTTCTGGCTAAAGCAATCAGGAGAATGAACTTTAAATCCTAATGGTCATTAAGTCTGTGTGGTAGACCAGAGATAATTCAAAATAGCCTGTTTGAAATCCTTTTACTGTAAATACCTGGCCTCAGCACCAGCTGTTTTTCTCTGCCAGTCCACACTTGTCATGTTCCACTGCTTGCTGATGCAGCATGGTCTGTCTGTACCAAAAGCAGTGTTGTCTTGCAGTCTTGTAGAGACTTCAGACCCATGGCATGACTTGGACTCACTACCCATTTGTAAAAGATACTCTGATGAAAGAAGGAATCTCAATCCAAATGCCACCTCCTCCAGCCACAGATCAGTTCTTAAAACCATCTAGACCACTATTAGGACTTAAATCTTAATATCCCCTCATTCATTTCTTGGCTTCTTTCTCTTCCCTGGTTGTAAAACTTTTCACTTCTTGATGTAAGCTTTCAGCTGAAAGAGTCTGTCTCGGCTGACCTTTCAGCAGCACTGCAGTGAGCCTGTGTCCAAAAAGGCAGCTAAAATCAATGTCTAAACCAGCACAGCTGTTGGTATGTTTGCCAAGTCCCACAGTGGCTCATAAGACTGTGCTGAGCCTGTTTTTCTCTAGAGGTCAGGTTGCCAGTAACAATGGGGACCAAACCCAAAAGCTGCCTTTGCAGTTACTCCTGTTCTTTTTCTTCCTGTTTTATCTGGAAGAATATTTTGTCTTGTTTTCTCTGTGAAAGGATGGCCAGATTCCAAAAAGGAGATTCCTTGACAACCACAACTTCTGCACCTCTCAGCTGGTATTTTCTATCCATACAATCACTGCCATCTTGTATCCAGATTTCTGAACTGACAATATATGTTGGGTAGAAAGTTCATCTAATTGCTTATTGATGCTCTGTTGTGGCAAGTGCAACTCATTCATTCAGAGAGTGGCCCTCATCCAGCCTTAAAATTCTGGAAGTCTTGCAGAGTGGAAGAATGCTGATGATGACAGTGTGCTGGAGTAGAAAATACACTCCCCCTTATGACTGTGTGCCCGAAGGAATTTGAGTATTTTGAAATTTATTCCATTGCAGATTCCTTATCCCACAGCTTGCACTCTATAAAAAAGATAAATGAAGAAATGCCTCAGCTGCATAGGTTAGATACAGTGCAAAAATTGTGCTCTGGATTTTTTTTGAATGTTTTAGCTGGATTCTCCTTTTTAATTTTTAACCCTACAGTATTTTTAATGACAGTTCTTGCTGTCATACTTAGAAGGAAGAATGAGTACTCACACTCTCAGTTTTGTTTTTGAAATTGTGTGATAATAGGTTTGCTTCAATATCTTTGACCCTCATGGCAAATAGACACTAATCCTAGCATGTTTGGTCATTGAGAACTAAACATCTAAATGCCATTGAGGATTGTCAGCTTGTGGTCCTATATACAGAATTCTGTTAGGAATTCTGTTTTGTGGTAGTTATTTTTAAGAAGGTGACCATTCAATTACATATAAAATCTATCAGAGCAAAGGGTTAGCTAAAGTTAACAACAGTTACAGTAGTACAGGCTCATTTGACTGCAAATGTGAGAGGAATTAAGTTGTTACTGTCAGGCACACATTAATTTGCACAAATATAGGATGATAAGATGAAACTGTCAATGGCTAAAGAAGGTAGATTCCCCTGACAGTCATCAGGACTCTTTGTTTGTAGTTAAACAAAACGTACCAAATGCTGAAAGTCCACCAGATGGCACACAAAAGCCTTGGTACGGATAAGTGCTGTCATCCAAGAGAAGGAGAGGAACTGCATGCCTGGCTGAAAATTTAATCTGTGTTTCACTATGCAGACTCTGCTTTGTTTTGTCAGCAATTAGTAGGTCAATCCCTAATAGCTAGGAAATGACTTAGAAAAACATTAAGGGAAGGAAATGCGATAAGACAGCCATTATGTTAATTTCTTTCAGCTACTAATTTGTCTTGATTTGTAGTGACATTCATGATGTAAGGACAGGGAGCGGTTGGAGTGAGTCCACAGGAGGGTCATGAAGATGATCAGAGGCCTGGAGCACCTCTCTGTGAGAACAGAGTGAGAGAGTTTGGGTTGTTCAGGCTGTAGAAGAGAAGACTCCAGGGACACCTTACAGCACCTTCGAGTACCTAAAGGGGACTTACAGGAGAGCTGAAGAGGGACTTTTTACAAGGGCATGGAGTGGTGGGGCAAAGGAGAATTGGCTTCAAACTAAAAAAGGGTGAGCTTAGATTAGCTATGAGGAAGTTCTTCCTTGTTAGGGTGATGAAGCACTGAAACATGGTGCCCACAAAAGTTGTGGATCTCCCTTCCCTGGAAGTGTTCAAGGCCAGATTGGATGGGACTTTGAGCCAATGGAAGGAATCCCTCCCCACAGCAGGAGGAGTTGGCACTGGACAATGTTTCAGGTCTCTTCCATCCAAACAGTTCTGTGATTCTGTTCTTGGGATGGACATCTTCAAACAGTTGGGCATTAACTAGATTTGCCTTTGGCTGTTGATTCTCTAAGTAAGTTATTGCCTACTGGGAAATGGCTGATATGGCTGGCAATCACTCTTGTGGAGATAAAATATCTTGTCTATAAATATATTACTGAAATATATAGTATAATATAATATAATATAATATAATATAATATAATATAATATAATATAATATAATATAATATAATATAAATTATATTATATATATATATAAAATATATATATAATATATATAATATATATTATATTTACTGAAATAAATGTATTACTGAAAGACCTGTGTTCAAGTAGCTCCCTGGCCTTATATCTGCAGAAATAAGGAACCTGCTATAGGATGCCTGGTGCTGACTGTGGTGCCCCTCTCCAGCTCCACTGGTGCTTGGAGGCATAGTTTCAGTAGCAGAGACATCATGACCTGTGGAGGTCCGGCCATTTGTTGGTGTAATGCTGAAACTCTCCTGTGTGTTTTCAGCCAGTGAGTGAAGTGTGTTCAGATAGTGGATTAAATAATATGATAACGTGACCTTTCTCATAGAAACAAGAGGTGATGTTGCCACAGAAACAAGGGAGGAAAGCAGCCTGTGCCACTGTAAGAACAGTGAGGCTTATGCAGCGCTGTGAATGCTTCTGATGAATGATGCTAACAAATGAGATGGATGCACAGGTTGTAAATGGGGTAAATGAGGTGTCTCTTGACAATCTGTCTGTGCTATTTTGCAGTTTATATTCTGAGAAACTTCCAGCTACCTTTTACTCTGGTGTTTTTAAAATGTCAGGAAAGATGGAAATTAAGGATCCACAGGGGATTGCCTTCAGAAAAGTCAGCTGCTATTCATTTTAAGAGTAGAAAATGTCTTTTTGTCACCCTGTTTTATGACTCTTGTACTTCTTCCAGATACTGCAAAAGACAAAATAATCTTTTGGTTCTACTAATAGTAGCCTGCTCTGTCTTTTCAGTGCTTCTTGTATCCTGGGCCCTGTTACAAAAATAATTGTGAAGACATTTCTAAATGAAACTAAGAACATTGAGGCATTTATACTTTAATCCTTTCTTGCACAGTGCTATTCCTATTTTTTTAATGGAAAACTGTTAATCCTTCTGACCTGGAAAACAGGTCCCAGATCTGAGGAGTTTGCCATTCAAGAGAGGTCCAAAGTAACCATCTGTTTGAAAGAAAGATAGCTGATTATATCTCCTAGGCTGTTTTCAAGCCCCTGTACTGCAATCTGATTTTTACAAGTGAATTTCAGGAGGGTTGACACTTGTGAAGTGTTAAAAACAAGGATAAATAATTCAGTTATGTGGATTTTTTTTTTATCTACAGACTTTAGCAGGTAGATTATAATCAACTGTGTTCAGCGTAACACAATAATCTTGGGGAATTTTGTCCATATTTTCTTCTGCAGTTAAACATGCTTTTGTATTGATAGACTGGAAAAGTTGAAGCCTTTGCCCCAAATGTAATAGAAATGAGAGACAATTATTTCTGCAGTCAAAAATGTGGTTAGCTTTAGTCTCCTAAGTGTATGCTTTTGTTTGGAACGAACAGAAACTTGCTTGGATAATATCAAAACAATTGTTCTTGTTGTATTTCCATCTTACAAGGATGAAAAAAAAATCTCAAATCTAATAGGGATTCTATTTTCACATTGCAAGCCAAAGAGGCTCAGTAATCATTACAGCATTTTCCTGTTTATCCTGTTTATTTTCAGGAACCACTGTGATTCCTTTTCCAAGAATACGATAACTCAAAGATAAGCTTTTAATTATTTTAATCAGTGTTTTGTACAAGAAATTCTGCTTAAATGATGAAGAAATCCTTCCTTAATCTCTGCTTAAAGATGAGAATAAACAAAAATTACATCAGTGTAAAACAATTCTACGTTTATCATTTTTCTGCTGCCCTTCTCAGATAGTGTATACTAATTCAGAAAGTCTGTAATATAATTGATTTTCTTAGAGGAACTGAGCTTCTGTCTATCAATAGCAGCACTATCTACCTTTGGGAAAATAAAGGGTAGTAGTCATTATTTTGAGTGGATACTGAAGAGCTTGACTGTCAATTTTTGCATTTGAGCACAGAAGCTCTAGGTGCTCAAGCAAATGCACCTTCAGTAGATTATGTAATCTCCAATGTGCTGTGCCTTCTCTTGAAAACTGTTAGAGTGTCCCTCACCACTGAATGTGTCATTGCTAGGTATCACTTGATGCCTGAATGGTCACTGAATGTCAAGGATAAAGATAATGCAGCATAAATTTAGGTAATTTCAATTGTCCTAATTTGAAGAGAAAATTTTCTGTTCTCATTCAACTTCCTTCTGAGTTCATGGTTTGGTTTGGTTTAGTTTGTCACATTCCCGTTTACCTGGTTCAGCTGCTTACTGGCACATCCACCCCCCTTCACTTAAAAATCCCAAGATTTCAGAAGTCATGGTAATAGTCAAAAAACTGAAACCAACCAACCAACCAAAAAACACCCCCACCCCCACAAAAGAAAACCACCTCCTACCCCAAACCAAAACCAGCCAATAACAAAACAAAACCCCAAAACAACCAATCACCCAAAAACCAAAGCAAAACAAAACATGAGTGTCAGGGACTCTTCTGTGATAAACAACTTTAATGTTCTCCACACTGGTAATAGTAGGAAAAAAAATAAATGAAGTGTGGACAAAATCCTGCTCTCATATCAGATTCTCTTTTCATTTACCCAGATCACTTAAGAGCATGAGAAATTTCTCTGCTTAGGTGGTGATGGAGGAAAGAAGACCCAACAGCCAAACCTAAGAGAAGCTGCAACAAACTGGCAGCAAAATCCAAGGCCTCCAGCTAGCTGTCCTAGGCAGTAGTTCCTAGAGCAGTGCTTCTTTTCATGCTCCTCTGTGCAGTAAATCATTCTTGCTTCATTCTGACAGAAGAGGGCCTCCCAGTGTCACCTTGAGCGACAGTGGATGCTGCTGAGAAATCAGAACGGGAGCCTGGATGCTTTCAGGATGAACAAAATAGGCTTTTGCTGTCCAGGTGTGGTTCAGATGGTTAAGATGTTGAAGTCCTCTTGAGGCAGCCTGAGTTTTTAAGTGCTCAGTTCTTTAACAGGTTAGTTAAAAATTCTGAGCTTGGATTAGGAGAAATGTTTCCTCTGGAGAGCCAAAGCTCACCCCTTTCTCCACAACTAGCCAAATATTTAAATAAACTTTGGATTCTCTGAGAGCTAGGCAAATAAGATATCAGGCTTGTAAAGCCTTGTTTGCAGCTCCCCAAAGCTGATAAATATCAGAATCTAATGCCTTTTAATGCTGGACTCACCAGTAGGACCTAACATTGCACAGTCCTAAATTGTGCTTACTCTCAGTTTGGGTTCTTGTTCACCATTGGAGGATTGAAATGCAGACCAGTTGTCAAACTGGAGTTCACTAGCACAGCCAGGCTCAAGTGGAACTCCAGAGAAGTAGTTTGAGGACCCTGTGTGCCTTGGAGTTCTCCCAGCTTCTCCTTGGCCGGATGAGCCGAGTGAGGTGTCCTTCCAGGGCAGCACGGTGATGGCAGCCAGGCTGGCCAGCTGGAGGCAGCTACAATCCATGCAGGCCACACGGTCCAGCACACTTAAACCCATGCTGAGGCCTGTTCCTAATTTTTTTCCTGTTCAGCTGTCCAAAAAGTTGAGTAATGCAGCTAAACCAGTACTGAGCTCTTTCTCAGTAAGTAGTGCCACTTCTGCAGTGACCCCCAGTGCAATCAGTGAGGCAGTCAATGTGACACTTGAGGTTGTCATTTGGAAAAATACACTGGGGTTTTTTTTTATCTTGTTTTTATTTTTATTCTGTTTTTGTTCTGTGTCTCAGAGCAGAAGGCAAGATGCCCACATTAGTGTTGCAAATCTTTGGACCATCTCTACAGATACTTGCAGACAGGAGAAACTGTACAGATCTCCATGGCAGCCCCCTCACTGCTGGGCTGTGTACATCCCAGCAAAAAGGACAACTTGGGGTGTCTTTGTTTTCTTCACTTTTTTGCTAGTTTTCAATTCAGCAGAATGATGAAAAAAAAGTTATCCTGTAATTTTCCACCACAACTGCATTCCAATGAACCTATGGCATATTCTAACATACAGTATAATTTTCCTGGCAAGTCACTGCTATTTCATACTTTTTATTTATTTATTTACCTTTACTGGACATGTATATTTTTAATTATGCCTGTGCAAACTCATTATGTTGGATGAGCTGTCTCATGCAGGTTTATAGATTGAGAATAAACTTTGTGGTTGTCACACACTTTTGGTAGGAAATAATACATATGTTTATATGGAAAAGGATTTATAGTTCTTAGATTTATAAAGAGAACCCAAGTCTGCCAAGTTATGAAATTTTATTTGCAAATAAATGTTCTACTTAAGTGTTTTTAAGACATCAATATAAACATTGGGAATGTAAATGCCAAAGATATGAGTGCCATCAAAGATGGAGATTTTAAATTAAATTCTTAGTTCCCAAAAAAATGTGTTGTTTTGATAGAATATCCTCTCTTTGCCAGTAAGCTGGGGGGCGTCTGTAATGTTTCCATTCCTTGATATAACCAATATATATCATGGAAGTCCCCAGAATGTGCATTTACTTGAAATCAAAAGTAAATACTTCCAAACAAACCGTGCAGTGTTCAAACATTAACCTTTTGGGGGGTTAAGAGAGTGTATTTGAGGAAACCATTAAAAGGAGTAATCTTAAAGGCTTGCAGGTATTGCAGACTATAAATGTAGGTGTCGTGAGGGGGAAGGATGGTGCAGTCTATCTCGTAGGAGTGTGCAGGCAAGGCAGCTGTGATTGTACTGACTGATGGAAATGGGCATTTTTCATTATTGAGTGCTAATGGAAAGGTGGGGAGAAAGCAGCAAAAATCCCTATGTTTGTCCCTTTCCTTTTCTTGCCCTTCAGTAGATCTGTACTTATAATTATAATTCATTTATTCTGATTGATCACTTCTGTGCCTGCACATACACTTACTATTTTTTGCAGTGTTCAGGGCAATGCAGGTTAAGGCCCTGATTCTCATACTGACACCACTACAAAAATAGGTGCTAATCATTGGACTTGTCTGAGTGTTAGTCTGCCATTACAAAAGCATCCTTATTTGAGACAGTTGTTCAGGTTTAACTTGAAACATACATTTTAGTCCAATTACTCTCAGTGGAAGCAGTTTCTTAAGCATGTCTTTGAATATAGTCCTCGAAAGAGACATTAGTTTAGCATTTGAGAAGCTGAACCCCCAGGTACATGAACATACTGACTTTTGTTCATAAAGCATGAGCATTTACTTTCAAATATTCTCCAGGTTTTTTTCTGTTTGTGCAATTTTCAATCCAAATATTGAATACAATACCATAGAGCATTGGGGAGTCACAAGTGTATGACATAGAAGAATAAATAGAACACACAAAAATATTGTTACAATGAAAGAGAAGAACTTAAAGATATATTGAACAAGACTACATTAGTGGTGTTTTTTTGTTTTGGTTTGATTTTGGATTTGTTTTGGGTTTTTTTTTTATTTTGGGTGTTGTGTTTTGGGTTTTTTTCTCTGTCATTGAAGGCATGATGTGTCACTATGTCATTAAACCCTTAAGCCCTTTTTCTCAGAGGGTTTTTTTCCCAAATTTTCCAGTCTTGCAACAGAGATGCAACTGGCTCCTTTGTACGTACACAGTCTCATAATTGCAGCCATAGAATTACCACAGAGTTAAGACTGTTGCAACATTTTCTTGAAAGACAAATTGCAACAAATTAATATTTATTTATCCTTGAAGCTGTTTTGTTGGATGCTCATTCTGGCTCCATTACTTGCCAAGAGCCTGTTGTGACTCAAGTACATAGCACAGACTCTGAAAAAGCTAACATGTATCCTAAGAGGGGGAAGAAAGGTCATTCCCTCTTGAGCAAAACATTTAGCATAAGGGAAGCATCTTTCCTTTGACAGATGGGAATGCAATCCCTGTGTAGTCCTTCAGCCTTGCTTCATGGCTGGCTTTGAAAGCTAGCGAGAGCAGAGCTCTGTCTGTGCCAAGCTAGCTAGGTGTGGCTTTGAAGCAGTGTAGGTGTGCCTGTGCCACACAATATGTTCCTGTACATGACCTGCAGCATGCAGGAGCACTGCATTCGTGTGTGTGTGCTTCTGTCTTCATGTTTGTCAGTCCCACCTCCCAGCATATGGCCAAAAAGCTCAGGTCAGGGTGCCTCAGTAATTCAACTTGCTCTGCATCTGGGTTCTGCAGAATTCCTTATACCACATTTTAAGATCCTGGATATATGTGTATCAGTGTTACACTTGCCAGCCTGCCACAAATTCACACAAGACATCCTCTATCTATTGATGAAAATCAGAAAAGGGACAGATTCTAAAATACAAAGTAATTACTTATTTTTTCATTACTCCTATGGGTAAAATAGGCTGTTTGTCTGACAAGAAACTGGGGAGAAAAAGCTAAGACAGTATGGAATTTTATTCAATTTTAATATCCTTGTAGGATCAAGACTAGTTCAAAGCTGTAAGGAGAGATGAGAACTCTCAGCCTGCTAGCTGTTGGTCCAATGTACTTTGGTAAGGCAGGGATGAATGGGAAGAAAAGTTAAAGGTACTGACATAATTCCTATGCACAGGACAGAAAGATTAAGTTTCCATGAGAAAATTTTAAAGGGTTTAGGAGAGAAGTTATGTATGTATATGTATATGTATATATATATGTATATGTATATGTATATGTATATGTATATGCGTATGCGTATGTATATGCGTATAGTCTTGAAAGCTGCCCCACAGTGAGGAATTTTAAGAAGCTAACCCAAGAGAAGGTTAAGAAATTTTTTGATCCCAGTTTGTCCCAGGCTTTTTAATTTAGCATACAATAGCATAGTGGGAGCCAATGCGTAGGAAATCTGCACAGAAACAAATTACTTTAAAGTAGGAAAGTTTGTGGTCATTGGAAAAAGGGAGGGGATAGATTAAATGTTTTGATGGAGAAGTGTATGTTGCTTTCAAAGATGTTATATAATTTATAAAAGGATTGTCAGATTAAGTATCCTTTCTTGTGCTATACAGAAGGAAAAGTTAATCATAAAATCTGTTCAGGTATTTCTTCAGGTATATCTAAATTTACAAACTCAACAGTTTTCTTCATAGTTTTATACTTTTTTTTTTTTTGCAAGCATAAAAATAGAAGCAAAACAATCCATTGCATAAATATGATCATGCAGAATTCCATGCCTTTTAGATCCAGAACCCTTGGACCAGATCTCTGCTGCTGCCACCATAGTGTGAGTATAAATATTAACCCACTGTTCTTCACGTGTAATAATCAAAAAAGCAGCTCTGACACACACTTTTCCAGGGTGCTACACAGTTAATAAATATTCCTCAAAAATACTATCTGTCAACATTCAACATTCCTGGAGTTTATTCCTGGATTTAGGGTGGAAGGCAGCAATGATATCAGTAATGTAGAAAACCACAGGAATTTAATAGTGTAAGTCTGCATGTTTGGACTTCATGGTTTAGATTTAGATTTGCCTTGTTTGCAATCTCGCTGTAAAATGAAGGCAATGATTGTTGTTTCCTTTCTCTGGCCAAGAAAGGTAAGAATTGATTCAATGTTAAACACTTGAAAGGATACAGCTGCATTTTAACAGAAGAAAAGAGACATGGGTAGATATAAGACACAGTCTCCTAGCTTGAACCAGCATGAAGTGGGAGGGAGAGAAAATAGGGATCACATAATTAGGTGGGAGAGGAGCTGAAAAAGTTTGTGGTCCTGGTAACATAATTTGATTTGTCTCACACTAGCTACTAGCCATGGGACTCAGGAAAGAGGGGTAGGAAATCCTAATGGTTCTTATATATTTTTAAATGCATGTATGATTTCCAAGGGTGCAGAAGGAAGTTGTGTTGACTCCTATACCTGGTTTATATCAGCAGAATTATATGCTGCTTTTCAGTTGTGTTTATGGTGCCCCTTCATCCCTGGCTTCCTAGCATGTTGCCATTGGACATTATGCCAGTTCATGTAAATAGCTATTCTCAATATGCTGATGAAGTTCTTTTTAATTAATGTGCGTGATCACCATGTTCAAAATGCCATAACTGCATGTATTTTTAGAAAGACACATTTTGCAGTTTATGGCAGGAGTTGAAATGCATTTCAGAGAGATCTCTGGAAAAACAAAACAAAACAAACTTTCTCCTGGTTATGAAGCAAAGTTGGAATGATGAGGCAGTCGCTATAGCAGCCTGCTATGACTTGTGGTTAAAGAACGTAAAAGATACCTTGTATCAAATCAAATGCAAAGTAAGGGGGGAAAAACAACTAAACAGACACTTCTATGCATGCTGAGAGCTCATTTGAGGGGACCACAGAGCAATAGCGAGGGTGCTCTGCAGAGCTTACTCTTGGTTCTCTGGCAGAAGTAGGTGTGTCTATGCTGTGTCTTCACTGTTTCTTGGACTGTTTTGATGAGAGGTGGCAAGAGAGACCCTGGTGCATCCCTCTGGATTTTTGCTCCAAGTCAAAGCTGCTTCTTTCTGTAGCAGAACAACAATTTCATAGCCAAGCAAGTCTCTCCAGACACACACCTTCTGCTGAAATCCCAGCTACTGATTAATCTCAGTTCACTTTTTTCCCTTCAAAACACCAAGTTGCATTCTCATAGTTTTATAATTAGGAGTAAAAAGGCCTTTCTGTGCAAGCTTCCCAAGGTCATTTAGAGCTGCTTAGGCTGATGATACTAAACTACAATGGGTTTAACATCTTCACTCCAATCAAATTATGTTTTACCAAAAATATTCTGCTATTTTCTTCTGGTTTTTTTCCGACCTCCTGGCAATTCCAAGTCTGTCTGGTTAGCCCTTGTACAAGTTCTAAAAATATTCCTCAAAATCTGTCTCCAGATGTGTGTAAAACAGCTTTGGATGTACATACTGATTGTTTGTGTTGGAGGTTTATGGTGAAGCTAAAGATGTCACTTCAATAAAGAAAAGGAAAGCTAGATAGAACTGTTTTAGGCCGGAAGATTATGCAGTAGTATCTACAATGATATGGTAGTCTAATGCCAGTCTGCTTTTAGATATTTCTAAGCATTTAATTATAAAAGGTTCCTTTTAACTCCTTAACCTGCCTAGCACTGGGATCTGAAGGGATTAAAAATGGCTTAAACCATGAGAATCTCATTTCACTGCATCTTTAAAATCACACTGTCAGGGAAATTTTTTTATAAAGGCATGACTATTTGTGATTGTGTATATCAATTTCCTTAATGTATATCAATTTCCTATTGAATGTGGCCTGCTTCACTGTTCTTCATACCTCTCCAGACCATCTGAAGGGAAATTCATATCTCCTAATACAACAAATAAATTTTGAAGATTGTGCAAGACAGATTTAAAACATATTATACCCACTGTTCTGCACAGTTTGCAGTAAGCACTGCTGATTGTTGTAAATTCAAAATGTGCGTGTTTCTCATCAGCTGAGGTTCAATGAAATGCAAAGTATGGCATAAAATATAGCCTAAGGTATTATAACATGCATCAAGGACTTACCAGCTCAGTCCTCTGCACAAAGTTCAATAAGTAAGTTCCTTCAGTAAGAGTGTTGCTTGACCTAGTAAATAACAGCTGAATATCTCAGAGAGAATCGAAGCCAGCATCTGATTTTACAGCAGCATGAATCAGACAACTGTGTCAACAGTAATACATCTTTCATCCTATTTAGATTGAAAAGGACTTGTGTGCCCAGCCTTCAAGCTATTGGTGTATTACACTGGCTGGTCACATTCTGAAAAGTGCAAGTTTTGTTTTTCATGCAGTTGGATAAGTGGAATGAATGTCCTTTCATCTGTACCAGTAATGAAAACATGCAGAGAATGTTTCCATTACAGTTTAATTCTGTATGCAATTATGGAACAAAACCATTAAACAAAGTGAAACTTTTCTCAGAATTCCCCTACCACATACACATATTGAGGTAATTTACTCTGAATTATGATCCTCTTTTTATGTCTCAAGTAGGAGCACTCTGTCACATTTGTTCCCAAGTCTTTTTAATTCCAGATTTGCATTTTCAAGTCTTTTATTTGTGTAGGGACCAGCCAGTTTTTCTACATTCTACAGGCTTGGCACCAAAAGAAGGAAAAAAACCTCTATGAATTGAATTTGGGGCTTCTTCTCCTTGAATGTCTTCTTTCTCCTTGCAGCACCTCTGTGAGCAGACATGATTGGGTGGTATTTCATAATTTACAGCAGGGCTTCAAACATTGTGAGTTTAGAGAATGTATCTCCTTTCCTTTCCAAAGTAGGAGGAAATGGCTGTTGTACTGCACTAACTACTGTGTTGGATATAGAAGAATCACCTATTTCCCTGCACTATTCCATACTCTCACTAATGTGCCAGAAAATTAGGTGTTTGTGATAAATAACTGGGTGGTGTTATGGTCAGTAGTTTCATGTCATTCCCGAACAGATTCTGAACTGCATCTCCAAACTGCTCCAAGATCTGAAGCTACCATTCCTAGTCCTGAGATGTCACAAGAGACTCTGGTGAACTGTGATATTATAGTTGTGATGAACCTCAGCCAGGTAGTTCCAAGGTGGATTTTTGAGTAATATTTTAATTTAGTCTCGATTTTATAAGGCCCTTGGTTTTTTTTTCTGAGACAATGAGGGAAGCAAAGTTCCAGAACCACCTCCCCAGGCTGTATGTTCAATGTGCATTTTTCAACATATGTGAATCTCTGCACCCATTAATACCATGGTCCCACCTTGGCAGGTTGAGTCCAGAGTTGCAGCAAAAATGCTCCCATAAAGGGCCTATAATGGGGACAGATTTGTCTCATGCTTCCTGCTGCAAAGGAAGAGAAGTATAAAACTGAAGGGACAATGGCACCTATAAAGAACACAAACAATCTATTATGTAGTGAAGGAGACAGTTTAAAGACTGGTACTACCTGGAAAGGGGAGCACCTCCTTGAGCAGAGATACCTTAACATCTAGTTATTTTGCTATGTCAATATTTGTATTCTTCATGAACCTGAACAATCTCATTAGCAATTTCTAAGGTATGTAATGAATACTGGTATATCAGGGCCTCTGAGAAAATTCAAAACCTCTTTGGGACAGTAAGTAAGTGAAGAGAAGCCTTATAAGGTGGACTGTTTTTCAACTCATAAGCTTAGCCATCCAATTAATTAGCTAGGTGTTTAAGGGAGAGACTTAAATTGCAGTGAAGATGTTCCCCATGTTGTAATTAGATGGGAAAATCCCTTACGGACTTCAACAATTCTAAGACAGTCAATTTAAAGATTATTTTATGCCATATAGATTCACAAAACAATTTGATGTAATTTATAGAGGTTTTTATGGTGTGGTTTGACCATTAATAGGGTTCTAATCATACGTGTCTGGGAACATGGATATGAATCACCAGATGTTTCCAGTCATCAGTGATGTTCACATCTGAAATTCATGTTGTGCTGGGCAATACTGCAAAGTCATAGACTCACTATGTAACATATGAGTGATTTTATATGAATATTGATATTAATATTATGCTAAAAATGTTCTGCTACAGATGATACCTTCCATTTTTCATGGCTGTACAAACTACTAGGTTCTCCAATAAAGTTTGGGGTCAGTTAAAGCTGCATACCTGCTGCTTTAACATACCCCCAAATGTTATTGTTGGTGTGGAGAATTGCCAGTAACTTCTGACCTTGACCATGACTCTATTCAGCCTTCATTTTTTTCCTTTCTGAGCTTGCTTCACTCTTTTAGAAACTTTTCATTATATTTTGCTAAACTGCAAGCATGACAGTTCAGCTTTGTAAGATCTTTCTAACAAGAAAAACTCCAAAAGATCTCTGTAAAATCTCTGGTTTAGATTTCATTTTATTTGTCATCTTTTATGAACAAATTACGAAATATACTTCATTCACAAATTGGAAATATTTACAATTTCTTTACAACAAGGCATTATTGAGGTTTTGATTTATGGCATTCTTAGAGCATTCTGTCTTTCAAAACAAAGACATCGGTGTTGTTTTCAGCACACTGTTCATTTACACTCTGGATGTGAAATGGGAGCTTTTTGGAAGAGGAGTTTGCACTCTCTTTTGATATGATCTACTGGGAAAACTGAGGCAGGATGCATTCAAAATGTGAGGAGAGGGACTATGCAGATGTGTTGCTGTACCATGCCATGATCTGAAGCCATCATATTAAACCAGATGCTGCTAAGTGGAGAGGAGAAAAAGATTCCCCTGAGCCATTCTTCCTCTGCCTTCTTTGAGTGGGCTAAATACAGTTCAGTTTATTTTTTTTCTGATTTTTGAGTCTGCATGAGCATAAGAGTCTTGCAAAGTCTATTTCAAATACTATCACAATTCAGAAAGATTATTCAGACAAAAAACTGAAAGAGAGTAGCCAGGAAGTGAATAAATATTGTATATCCGCAAAATATTTAGGAGACAAATTTTGAACATGGTTCTAAAAGGGAATTGCAACTGTGCTGGTCTGCAGTTGTGACATTTGAGCCATAACAGCTAAGATTGTTTCATTTTCTTAATTTCTTGGAGTCTATTTTTTTTCCTGAAGAAAATTCTAAAGCCACTTCCTTCCATGGAACTTTTAAAAATTTCTTAATATACACTTCCATTATAAATCAGATGTGGGCCACCATTGCTTAGGTTGTCTGTCATTTCCTAGAACAAGAAGAGAAAACATTAATTAAAATTAGAATTATTGTAAGGTGTTCAAAATTCAGTTATCTAACGTTGTGATGAAATTTGAACATACTCAGAATTTCAGACATTCAGAAACACTTTACATTTTTATTTAGCTTGATAAACCTCATTATAAAAAGAAATCAGATTTTTTTCCTTCATAAATTAGGTACATTTGAAAGCTGATAGATTCATTGATAGTGATTGAGTTGAACATTACACCCAGACCACATATAAAGCATTGATGGCATCTGTACTAATTTGTGATGTTGTCCTTTGAAATTGCATCAACTCAGGCTTGTGGGCCGATCTACAAAAGAACAAAATGGTAGTTAAGTCTGTTTCCATTCAAACCTCTGTCTGTGCTGACATGCTACACACAGATGCCGTTCAATGCTTGCTGAAATAGACATTTGGGAAGTAGATCTTTATCTAAACAGGATTTAAGGTTTTTAATTGCTTGTTTTCCCTTGGGATGGGACGGATTTTAGTTTTCCCTTATTATGCCACTCTACAATTTTTAGCAGTTCAGGGATTGCTTCTCCAGTGGCAGGTGAGTCATCCCAGAGTAAGCTGACCGCCTCATGAGTCAGAATTCTAAAGCACCTGAACCAAGATTCTCAGAGATAGATTTTCTAATTCCCAAATTGAAATGCAAAAAATACCCCCTTAGCAGCTGTCTAAGCATAGAGATGGTTACATTAATTAAACAGTTCCCTGATCTCCAAGCCTGCAAAGCCACATTGAGTTTATGGTCGGAACTACCTTATTCTGAGCAATCCCAGGCCTATTTCATACCAGATTGAATCTGGATGCAGAAATAAGTGCTCTGCTGCTGAGTCCAATGACAGAGAACATTCAGCTATGGCAAGAGGAATGGGTACAGGTAAAAATGCAGCTTGGAGTATTTCTAAAAGTCAAGTAGATGAGGTAAAGGTGCCAGTGTTGGACTAGTTCTAAAATAGCTGCGTGATGACCAGAGGCTCTTCTCTGCATGAAAAGAATAAATTCACCTCTTCTTCCTCCTAGGGACACTTGGAGAAAATGTGGAATAAAAGGGATTTGTTTGTCCCCCTTCCTGTGGAAGCTTCTGTAAGAAAGTGAATCAACATTCATTGGGCTAGACAGAGAGAGAGAAAAAGGTGGAAAGAAAGAACCCAACTCTATAGCATACTAGCTGAGATTTGTGGTAAAGAGAAGAAAATTATACAACCTGGTCTTTATTACTAGTCTTACTCTGTCTCTCTCTTCTTTTAATCCACAATATTTGGCAAGCAGACACCAGAAGTCATAGTAACATAAAGTTAAAAGACACTGATGCCTCTTTTCTCAGGTGTTACCTTAAAGCAAAAAGGTGTTACCTTTTAAAGCAAATCACAGGACTTAATTGTTCCCTTCACAGTCTATGAAAGAAGGGATGTTCTCTTCTTTTCTTCAATGTCACCAAACCAAGTAGCCTTGCCAATTAATATTCCTGAATCAAGCATAAGCTTCAGAGATAATCAGGTGTGAAACTAATTGTGAGTATTTTCTACCACCTAGGTCTCCATTTGGAGATGATGGAGTTGGATGTTTTGGTACTGTGCCTTATTCTCCTCATATATTGAAGAGGAACATGCATGCATAACACTGCACTATGGATCCCAGTTTGGGTGTTGTCTGGCACTATAATTTGCTTATTTGTGGGTGCCTAAAGCCATTTTTGGATATACACTGAAGGTATCTGTCAGCTGGGAAGGAGACCAAGAATACCAAAGCCAAAAGAGACCAAGAATACCAAATTCTATCAGTCTGCCATATTTTATAATAATGATCTGTCAGAAGGCTACTCATGAGTTTCCTTTTCTAAGCTTCATCACTTGAATCATTTGCAGACATCAGCTATTAGAATATCATCATAGTTTTGGAAAATATCAAAACCCAGTTATTTTCTCCAATATTTCTATTAAAAAAAAAAAGTTAATTAAAAAAAAATAAAGTTGCTGAATTCGGGGAATGAAGGAGCACACAGATTAGAAGCAGAGTGAATCAATGGTGGCTACATCCAAATAAGAGTATTTGGATGCCTGTATCTAGGGTGAATATTTTAAATACTCAACTTACTTCCGGATTGCAGCGTTCACCACGTAGAGTTATGTCACTACCTGGAAGCACCATTCCTGCCTCAGAGTAACATCACAGCATCAGCCAACTTTGATTAGCTGAAGCTATGACTTCCTCGTAGAGGTGGCCCTTCCTGAAGTGACATAACAACATGGTCACTCCCTAGTGTTCAGCGTACCTTGGAGGTAACTCTGGTGTCGGGGGAATCACCGGGCAGCTGGGCAGGTCGGTTATTTCAATACCCCTCAATCTCTAATATAAATATAACAATTATACAATAAATATAGCACAAAAAATGCACATGCAGTACATGTCTACATTACTGTATATCAGTATAAATATACAATATAGTCATATATATAAAACACTTCTAAGCTGTTTTCTAAATTAGGGTATAATTTAATGTAAGCTTTTATGCCATGACCTAGTGTACTCAACCCTGCCAGGCAGTCTATGAGTCTGAGAAGTCCTAAGTCAGGCCATGTGTACATGCATACTTGCCTCTACAGCAGACATTCAGGAAGTTTGCCATCAGTGGGGCGCATCCCAGATCTGCTGTAATAACAGGGTTATTACAGCAACCCTGTAATAGGGTTGCTCTGCACCTACATTGCGGCCCTTCACCCAGGATAAGTGGACACCTAGCAGTCCTTGCTGCTAAGTGTCAAAAAGCTCAGTAGGTCAACAGGCCAGGAAGGTGAGCAGTGAAGTACTGTTACACATGGTCATCCTCACCCCAAATTGATAGGGTTGGCAGCTTTTTTTATTTTGAAAGATTTTTTTTCTTTCCAAGCTGTTTCTTCTTCCTTTCCCTCTCTTCTTTTCTCCTATCTTTGTCCCTGTTGAGGAAAGAGTCTCTCTGAAAGTCAATACCAAGCCTTCCATTAGACAGACCTAATATTTGCCTAATAGCTCATCAGAATTCTTCTTCATTTTAAAATGAGATGGAGAAATGTATCTTGGTTGTTGATTTTATCACCCTGTTTTATGTTATTGTTGTAACCTCTACTATTTACCTTTTTAAAATGTGTTTAAAAAATCATATTTTTAAAACGTTTCAAACTCCCTGTTTTTAAGACATCTTTCAAACATCATCTAAGATTAATTCAGTTTATATTTCTACTTGGAGTCTCATCTCAGTTAAGAAACCAAAGAACAGTGACGAGTCATTTTTAACTGCTATATCATGTTTTTTTCAAGGAATCTGAAAACAATTCTACAGTCTGAGCGGGCTAATCCTTGCTTTGCTCTCCAGAGGTTTCAGTGCACAACAGACTTTGGAACTTAACAGTAATGCAAACTTGCATGTGGAGGTTTAGGTGGGCAGGCCACTTGACTTTTGTTCTTTTTTCTGCTCATTTCTCAAATGGAAGGCATTGGATAGATACTAAGTCCAAATGCAAAGCACAGGTTTACAGTGGACACTTAAGTCCTCAAATATTATTCAGATCTGTTAAGACAAGGAGATGATTTCAAGAATTCCATTCCATTACTTGTTTTGATCCTATATGCTCAGCTTTGGGAGCTTCAGTTTCAGCACCTAGTTATATTCCTATACACCTTGGTAGGATTCCTGTTAATACAGAAAGGAAGTAAATGCTCAGTGCTGCAAATGAGACCAGTTTTATTTAGGTGTCTAAATATGCCCTTAGATGCTTAAGTCACCTACATTTGTGACCTGTGGCTTTTCTGTTTAAATAACCTTATTTATAAGCTGAGTACTTGGGAGAGGAAGAAATTGATTAAATCCTGGAAGCATGCAATGATGTGGTTACAGAAAGCTTTCTGTGCTTTTTTTACAGTACAAGACATGATAATTCATATTAATAAGGCTTCCAATTATTTAGGAAGTGCTATATTTAGCAGCTAAGCCCCTGAATAGCTATACAATGGAATTATGTTGAAAATGGATGTACTTCATTGAAATGGATGTACTGCAAATATACAGTACCTAAAAATAGCTCCATATAATGCAACATAATAAAGCTTACACAGAATGGCAGCATTTCATTTTCCAGAAACTCTTTCTCATATAAAACTGAAAACTGAATACATCTCTTGCCAATTGTAAACGTTAATGCTTACAGTAGTATTTCAGGAGAAGCAGAACAAATACGGGAGGACACACAACTCACTTTTTCTGCCATTTCATGGGAGTGATGCAATGAATGTTCCCTTTCTGAGAACATTCGCCTTTGTTCATAGCTGGCTAGCCGACAAGTGAGCCATGAAGAAAGGGTGCAACCACCAATTCCAATGCATGCAAGAGACATGGAGGCAAGATGCAAAGAATAGAGAGCAGATGACTTCTTTGTCAGAGCACGGAGAAATTGAAAATTTAAGATTCCTCCTATGAGTCCACAGATGCAACAGGCAGAAAAAAGTATCATCTGTCAGGAGAGACAAGAGAGGTTATGTCACAGTAATATTTTTCAGAAATGGATTAATGCATATAAAATATGAGATAACCATAGTTTAATTCTTTGATAGCATCATTGACTGCAAAACACTGCACAGCCCCTTGTTTTTAACTCTCTTAGCTCCCCCATTGCACCACAGGAATTTATTACCTTCTGGTATTTAAGAGTTAAGATTGATGTTGCATGTAAAAAAAAGTTGGGTAAAATGAGTAGGTAAAGTTAAAACCTATTCAATGGAAGGACTGCTAGGACACAAAACTGATTTCCAGCTGTTCATGCAAAACAGTAACATGACAGAAGGTGTCGTAATTTTCTATTGTGTAGTTTATCACCCTGCCTCAGGAGTGAATGCCTCATGTATTTGTAGTGAATCTTTCTTGCTTTGTGTGCATTCTGACTGTGCCTCCTGCTCAGTTATAATTTATTCTGTCAGATAGCAGATTGGAGGTTTTCTGCAGCTTTTGTGATCTTTGAAAGTGTTCAAGGTGAATGTGCTGGTCAAAGAACTACAAGAAACAACAAAGAAATCTGTGATGCTGTTTTACAGAAGGTCAGTTTGGTGACTATATGGTTGGTTGGTTGGTTGGTTTGGTTGATTTTAACTTGACTAAAATCTTCCTGGGAATTTTAGAAATCTGTGAAACAGACTGCAATCAATAAGACATTTTTAAAGACCTCCTATTGCTTTTAGTCATGAAGATGTTAAGCTGGCTCAGGATGTGCATTAACCTCAAATGATTCGGGAGAGCACAAGACCTTATGGAGACAGTGTTAAATGATTGTCTTGTTCACTTCCCTTGATACTGCTGACCAGTCAGATGATTATCTAGATGTGCCTTTAACATTTCTCAATATGGCTTTGTATATGTATTTATCTACTGTGGTGGCAGAAATTTATGGAGCCTTACAGACTAGTTCTGTACACAACCTGGATGAGAGTTCTGTACGCAACGTCAGGAATGAGGCAATGAGGATGTATTTTGCAGTCCACTGGCAAGTGACTATTCCATGAGACCTCCAGAACAGATGGCTTTTAGAAACCATGGGACTTTTTTTAAGAAAAAATTGTTTTAAGAAATTGTTTAAGAAATGGGACTTTCATTTCAACAGAGTTTAGGATAACTCATTGATATTAAAAAATAATTGGAAAGAACTTTTGATTCCCGTCACACTTATGCTTGTTTTATGTGACTTCCATCTGTATGTGACAGAATAATCAAGCTGACAGAAAATTAGGACTGGCATTATCACTTAAAATAAGGTCATGTCTTACATAGAGTTCTGCTGTGACTCGTTGAATAATAATACCATTTTGCTGCAGTCAGAAAATGACTGTACCCAAAGAGACATTTTCCATCACTTTAAAACTTACATGTGTTTCAGTCTGCTAAACAAACTTCCTGAACACTTAACAGCTATGATATCTAGAAACAAACTTGGTCAGCAGCCTTATTGAGATGGCAACACAGTGCTGGTTTTTGAAGGAGAGAAGATACAGTCCAGTGACATTATTAAGAAGCATTTATTGACTTGACATAAATCTATGTCATAAATCTATGTCAAGTGATTTCCGATCAAAGTTTATCCAGATACGGATAAATCGGGATGTGTGGCTTAAATAGCATGACCCACATAGGCCATTTCAGAACTGCCTTGTTTTTTGTGACTATTCCAAAGTGCTGATTGCTTTTTTTAGATTGCCAACTTGTAATTTTTCTAATTGTTTATCAAAAACCCTTGCATGCAGAAAGCCCCCAGTAAAGAGTTCAAATTAGATAAGTAAGCCTTTCAAATAATTAAGTGTTATGGACGCAGTGGAAAAACTTACAACAAGTCCAGATTTTTTTTTGGCACACAATATTCCACATACGCCGCAAAGCAGGAACTGCGAAAAACAAGAAACCAAACAGTTATTTCATCATTTAAGGTACGTAGTTCAAATCCCACTGTGTTGCCGTGGTGGTGGCCACAGTTCAGGCAATGGTTACACTTGTCAGCATTTTTGTCACAAACCTTATGTTTCAGGAGGTTGTAATTCAGCCATAAACACTCTTATGGGATAAGAAACTGGAATGAGAAGTCATAGTGACCATAACTCACGAGAAAAGAAAGAAAATATGAATTTTAAGCTGCTTAGGTAAACAAGTTGGAAAAAAATCCCCGGTGTTGCAAGCATAAAAGTGCCTTTTTACTGTTTTCTTTTTCTCTCAGAAGAGTTTAGCAAGGTACTAGTCAGTGATCCAAATCATCTACTTCTAAGCATAGCACTGGGACTTAATGCCCTGATCCTACCATCTGAACCACTGAAGGATCACATATGGATCGTTGCCTTCAAGACAGTGGAACTCTGGGCAAGAATATAATTCAGTCATGTCCGTGGGTGCAGGTGTAAATATCAGTATGTCTGTTGGTATGACTACTCTGGGCATGAAGAAAGAGCTGTTTCAGACTCTTGACAGCCCAATTTTCAAGAGAGAGCGTGAAGGTATCTGTACTTTTTTATGTCATTCCCTCACGCAAACTGATTTGCTAATTGTAGCGCCAAGCATTAGGCAAAAATTAATTATCAAAACCAGAAAAATGCCTACCAGCTGATAAAAATAGATGATAATACTTAATGGTGACTATGCCAAAGGCCAGTGATGTTCTCTGATGTCTTTTTCCTCCTACAGAAAAGTTTAATGAGGAAAACAATGAATAGTCCCCAGGGGAGCAGTCAGGGTGGGAGCTACAGTAGTTTATATGAAAGCAATAAGGCCTTCTCCAGGTGTTAGCAATACTGTCAAAAGATTTCCTTGATACCTCATAAAGTCTTTTATTAAGAAATCTGTGCTACTTATTTGCAATAAAGCTAACCCTATTCCCCCACTGGGAAGTAATTTTATAGTTTTAAAACTGTATTTTTCTACACTATTTTTGCATTGAGATGGTATTTCTAGAAAAAAGCTCTGTTTGACCCTGATTTAGAATTAAATCACAGAAAAGACCTGGCTGTTACATAAGAAACTAAAAAAAACAAAAACAAAAACAAATCAAAAACCCAAAAAACCAACCCCCTAAGAAGTTCTATAAAGCATTCAGGGTCTGTGTAAAATATTCCAGGTATTTCTTATTTACACTCTATAATTTTGCAACTTCACTATTTCAGTTGAGGAGTTGCTTTAACTCAGTTTATCTCCCTCTAACTACAGTAGTTCATGTGTATAGCTAAGTATAAGCCTTGAGGTATCATTTTACTCTCAGTTAGGCCTCTGAAAACAGTTCCCTATAATGAATGTGGATAAATTGTGTATATTATTTACTATTATACTAAGCATGGGACATGAATTTAATACCAATCAGATTACAGAGAGGGCTGGGTCACATGGACCATGGTGCTGAATGGCTCAGAACATACCAGAAGGCACAACTGGTAATTGCTGCTAGAAGCCACTGACTGCAATAACAATAAAACAAAGCAAATCACCAAGCAGCAGTGCTCCTTCTGCACTTTCACACAGGCAAAGAAGATTTCAGCTCATCACATCTACTTTTTAAGTGTTCACTCAGGCTTTCTGTGAAGTTTTGGGGTTTTACTCCCAGTCCGGCCATTTCAGATTGCCTTCAACTGAAGGCACGCTGCAGATTTCCACACATCGTGTTTTGTATTTCTCAAAATGCAGAAACCTCAAATGAAATTTGTTGAAGACATCTTTGTAATTAAGTTCTATTCAGTCAGATTTGATAAAGTGGATTAGTAATATATTTTCTCTCCGTAGTGATTGAATAGGATTGAAAGGAAATTTTTGTATCTAGAAAAAATAATTAGTGTTGGAAGATATCATCATAGATAGTTTTAACTTGTTAACTAGTTTAAAAAACTGTGTGTTTGATAATTTACCTTCAAAGCTGAAAGAGCGTGAAAGAGAAGGTCACCCATTTTTTCAGGAATGCTTTAATTCTGCTCCAGTTTGAGTCAGTGAAGCTAATCTACAAGCCCTAAGGTACCATCTTCTCAAAACAAGGGGTGACTATTCCATTTAAAGCATCTGACTACCTGGAGTCTGGATGCAGTAGTTAAATGTATATTAAGTTTGCTAATGATACTAGACTAGGAGATACCATGGACTGCTAAGTGTAGAGAAGCCTTACAGAGAGATGTGAATAGGTCTGAAAGCTGGGTAATTACCAATCAAGTGAAATTTAACAAGAGCCAAATGTTGAATTCTGCACCTAGGACAGTGTAATCCTGGTTATACATAAATACTGGGGGTCAAGAGATTGGAAGGCAGCCACACAGAAAAAGATCTTGGTTTCTGGCTTGATGACAAATTGAATGTGAGTCAGCAGTGCCCTGGCAGCAAAAAAAGCCAGCCACGCCCTGGGGTACATCAAGAACAGCATCACCAGCTGGTGGAAGGAAGTGATTGTCCTGCTCTATTCTGCTCTGGTGCAGCTCTTTCTTGAGCATTGTGTGCTGAGATGGATGCCTCAGTATCAGAAAAGCATCAAACTGTTAGAGTGCGTCCAGAGGAGGATGACCAAGATGGTGAAAGGCCTTAAGGGCAGAACTTATGAGGAGCAGCTGAGATCACTTGTTTTGATCAGATTGAAGAACAGAAGGCTGAGGGGTGACCTCTACACAGTCTACAACTTTTTCAAGGCAGGCAGTGGAGGGAGAGGTGCTGATCTCTTGTTGATGATCAGTGACAAGGAAATAGAGTGACATTTCATCAGAGGAAGGTTCTTCACTGCGAGGGTGGTCAATCACTGGAACAGGCTCCCCAGGAAAGGGATCACGGCACCAAGACTTGTCAGAGGTCAAGGACCACTCTGGATGCTGCTATTAGTCTTATGATTTAGTGTTAGGAAGTCCTGCAAGGAGCATGGAGTTGGACTTGGTGATCTTTATGGGTCCCTTACAAGTTGGGAAATTATATGATTTTATGATAATATTGCATCTTGTCATGTATACTCCACATGTATTTTCTCTCTCTACATCTACAGTGTTTGTAGATATAGGCAAGGAATAACATGTTCCATAGTTAAAGAGCTAAAAGAGTTCTTTGTATTCTAACTCAGAGGAATTGCCTATTCATGCTTCCTCCACATTGTTCTGTTTAATCTTGAGGTCATGCTGAAGTTTTATACTCCGTATGGCTATGAGATAAACAAGTTGTGAAACCGAATGCAGTCAAGTGCCTGAATATGTTAAAAAACCTTGGAAGAAAAGCATTCAGGCAGTAGCAAAGGATTAATGTTATTTAGGTTGGGTTTTTTTTTTTTAAGATGACAGTCTATTGCATTCATGGAGAAGAGGATTGCCCAAAACCTAGTATGGATATTTATTTATGTCAGCATGCATTTTGCAATTAAAACCAACAGATGACTTTGTGCCACAGGGTCAGGGAATTATACCTCATGCAAAGCTTTGAAACTTCTGAGCCAAGTTCATTATTCTCTTCTAAGGCTGATTCACTGGAAACAGTGGAAACCTGCTCTATGAAGAGAGTATTAGTAATACCCATGGCTCAGGAACACTGCTCATGTAGAATTCTTTAGCCAAGCTTTCCAATGTGAAGACATCTAGAAGGGTTAGGATTTCAGTGAGATATTATGTGATTGACTCTATTCTCTGCTTTTTGATAGCACAGCAACTTAAAGCTTTTTTTGTTTTTCCTTTTTTTTGGTTGTTGTTGTTGTTGCGGTGGTGGTGCTATAGGAATTTCCTATAAAAGTTTTGATGTCACAGTGTTGTGATCAGCAGTAGTGAAAAATGGATGGGAGAAACTACACTGGCTCTTCATACCAGAAAAAGGATAAAGTAAAAATCAGATTGAAAGTGTCTTTTGCTTAGAATCTTCTATTTTATAATACTGCCAACTGGAATGCAGCCATCAGAGGCTCTGTTGTCCTGACACTCTCTCTATCTCTTCTTGGCTGTCCTGAAAGGCTTCATGTCAATGTGTCATAACAGTAAAACTTGGTTTGTAACTGTTGAGCTACTCTGGACTACAGTTTACCCTTGACTAACTAATACTGTCATGGTGAGGATTTGCTCCTTTCTACTTGATCATTGGTTATCCTTAATAAATTTTTACCAGCCAGTCTCATGGACTTTTTAAATGTAGTTATATTTTCTAACCATGTAACCTAACTTACCTGAGATAAGTTAGGCAAACAGACTTATACTGAAAATACAGTAAATCAGGAGTGGAAAAGGAATATATCACTGAAGATAAGCTTCTTGTAAAGAATGCTCTGTAGTTGAAGTGTTCACAACTTATGCAGAGAATAAGGCTAAAACATTTCATTAAGGATAAGCTAAGCTACTAAGCCCTACAAAATGCCCTGGAAGCCAGAGAGGGAACTTCCACTGGAACTTTTTTAAACAGATGTCTCATTGTTGGACTTCCATTTTAATTATTATTAATAATTTAAAAAATCATAAAATGCCAGAAGACTGAAAGGCTCACTTAAAAACCTACACAGATCACCAATTACACCCAGACCCTATTGGTTATAGGGTTATTTTTGGTTGCAGACTTATTCATGCCTCCTATACATACGTGATGTTTTGCATCAAGACTTCTAGCAGAGAAGCCTTGTATTGAAACTGTTGGTGCAACTCCAGAGAAGGGATAGGAAGTTGGTACAAGGGCAGGAACACCTGCCCTAAGAAGGTAGGTAGAGAAAGTTTGGGTTGTTCAACCTGGAAGAAGAGAAGTTTCAGAGATTCACAGATTGACAGAATATTCTGAGTTGGAAGGGACCCACAAGTATCATTGGGTTTGTGTGGAGACCTCATAGCATCTTCCAATATCTGAGAATCTGGAGAGGGACTCTGCATCAGAAACTGAAGTTACAGGACAAGGAGTAAAGAGGTAACTGGAAGAGGGGAAATTTAGGCTAGATATTAGGAAGATATTCATTACTGTGAGGGTGATGAGGCACTGGAACAGGTTGCCCAGAGAGGCTGTGGGTGATCAAATCCTGGGAATGTTCAAGGCCAGGTTATACAAGGCCTTAAGCAACCTGGTCTAGTAGGAAGTGTTCCTGCCCAGGAACAGTTGGGACTAGATGATCTTGAAGGTCCCTTCCAATCCTTGTTGTATGATTCTGTGATTTTATGAGTTTATGAGAATGTATCATCAAGTAATAGACAGGGGCATAACCCCTCTTGGGCGAATGGTAAAAAATCCAAAGAAAGATACTACATAGCACAAAAGCTACTTAGAGCCTGAGTGCCTCAATCCCACTTTCAGTGATGATTTACCATGGACCCACCAAAGTCAGAGTCACTCTGAAAGGGCCAGTGTGATTGCAAGGTGATGCAGTAGTGTCTGTTTTTCTGTGGTGTTTTTGTCATTCACACTGCAGCTGTACCTGCTGATGTTCCATAGGCATATTGGAAAATGTCTTTTTGTCTGTTGAACTTTGGAAAAGAACCCCAAAGGCCTCCCAGAAAAGAAGAATGTTTATTTTGAGACTGCTTTAATTTACTTTATATTGAATATTGCCTTGAAACAAAACCTCAGATCCAAAACCCCATAAATTTTGGTAAGAAGGCTAAAATTTCAATTTATATTCAAGTTCTGTGGTTTGGATCTATCCTATTTCATATTTTCTGGAACAAAAGACTTGGCTTCTTTCACTTCCTTCTGCAAAATGGGTACTTTGTGCCTGGTAGCCTGAAAAAGATTTCGTTTTAGTTAATCTGCAGGAAGCCAAGATTTTGTTTTTTCTACCATGCAGAAGAAAAGGAACTATTTTTATTTTATATCTTGAAGCTAAGAAACCTTTCTGTCTTATGTTTTGAAAAGGCAAAAGCAATGGTGAGTGTAATTCCCTTGAAAAAATGAAAACTGCTCATAGAAAAATTTCCTGGACACAGGCTGAACAAAATAGTAGAGAAAACCTGTTGAATATAAGGACAGCTTGATCCCTAGTCATTGTTCATGACAAAAAAGACAGCTAAACTGTATACACTGCATGGGAAGTCCTCTGTAGGTTGTCCATATGTATCTGATGAAACAGAGGAAGGGAAATTATTCCAAAATTGAATGTAACATAGTGAAAAAGCAAGTGTATCATACCTCCTCAAATGACACTCTACTTGGAAGACTAAACCATCAAGACAGAATTAACAGCTTCAATTTTATCTACCCTTGTCAGGTAGCAAATTCTATAAAATTTTGTGTTTTTACACTAAAGCTGCATAAGCATGCGATTTTCAGGACAATAACCCGGAATTTGAAATTAGTAATGTAAAGAAAGAAAGATTCTATTTAATAATGTTATTTCAACTCCGTCCAAATGAGAAAAAAGCTGAAATCCCTAATGGATGAACTAAGCAGATATCTCTAATTGTAACTCTTATTCAAAGCAGTATTTCAGAACAAAGATTAAATGTTCTTAGCACAGACATAAAGGGCACAGAATCTACTCATGAAAACAAAGACATCAAACTAAATAAAAACTACAGCAGGCAAGAAGATCAAGCCTAGGTACCAGGTTTGCTTATTGCCTCCACAGAGAAACACAATAATCTTTAGCAAAAAGGGGATGGAAACTTCTAATGATGTTGTTGTCCCGTGCAAGTGATCATGGGGACAGGAATGTCTAGCTGGCTGAAAGGCATCCAGACACAGAACCAGAAGCAGCAGCATTGCCAAAACCCAACCTTGTGTCCCACCAAATCTGTCATGCTGAGAGGTGTTTGTTTTAACTGAGGCATAGTGTTATATCACGTCCAATCTGAGCCAATCCCTTGTCTGGAAGTGTGCTATTGGGTCTTATCAGATCAGGGGCTGCTACCCTTCCCACTGATTCAAGCCATATGCAAGCAGTTTAAATTCTATCCCAGTCCCTGTGATTAGTGTTTCCACTCATCTGTGGAAACAGATGAAGGTTATAGACCTACAGAGATGCTTTAAGAATGGAGAATGGTTTTTTAGAAACAATCAAGGAAATTAAGAAGTGTGTTTCTGAATCTGACATCAGTGATTCAAAAAACCTCTATCCATCTCTAAAAACACTTAAATTCTCAGTGCAAAATAATAATGTTTACTTTTTGTTTGTTTAGAGCCTATCAGAATAACAAATAAAAAGAATGCTTTTTGTTTGTTCTGTATCAAGCATTTGGTTTAGAGTGTGACTGCTTACGTCTCAAAAAAGTAATAAATGAAAGATTATTCCCTGCATGTGAACTACATTCTTATAGTAGTAAAACATTTAAGCATATGCTTAAGTCAGTCTATATACAATAGATCCTCTAAATATAACCCAAAGAGCTAGATGGAACTTCTTCCAGGTTTGTTTGTGCCTCTGGAGTCTCCAAATGACAAAAAAAAAAAACAAAAAACTAATGAAAGACCTCAGCTGAATTCAGTGAATTGTCCTGGCTCCATGCAAGGCAAGAACCTTCCACCCTTGGTATGCCCTTCCCTATCTATAGGTACAGAACTCTTTCCAGCTTCTACTGAGCTCACTGAAAGTCCTGTGATTAATTTCATCACAAGTGGGAGCCAGACAGAAATATCATCAGTTTGATGAAAATTCAATGCATATGTTAAAATAAAGTAGGATCACATCTGCATTTTGTCTGCATGCTAAACAATAATGTGGTTTTTTGTGCTATTTTTGAAAAAAAAAAAAATTTGACTGTTCTTTCCAAAGGAAACTTGGCAACAGTAAAATCTAGATATAAAATCTAGTGGTTTAAAATTTCAGGCCACCAACATTGATTTAACAGTCTAAAAAGGTTTTCTTGCTCTGGGAAAGTCTATACAGACTGATACTTTTTCTTTTCCTTCAAATCTTGGATAAAAAAAATAAAGTAATTTAAATTAAATATTTCAAGTGCCAACTTGGAACAAATTTCTGTAGCCAAATGCAGATTTTTAATGGGCAGGCAGACTTCCGCTGTGATAAAATCACAAATCATGGAAACAGTAATTCTGCCTCTATCTACAGACAGGCAAACAGACCAACATATAGAAAGGGCATACCTCTCGAATACATTCAGATATTTGCCTTTATAAGGGAAGAAATTATTACTCTTGAGGGGCATAGCCATAAGTGAATCATCGAGTATCTCTCTCGCATATGAAGATAGATGGCATATTTGTCTAAAGATGTGGCTTTTGTCTCTCATTCTCTCTCTCTCTGTGAGGGAGACTCATTTACAGCAAGGATTTATTCACCACTGCAGGATAAATGAGGATAAATTACACAAATGTATGTGAGTGTGTGACTATCTATTCACTACTCATAGTGAGAGTGATGAAACCACTGTGTTCTAAATATAGATGGGGAAACATGTGACCATTAAAAAAAAATCTGTGAATACTTTTTGGTTGATTATCTTCTGACTTTTGTTGTTTGTGCAAAAGCCTTTGCTATGGATGCTGTCATTCTTGCCATGTTATTGTTAGTGGTTCAGCATTCTCATTGGTTGAATTATTCTATAGTATGTCATATAACTGAATTGGAATGGTGGATTTCAGAAATATCCCTCAGTTTCTGGGAAACAAAGAAATCTGGGAGACACTGCTTACAGCCTGTAGAATAGTTTATCCCAATACAAACAACAAACAGAAAGAAAATTTAGAGACCAATAACGTGTGCACTTCAGGGTATTTGGGACTGTTTTTATTGTGGGTTTGTTTTAGTTTTTAGCATTTTTTTGCAATTTAAACAGCCATGACCTATTTTTAAAAGAACAGATTGGTGATGATGTAAACTGGTTAGTTGTCTTCACATGCTCTAGATAATTTGAGAAGACAGTCACACCTTCAGTTGTTTTCTTATGGCTACTTTTCAAACAACTTGTACTGTCTTAATCCAATTCAACTCCAATGAGAACAACAGATTTGAAACTTCTTTTTTCCCATTTTTGTGTATTCTTTGATACAGACATTGCCTAGGCTTTCAATTTCTTCATTCTGGTGTACTCTACTTCCCCTGGCTTGCTTATACATAATGCAGAGCATGCAATGATCAGGGTACTTAGGCCCATGCTTAACTTCACTTGTATCCATAATGCTATGGATGGAATTCACATGGTTAAAATTAGGCATGTTAGTAAATAATCTGTCTGAATGGAGGCAGTGAACAATAAGAACAACTCTTTTATTAGAAAAGCTAATATTTGTCAAGTGCAATGAAAGCATCATAGGGAGGCAAGTATAGAAGATAGAATGTGCATGATTTTTAAGATACCCAAATTTTAGGAATTCAGGTTAAGGTTTCCATGGTGATGCTATCTTCATCTACTTCCTTATGAACTTGGGTCTCTGCTGAGTTCCACCCACATAAAAGGATAGAACAGGGTCAAAGGTTTTCTGTGCATTGCCAAGTAAATTGCAACAGGAGGAATGACTGTTCAACTTAAGTATTTTGTATCTAACATGTCAAAGAATTCGTTTTTCTTCAATGTCCCCTTCTTTTCCTTAGTGTTCACTTCTCAAAGGAAAACCCTGATTCAAGGGTGTGAATTGGAAAAAAATAACATATTTTAGGCAAGGCATATCCTTTAATACTGGCAACACGAGCTCAATGTAAGCTACAGTGAGCAGAAAGGAGGCTTATGCTGCTTCTGCAGCAGGACAGTCCTGAGGATTGTCCAAACAAACCTTTGTCCAGTTGTTTAAATTTGAAAGTAGTTACCCATGACCCCAAGTATCCCTGGAGAACAGTCAATCTCTGGCCCCTTTCTTGGCCAGCCTGCCTCACCTGCTAGTCCCCTAGTCAGAAGAATGCAACCTAACAGTTTGAACTGCTGGAATAGTACAAAGAGAGTGGTATAATGGTGACCAATTCAGAATGCAGATCTTTAGTTCAATGAAAAGTAAGTCAGCCTTTAGAAACATGTCACCCCACTCTGTACATCACTTTGATTTTCTAGTTTCCTCTGCTACATGAAGCATAAGGTTCCTTCTTCCACTTTGCTTTTTCTTTGAGGCCTCTCTCTGCCTATTCAACCTGCAGTTTTTGCTCAGTTCCCAGCACATGATGTCTGCCTCTGCTGGCTCTGGTTGTGGGCATCCTTTGCCCACTTGTTACATTTGCAAACAAGTCCCTTTGGGTTACCTTCCATGCCTCTGCACTCACATATGAGAAGAATTTCCTATAAATATCTGCAAAACCTCTTCACTGTCCTCTGTCTTATTGCTCTCTAAAACTCTACCAATGAACAGCTCTAAATCAGCCAGACTGCTGGTGTGTTAAGGCAACCACCTGTTATACCACTCGGTTTTGGTTTGTTTTTTCTTCATACTCACTTATACCCTTTCACACTGTATCTGTCTCTTACTATGATTATAACGTCCTCGGAAGCCAACATCTAATGTAACAGAATCTTAATCTGTTTGTACCCCACGGTACAAACTCTGGGGTAACAGCATAAAAATGAATGAGGCAGTCACGTAGGAAATGTGCATCGTCATGAAATGATAGCAGCTGTGATAGCATTGTCACAAAATGCAATCACGGCATAAAATACTGATCTCAATGACTGATCAAAGCTCTTTGACCTCAGTGAAACCCAGGAAATTGATCTTTGCCATTAAATCTTCAGATAGATACGTGGTTTTAAGTAATTTTTTTCTTCATTAACAATGATCAGAAACCTCCCTTTTTGAAGTGATTTTGATAATATCATTACCTGTTGGCCTGGGAATATCATTTCCTGTCTGATCTAGTTTTCATTTTCCTTTCTCACCTACCTGTTCTGCAGTGCAGAATTATATGTGTGCTTATATACTGCCAAAAATATTTATCACTGTTGTCTGATAATTATTGACAGGGAGAATATTACATGAAGCACTTTGTCTGAATTATTCTATAAATTAGAGGAGGTTATGCTGGTGAATGATCAAGAGTGGTTTACATTTATCATGTTATCTGAAGCTAAGCAAACAATCCTTTTAGAAATACTGCTGTACAATACAAGCTGGCCAAAACCAGCCTTGGACTTCAAAAATGCCCACTCATGTTTAGACTGAATATTCAACGCTTCCTAGTCTTTGTTTCATAAATATAAATAACCATTTGGAGGAAAAATTCTTCCTAGAAACATGCATATCTCAAACTGGAAAAATAAGAAACATTTTTGAGAAGTGAAAAATGCTCTGTGATAAGAACATGCTGCTTCTATTAACACATTACTGGGTTTTCATTTTTTTGTTCATTTTACAAGAAGCTCAGGGCGCCCAGTACATGGGAACATCTTTCTCCTTTTCTTTCCCAATGCCTTTTTCTATTTTTTCTCCAAAAACTCAGGACTCAGCTGGCATACCCTTGACATTAATTTAAAGCACCTTTCGACAGTCTCCTCATCATGGACAGGGCTGCTCTTTTGAAAAAGCAAAACTCGCAGTCAATTTAAAGACCGTAAGCTATGGCCCGGGTCTCACGTGAAGCATCGGGCTTTCTCAGGTGTGAGAAGGGGTTCAGAGAAAGTTCAATTGCTCACAGCAAGACTGAAAAACGGAAAGGAGCCAGAAAGAAGAGGTCTCCCCCCGCCCAACACACCCGTACATCTGTCCCCGCCGTGCCTCCCCCTCGCCCCGCGACTCGGCAGACCGTACCCCAAGCACATCGGAAATGGACCCGGCGAGCTCGGCGCAGCATGCACTCGCGGGAGGGGAAGGAAAGGAAGGGAAGGGAAGGGAAAAGGGGATGCCTTCGCACGGTCTGATCATCACCATAAAGAGTTAAAGAGAGAGTGAAATGGCTAACGTACACACACCCCGCTCCATACCGGAGAAGAGTCTCCCAGCTGAGGTTTATGCTCTGTGAGGACCAGGCTGAAACTGACCGCCCCCACGGCCACGCTGGACACCCCTAACCCTATCTCCAGCACGGAGAGCACCAGGAGGCTCCCGATGATCTGGCTGCTGGTGCACATCCTCCCTCGGTCATCCTTCCTTTCCGATCAGCCGGGGAAACCGCGCATCCTCCTCCTCCTCCTCGGGCGCTCCCGCGGCCCTAAGTCGCCCCCAAACTTTTCTTCCTTCGCAGGCAGCCGGGGCGGAGCGGCGCATCCGCGGCCGGCGGGCGCTACCGAGGGTCGGCGGGGCGGCCCCGGCGCCGCCGGGCCCCGCGCAGGCAGCGCCGCGCCGGCCCCGAGCGCGGCCCCGAGCGCGGCCCCGGGCGCGGCCCCGGCGCGGCCCCGAGCGCGGCCCCGGCGCGGCGGAGCTCTCCAAGGTGCCGGGCCGGCGGTGGGTGCGCGGCTCCGCGCTCCTAAGGGCTGCGCCTCCGCCGGGAAAGTCGACCTTGTCCGCTCTCCTCCTGCGCTCTCATTGGAATGACCTCACCGGGATTTTTTCCCCCCCTTCTTGTTTCTCTCCCCCTTCTCTTGCAGGGCTGGGGGGCGGGGGGTAGAGGAGTGTGGCGAGCCCAGCCCGGCTATACTTATGTATGAATCCAGACCCAATGCACGGGCAAAGCGCACGGCAGCCCCGCCCCGGGGCCACAAGGCTCGGCACCTTCCCCGGTCCTCCCCCGGCACGTCGCTCGCACACCTCCGCCGTCCCGCGGCGGCAGGGCTGGCGGCGGGACGCGGGAGCCGATGCCAGCCGCAGGCGGACGCTTGAGAGGTGACCCTGCTCGGAGTGGGGGTCCGCAGGCCTCCCTCCTCCCAGGTGCTGCTGTCAAAATTCAGGAGGAAGCTCGTCTTCCTCTTGAATCAGTTAAAGGGCTGGAGTGCGCTGTGTCTCACCGCTGCAAAACTCTGGTCTTCTGCAAAACCCTACTGCCAAAAAAACCGATTTCTGTAGCCATTCCTGTCACTCACAATGGCCAGAACTGTGTCAGTCCCAAAGCAAATAAGCAATAAAGCAAAATAGAACAACAGATTCAGGGCTGCTAACTTGAGCCTTGCTGGATTGCTTGGTACCAATCTTTATTACTGTGCTTAGATACAGAGGATGTTTTGCCACTCTGACTACAGTTTTACCATCCAGATGTGCTGCACAACATGGTAACACACAGACACTCAATCTAGCACCTTGGCTTTCCTAAATATGGATCACCAACATTTGGATATTTACCTTAAGAAGACATAGACAATTATATCTCCCAAGTCTGTACCAGGATTAAAAAAATATTAGTGTCCTGCAGGATTTAATTATTTCTTCTATATACATGCTATGTTTTTTATTCTAACAAAAGCTTATATGGAATCTTTCCTTTTATCAAAAAATCTGCAATTCTTAACTTGTATATATATCCTACACTCAGATGTCAGAATCCAGAATGGCAGTCTAGATTTGTCCAATATTTCATGGTGCAATTTGGCAGCAAGAGCGTAGGATTAGTGAGGTCCTGACTGAATATTTTCCTTTGGACTTCACAACCTATCTTGTGTTTTGAGAATAGGTATTATATACACTTGGGAAGATTGGATCCACCATTGCAGATCAGAGTTTAGTCCTCATTTCTAGAAATTTTCAATACTTAATTGTGGTGAGTGGAGATTGGCATCAAAGTCTGTCACCTTACGGTGTTTATGCTTTTTGGGTATCCAAGAGCAAGAGTAAGAGGTCCTGAGACAGGATCTTAATGCTTTCTAGTTTAATACTTAATCTGTTTCCTATTTTCTCACACTTTTCCCCACTTCACAGGAGCAGAACAGTTGACTACATCTAAAGGAAAGCTCTGTTATAGTTAAAGCTGAATTGCCCCTTTTCATCTCTTATGTTTTAAATGTTACCTGACATCTCTTATCATTAAAAATCAAGGCACAGCATGAAAGTTCCTAAGCTACTATATTTATGTAGGAGGATGGAGAAAGCACAGATTTTCAAGTACCCACATGGGTGTAGGAAGGTGTTTCTGCAATGACAGTATCCTTATTATGTCAGATTGTTATAAACGCTGAAGTGTGCTATGGTGCAATGATTTTACTGCTCAGAGTATATTTTACTAGATCTTTAAAATCCAGTGGTGATAAGAGGGGAATTGCATAATGACAGACATAATTAATATATTTAACGCTTGCAGCCAGATAGAGAGCCTGTCACATCAGAATAGAGCTCATGTGACAGAAATAAGATTTCCATAAACAGCTTGTTTTATGTAACATTTCCTCTTCAGTCATAATAAGCTGTCAGAAAGATGGAGGGAAAGAGACCTTGTGAAAAGTGTGCCCTAGATGGAGATCACTTCACCCAACAGTTAATAAAACAGAGATATAAAACTGGGGTCCAACAGCAGGAGAGGAAGTGCCCTGGGTGCCTGCTTTCTAATCAGCAGGCTACAGAGAGGTGAAGAGCTGAGCACGACCATAGCCAGAGTTAATGACTGCTCAGGAGGAGCATCCTTTTAAATAAAGACAGGAAGGAAACATAAAGTTCTAATCACTACCTTTTTAAAATGAAAATATACAGTCTTTTTCCATGTAACTTGTGTCTATTTGTACTTTGGTGCTGCATCATCATTATGTGCTAATCAAGGCAATTAACTTTACATATGGGACTATTCATGCATACATTTCAGCACATGCTTACATCTTTGCAACATTAAGTTATTTAAATGCTTGCTGTCTCAACTGGCTGGTTTTGAAATGTTTCCTGTATTTGTGATTCCAATAACACAAATATTATGATGAAAGGAAAAAAAAGGGGGAAAAAAGAAAAAAAATCATTCAATATGCAGGCAAGTTTTCATTAAAACTGCAGAAAGTCAAATACTAAAATTCCATCTCCAAAGTAAAATTAATTGGAGTCGTGAGGGCCTTGGATCTTTTAATTTAAACTGTTGGATTCATGAACAAAAGACATCAATCTTATTCTTCTTGACTGTGAAGGAAAACTTTTTTTCCTCTCTTTTTTTTTGTCATTGGAGACTTTAAAAATGGTTCATGACAAAAAAAGTTCTAGTCATACAGCAGGATGAAAGGTAATTGGATGACATAGTACTGGCAATGAAGAAGTAGAAATCAGAGCAAAAAGATTCATTTATACTTAGTCCCTTTTACATGTCTCTGATGACCAAGAGACCCTAACAAGGTTATAGCCTCTCCATTGGAAACTACCAGCTTTATGTAACACTTCTGAGCATGTATTCATAGCTGAGTACACTCTGTTCAAGTGGTTCCATTTATTGATTTCCTAATTCCATGAGTCTCTAAAACAATGCTGTAAAGATTTTTATTATGAATAAGAACTGGTCCTATAGCATTAAGTCAGAGCTCAGGCCATTGAATCCAATTCAGCCTTGAAAACTGTGAATAAAATTGAAATTGTACACCATCCTGTGGCTGCTTAGAGGATGAGAAACAAGCTGGTGCAGTCCAAGAGGGGAAATACTCCCTAAGTAGTGGTGTTATTAATATGCAGGTATAAGGTAGCAGTTTTGGACAAATGGACATAACTTAGAGTGATCTTGGAAGCTGGATTACTCTTCTGCCTTATGGATTTATTTTCTAGCCAGTACCAAGCCTTATCAGTTGTGCTATCTTGGAATATTTGACATGACTAAATGACTTCTACCAGGGTATTCTCTCTGAAATGGAAAAATTCAGCTTCAAGGCAGCTTGCAAATCCCCTTCTCTTCACAAGTACCTTATGCTTTGAACTTACTTAGCAGATTCCATTTCTTTACACTTTTTTGTCATCTGGATCCCTTCAATCCAGTTTGACTGAAGAAAAACGAAGGAAAACCAGTACTCTGACAAACTCTTTTAAGTGTTTGGGGTGACACACTGCCTTGGGTTCTATTGATTTTATTCTAAAACCAGCTGTATCAATTGCATCCTATCTATAGAAATGCGTGCAAAACAGCCTTTGGAGCATTCCTTTTTTTTTTTTTTTTCTTTTTTTTTCTCTTTTCTTTTTTTTTTCTTTCTTTTTTTTTTTTTTTGTGCAGAATCAACTCTTAGTAAATTTTATTCTTTAGTCTGTTCATACTCTAAATTAGTATGTGCTGGTGTTCTAAAATGGGAAGAAAACCCCATTTAAAACTTGTACAGGAGAAGATAAGGGAGTGTAATTGATTTTGTCTGTTCAAAGTTCAATACACAGGCAAACTTTCTGCTGAATGAGTAGTTCAGGCCCAGTAAAGCTAGGATCTGTGTCACTCTACTGACTGTTAAGCTTGTTAGGTCACAACTGTTTTTCTTCGATCAAACATCAAGGCATTGGCACACAAAAGAATCTGATGACATAATCTAAAAGTACTTGGTGCATAGTTTCATTCTCACTCTTTGTATAGTTGCAGAAAGTTATTCTACAGCTCTATAGTACATCTCATAGCTCCACTCCTGAAGTTGTGGAGCCATGGAGAGGTGTTAGAGAGGATCAGCGTGATCAGTTGGACAGGATCACCATATGGCAGCTCAGCAAAGAGAAAAACCACTGCTGTGGACTGCCTTCTTGTACTGTACTCAATACTTATTAAGCCTACCATGACAGTGAGCATTTTGTTCAGACCGTTCTGAAACCTGCCTACAGCCATGAAGAAATTGCACTTTTCAGTAATGCACTACCATAGAAGGTGTGAGCATACAAAAGTTCCAGATACAGTTCCTAGCTATGCCATGAGTATCTCACTGACATCTTCTGAACACATCTCATTTTCATCTTGTCCTCTGCAACGAACTGAGCGTTTTCAAGTGACATTCTTGTTGTCATTGCTGACAAGAGTCTGCTCCAATTCACTGTGCTGTTTGGGAATACTGATCCGTAAAGAAAAAGGAACATAAATCTTTAATCTAAATAATTTATTTGATGCAACGACCAGGAAGAATCCTGACTTGGTTACCTTTTTTTTGTTTTATTATCTCGGTTGGTTAGAGCATGGTGCTAATAACACCAAGGTTGCAGGTTAGATCCCTGTGTGGGCCATTCACTTAAGAGCTGGACTTGTGGATCCCTTCCAACTCAGACTATTTTGCAATTTTGTAATTAACCTTGGATATTCCAAACAAAGCGAAAGTGAGATAACAAAATTATTGTCTTGCTATATAAACAGAATGTGTAAAACAATCTCTTCAGGATAGTAAATAATTGTGTGCTTTGAATTGCATGACTTATATGACATGTCTGACATCCTACCATCTTTCAGTCTCTGCCGTTTTCTTTTTGGGGTAAGTTTTGTATACCAGAGAAGCCCATCAATTAAACTCTTCTGATCTAAATTGAGTAAAAAATATTTTCTGACAATGAAGACTGCAATAAAACATTCTCAAACCTAAAAGGCTGTGAAATGGGTGTCTAACTAACACCTCAGTATGTTGTAGATTTGCCACTGAATTTTAGAATCCTGCAGCACTTCCAAGTAGTAAGGTTAGAAGGTGTCTTAGGAATATCAGCCTTCTAACATCTAACACATGTACAGCTAAATGTACACTGGATATGCTTTGTGAATCAGAGTCATTACAGCTTCCATCACGTAGATTCCCAAAGCTTACATTTTCCTAAATGAGTCTGAATGAGGGCTAGAACAGACCTGCATGTGTTTAGTGTCCTGACAGACTACATAACTCATGCATGAAAGGAGTTTGTGCTGCTACAGTGACCACGAATAGTACCAACTCAGAAACTAGCACTCAAGAACCTCAGAACCAGTATCTGCTCCCATTTTTGGCATCCAATACGCAAGGCAGAGTCCAAGCTCCAGCTGTTGCCTGCTCATACTTTTTGGATGAGTCATGAAAGAGATAACAGCTGGTGGGAACCCTGTTAAGAGCCCTAATCTGAAGCCTCACAGGATGGTTTTTCTTTTGAATAAGGAGTGTGGTTATTTTTTTCCTTCACCAGCTCTTTTAATGAGATCAGAATTTATCTTCCACTGAGTAATTTTTTTCTAGTGATGAGATACATTGTGTTGAAAAAAGTCCTTGACCATGGGACGTCTGAGCTGTTACTTGAGAAGATTTGATATGAGGTTTCTTTTGTGGCATTGTTCTTTGAAAAACAATTGTTAAAATTTTTGTGTCCAAGGTAGAGTACAGAAAAAAAAATCATTAGCAGTCTAAAATAAAAAAAATAAAGTATTTAGGGACTAAAGTTTAATTATTCACATTCTTTCAATGTTAGGCAAAAGTAGGAATTAATGGTTAGCAAAAAGAGTTTCCTTGAACTGTACATGCCTCCATCATCCCCTTTTCTCTGCCAAACTGTAATAATAATTTTTATTAAAACCACACTTCATGAAGAAAGTGAACAAAGCGTCCAAAATAGTAAGCTCAGAGGGCACAGAGTTGAAAGGGTGATTTGTCAATGTGCCTGGAATTCATGTTTTTTCTTGGACTATACCCAGCAGATTGTTAGTTACTGTAACACATGATGGAAGATCTGTAGTCTGACCCAATTCCTTGTCTAGTTAATAAAAAACTTACAACTGAATGAAATGTAAGTTGAATTGGGTATCAGTGTGTAATGGGTATTTGCTGGTGAACATTTACCAACAATTTTCACAGCTGAAAAAACACAAAGTATATTGCTAGACTACAGTCCTGTTACATCAGTCTATAAAGCTCAGATTATTTTTCACCAGTAATATCTGTAGGTTGCTGATAGTTTAGCAGCAGCAGACCCAGAATGGCTGGGGGAGTTGTCCAGTCACATCAGTGTCAGGGAATTAGGGGCTTGTGCAGAAATGGCCAATGCTAACAGCAGGAAGAAGCCATAGTTACCCTTTCTTTCTTTCACTTGATAAAGTCACATCTGGGCTTTGTAAAAATATATGCTACAGATACAGTATAATAAGCTAGAATTCTGGTATTACAGTTCTGAAAAGCAAGCATATCTGAAGCAAATATCCTTAGAGATGTTTCTGGGCTGTTGGTTGCCCTTGGTGCATTTGGTTCCCACATGTTTTGGTCAGATCACACACATACTTGACAGGTCTCATAGACAAAATCTCCTTTCACCCAAGTACTGACATACTTCACGCCAGGAGAGCTCTGCTTACTCAGGTAACCCATGGTGAGACAAGATACTGTGCTTTGGTTTGCATCTGACTCTTAATGATCTGTACTATCATACTGAGTGCAGTATCAGCTAATCAGCTCTCACACTCCTTCTAATTAAATGTTAAAAACAACAGCACACCAACAAAGCTATGTTCCTTAGCTAAATTGTTCAATGATTAATTTAGTAGTGTTTTAACCTGGGTGAGCAAGAAAAGAATTTATCTCAGCAAAAAACTGCTGAGGAACATATTAATTGCAATTGTTTCAAGATAAAGTACTCTGGGCACAGGAAGGATTACAAATAATTATCTTAAAATTGCATCCATCTGGCAGCAATTACTGTAGTTGAGCAATCAAAAAGATCTCATACCTTCCCAACCAGCAGAACAATGAGTTCTAGCTAAGAGTGATTTTGTAATAATTTCTAACGGTTGTATTACAGTAGCATTTTCACTTCTGCTTGGTGCTTTCTAGCTTGAAAAAGTGAGCACAGAGCTGTTTTCGTTTCTGGGTCAAAGATCATTCCCCAATATGTGTTCCTAATACATTTTTGACATTGTCTATTATATGTGATAATTACACTAATCTACTTTAAAAATTGCTGATTACTGCATAATAATTTTCAAGGGTTGGTTTGTGTATGTGTGGAGAAAATCAAAACACCTTAAAATAAGAGAATGGTAACCTAAGAAATGTGTATTTAAAAGACTTTCACCAATTGTCTCATGTCTCTGCTGGAAGGGAGCAGGTTATTTTCATGGGATTGACATTTCCTTCCAGGGCTGAGACTGTGCTGGGACTGGACTGAGACAGAGTCCACCAGACCTTCAGAAGGTCTTCGGTCATCTCAGCCATCCCTAGGAGACCATTCCCATTTGATTTTTGTATTTCTTGTTGCACTGGGACTGAACAGACTGCCTCTTGTGAAAGCATGATTTCCCTCAGCTTTGTTCCAAACTTTCTCAGTTTAAACCATGCTCATAGACGTCACTGATCCTGCTTTATGTTATTTTGACTGGTTTAACTACCATTAAAAAAAAAAGTAGAAACTATTTTTATGATCTATCAACCATTTGACGATGTTTCCCTTTTAGTACATTCAATATGAGACTTTTCTCCCAAGCATATCAAGAATAATTTTTTACATGTTGGAACGGTATATTTTTCTCAAAAATCAAGTCTTGATCTAAATGAAATGCCTCTTAAACAATATTTTCCTTCTGAAAACTAAATGTTAAATGTATGTACAATTAATAAAAATATCTTGAAGTTATTTTTGAGATTAAAAGTTAAAAAATTACGTACATTTTATCATGTCTGTAAGATGCCTACATAAAAATGGTGACAGTTCAGAAATAGATGCTTTTATGAAAAAAATATTTTGAAGAAAGAAAGAGAGGCCACTTCAGTATAACAAAAAGAACACATGTGTTTCCTCTCACCATGCTACCTAATCTCCCTCCAATAGCACTCTAGAAATAACAACATAGATTTCTGCCTGCTACATGGTGTTTGGGAACTGGACAGAAAAGATAAAATATTGTTAAAATAAGCATGTTTTATTTGGTTCATAGCTATTGTGGTCAAATGCAATTCAACATACATTAAAAAGATAAATTTCTGTCATTTACAGATTTAAATAGGCTTCAAATTAATCATGGAGTGCATTATTCTGTTTTAAATCTGGTGGAGCTGAACCAGTGAGTTATCACCTAAAAATCTACCCTGCGGGAATAGACATTAATAAAAACATCCTCACCCACATTTAACACCAGAGTAATTAAGGTTTCTAAATTTACCAATTCCTACCACACCAGATACAACTTTTTATTAGTCAGCTGTTTCTCAGAGCTATAATGCCTTGGGGAAAATTTTACCACTGGAAGATTGTCCTGTCATTCATAATTTATTTAAGGTTCCATGCACTGTAGATACAGATTACAAACCAAGATAGGGAATTTGGAGGGTATAGGGAAATATTCAGGTTCTTACAGGCAACATCCTTTTTAATATTATGCTTGTTTTATCATTGCTTCAAATTATTTAATGTTCCTCTTTCTGGTTACTGCTTTAGAAGGAAAATTTTCATGGAGAAGAATATGAATGCCCTGGTTAAGCATTCAAATAATGTAAATATATAAACCAAATTATGTTACTTGTTAACAATCTAAACAAACACCTTACTGAAATCTTCCTTAGCTTGCAAACACAGGTAAATTATTTCTATGTGGCCCAATCCATTTAATATTAATTAAAAAACAAACAAACAAAAAACCCCAACAAAACCCAGGGCATCACAATTTGGAAAGAAACCCCCAAACCAGAAATAATTCACCAGATTAAAATCTAAAAGGCTAGTAATATACCAAGAAAAATTCATAGTCATATTTAAAGTTAAATATGAAATAAGTCTCATCCAGATATACTTCCTATTCTCTTATATCACTATTAAACTGGACTATGTAGCTGAAGCTAGTGGGCCATCAGCAGATGTAAAAATGAGGGGAAGTGCTTCTTTGATGAGGTAAGTGATTTCTACACTGCATGCTCATGTATAATACTTATGTTTCCAGAGCAGCATAAGGAGATTTAAGTATATATTGGAGTCAGAATATTTGCTTCCCATTAAGTTTTGAGTCTATTAAATAAGAACATTTCCCATTTGTAAGACAGAAAAAAAAAAAATCCTTGTGCTTTTCTTTTTGTCTGATTTGATTTAGAGTATGCCCTTTCTCAGAGGCTGGTTCTTATTATGTGTCAGCACTGTGCCTCACTCCAGTGCCGTTTGTTGTCAGGGAAGAAGGCAGTAAGTGTTGTCACTACAGGTCTGAATCAGTAGGGTTTGGCTGTCGTGCCAGCCTTGTGTGGTTCTGGTCAGACATGGTGATGCTTCAGCCCAGAGCCTGTCAGCAGGAGAGTATCCTCATTAAAAGGAAGGTCCTCAACTGTTTAGGCTTTAAGGTTTCCTTGTGAGATGCTTCACAGTACCCACCTGGTCTCTTGAGAACAGGCCATGTCGCTGACTTCCCTCTTGTTTCAAGATGATAAAGGTCTTCAGCTAACTGGAGAAACACTAAATTAGGTTTTCCTTATTTGGAAATAAATTACTGACTGTTGGTTTAAATTTCTTTGCTCTCCATTTACAAAAGCGTGTGAAAAAAACTAATTACAAATTATATTTTATTAATCTTTGCTGCTGGGCAGAGAAAATGCTGTATAGTCCTGAGAATTCGTAACATGTCCGTAGGCATACAGTTTTCTTAATTTAAATAAACAAAACAATTAGTATATTAAAAAAAGCACTGGTTATTTCTTGGTTTTCAGTTTCCAAAACAAATTACTATTATTCATTGTACTTTAACTCCAGAACAACATTTTTCAAATTAAATTAATTCAAAGAGATCACAGGAAAATGCCTCCAGATGAGGGAAATACAGCATGATCTGTGACACAGGCTATTTTAATAGATGTCACTGGCTTCAACCCTTTGTGTTGCCATACAAGCATAAATCACAATTTGAAATTATTTGAACAGTAATGCAAAAAGAAACAAGAGGAGAACAATGTCTATAAATAGGGTCAAAGAATTTTAAGAGAACCATTCCTTTGAGAAAATATAAACAACATAAGTACTTTAGTTTGGTAATTTTTTTAATTAAAATTATTTACGTAGTTGCTTGATTTCCTATTAGTCATTTTGTTTTCCATTTTTTTTGTGGATCAATGTGAAATTACTCTCTGTTTTATGATAACAACTTGATGTTGCTGTGACAAAAGAAAATATTTTTACTTGACTTTGTTCCAATGGGACAGAAATCAATTTAGAAGCATTTCTTCCCAGAGAATAAACATCTTTCAAAGAAGAAGGGGTTTCTTACACCCCCTACAAGTTATCGTACTAGTTTTGTTCCACAGCTAGAGAGATTAAGGTTTAGGGCAACTAGTTGGTCTATTCTTCATACTACTTGAAAACTAGTTTTCCACACAAAAAGAAATTGCCTTACTTAAAATCCCAAGTCAGGTACAAGACATTTCCTGCTCCACTGGTCAATCTGCAAAAGAGAGAATAGTCCTTCTTCATACTCAGAACATCACATCTTGTTCCCTACTCATTCCTACTTATTCTCTCTCATCTTCCATTTCTATCTCTCTAGCTGGTAAAAGTTTTTCAACAGATCACTGTGGTATTTTAGAAATACCAATGCTGTGATATGGACTACTGCTCTTTCATTTGTGTTCTTTAAAGTCACATTTGTTTGAAAAAATAATTTATCGGTTTCTTCCTGTGTGTGTCTGCAGGAACTGGTGTCACCTCTCAAAGATTTGATCCTGCTGTCCCTGAAGTAATTCAAAAATGGCTGCCAAGATCTGGTACCCTGGAATAGCTGCTGCAGTAAACCCAAATGGAAGATTTTAAAAATTCAATGACAGCAACATTGTGGAGTATAATAATTTTCTACTTTGAGGGAATCCATCCCACCTCTTTCATTGGGCATCTTACCTGACAATGTAGATAAAAGTAAATACTTGCTTACTGTTTCACCACCACAAGCTATTGTATCAGTAACATAGAGCTAAAACAGATTTGGAAGAACAATCTGGATTTTTATCTGCTTTGTGTATCAGCAGCAAAATTGCCAGCTAAACCCTAATTGTGGATTCTTTATGACAGGTAATAATAGGAGATGCAGAGAAGAGCACAGCTTGTATTTCATCTACCATGCTGTGCTGAAAGAGCTAGCAGCTTAGAAAAAAATGTTTTGATTTGTAAGCAAAGCACATTTTATTTGGGTGTCACCAAGCAAGAATATACAAGGGACTGTACTGTAGAGTGAAGCTGACCCTGGGGAAGTCAATAGGAATTTTCCCAACGACTTTAGTGAAACCAGGATTTCGTTCAATATCTCTTTTCTCAACATTCTGCAGTTTTACAGGCTTGTTAAAAAATACCCTAAAAACATACAATCAACAAAAACAACAACAAACCCCCCAAAAATACAAAAACAACTGTACCAAACAATACTAGTAAATAACACAGGAAAGATTTCTTTGTAGAAATATATCATTGTCAAACACTCTGCCTTGCAGTGTAGACATGCTGCTCCCACCAACTTTGGCAGGAGCAGGGCATACTCACAACGGGAAGAATTTGACCTGTGAACTTGGTGCCCATTTAGAGGTTTGACACACAACCTCCAGACCCTTTGGATCTTATGGTCTTGTTCCATCTGTCTATATATTGACTATAATTTAGCATTATATCGTCAGCTAATCTCGCTCTTGATTTATTTCTGAGCAAATCCCAACCTCAAATCAAAATTACACCAATTCCTTTCAATGTGCAAGTCTGGCTAGAAGTTTTGTGTGACTGCAGATGATTTCTAAATCAGTTTTGCCATAATATGATATAGGATTTATATGCTGTGTTTTCATTAGCACAATGTACCTTTCCATATAGCCAGTTTTGTGCAGTAACTGGCTCAGTAAATCTCTCATTTAAAGTTGTTCCACAGCCAATGACTGAACTTGGAAACACACAGCAGGGTTTTTAAGATGAATCTCAGAGACTTTCCCTAGACTATGCATCCTTCTCAGGTTGGCAGTTTTAAATATAGTCTGGTTGGGAGCGACTTTTGCCCTCACTTCATTATAGTTGTCAATTATTTAGACAGGCATCTGACATTCGTAAATCTGGTGTCTCTTGTAAAGTCTCATGCCTGGTAGCACAGAATAGGTCTTTGAGCTCATTCTTTTCTGTTTTGCACCTGCCAAGTTCGTGCTTGTAAAAAGTAAGAAGTGATTCTAAAATGTCCCAAAATTGGAATAAAGTCATCTCACCTCAAGAATTTGTGTCATGGACAAAAAAAAAAAGCTAACAGGCAGTGGAGCTGTGGACCAGATTCTGCTTTCTGAGCCATAGTATTGACATTCTTATTTTTTGTTTATTCTCTTCATTGGCACAGTAAAGGTGGATTCAATCCTCTAAATCTTAAGCTAGGTTTTCCCGCCTTCTAATAAATGATTTAGACCAATGCTGGTAATATTTATGCCATGGTCTTCCTGGTTAGTCTTTGTCTAAACATTTTCATTCTATGTAAAACTGCTTATTAAGAAAAACATGAGTTAAATATGTAAAGAATTCAAATCACATGCATTTATCAACATGCCGCTTTCTTTTAAATTCTTGGTTTTAATATGCCTTTGTAAGGAAGAATCTTTAATAAAGAAGCTTGCTTCTCATCACTTTTGTGAAACAAATTACTCTAAATTTAGCTACTCGGAAGCTGATTTTCTAAGGCATTTCCTCTTAGCCTTTTCTCCACTAACCTGTAGGACAAAACAGCAAATGTACCTGTCAATGGCACATACTGATCTGAACCCATACCAAAAGACTGAGTACCATTGCTGATCCTTTGGAGCCCAAGAGTAGGAAACAGATGGCTGATCCAGCTGCCCATGCAGCACTCATTGCACAGTCTGTTCTGCCCTAGCTGCAGTGACTCAGTAGATCCTCAAGGCTTGAGTGAACAAGGCTTGATTGTGGTCCTAAAGAGCTAACACTGTTAATTATTGCAGCTGGTAATAATTTTTGATCTCTCAGCTTCTTTCCTTCATCTACTTTTGTGCTGCAACTCATTTTGGCCAATGGAATGCTCTTCACATGGAATGTGCAGAGCATTAATGGATTCCTGCTCATGGGTTGGCATAGAGCAATCTGATAGCATAACTGATACAATACCATTTGTTTGTATAACTATGCATCTATTCACCCTAATGACACTGGCTATACCAGTTTTTCCTGCCAGTAACAGACTTCAATCTCCTCCAACAGCTTTGCATTGAACTTCATAACCTTCAGGTCAATGGCAGATTGAACACAGCTGTAGGTTGTCTAGAGGGGAACAAAGGGGAACAAAGGCCACCTCACCACTTGTGCCAGCCAGGCTAACCAGGGCTGTCTGGCAGTCAGGCCAGCTCTTGAGCTCTGCAGAGCACATTGTGTCTTCCGTTCCATTAACACTCAACTGCGGCTTGTGTTCAGATCCTCATGGACTACAGGACCACTGCTGAAGAGCAGTTGCCTGCGTCAGGCTTTGTTAAAGACCAAATGAGATGATACTCATGTTCTGGCAGTCTGTACCCTGTGGTTCATCTTTATTCTTGAGAAGAGCATTGGTCTCATAAGAGATGCCATGCCCTTTTTTCAAGCAAATTAATTGGTTTCCAAAAGCATGGCTTCACAGAATCTGATGCTCTGCAATCACACTGCCAAATGACATGTTTGGGTGGGGGTCCTAATGACTGACCTCTGAGGGAGGAAGTCAGGGACTGCCCTGGTCCAGACACAGCCAGTTCCAGCCACCTAAATGGACCCACGGCAGGACACAGCTCAGTTCAACAGTGGAGTTGATGTTGACCCTGAACCAATCAGAGAAATTTGCAGTGACACAGTGAAATCCTATTTCAGAAATTACAGAAAGGCCAGAGGAGCAGGAGGTGCTTTGTGCTGGAGCAGGGACACCCCCAAGGCAGCTGAAGCCATGGACAAGCCTGCACCAGAGCAGATGCACCCATGGCAGCCCTTGGTATTTAAATGTTTATCATTTTTGTTTCCCAATAAGTGAAACGGTAATTACATAATGTAAATTAAGTTAAATTCCCCAAGCCAAGAATGCTTTGCTTGTGTTTCACTGCTGAGGGTTGTTTGTTTTTTTTTAAAATCATAATCTTTCTCTTGTTCTTCCTGTTTTCTCCCCAGTTTTACTGGAAGGTGTGGGAGTGAGTGAGTGAGTGAGTGAGTGAGTGAGTGGAGTGAGTGAGTGAGTGGAGTGAGTGAGTGAGTGAGTGAGTGAGTGAGTGAGTGGCTCTGTGTGCTTGGCTACTACTCAGGGCCAACCCACCATGTCATGCTCTTTTTTTCTAAGGATTATTTTTTTTCCTGGCTATTTTTCGTACTTCTTGTATATTTCAACTCCTTTCAAAGTACAAGAAAGTAGATTTCACAGTAATTCATGATAGAACCAGGGAAAGAGTAGATAGTTTGTTAGTTCTACATAGTACCAGATGTATGAGTGAACTTAATGACAGGCATTATGCAAGGTATGACCATGTATTTGGGTTCCATAAACTCTGAGAGAAAATTAACCACTTAAAGATGCATCTATATGGATGAGACTTACTGACAGAAAGATAAGTATTATTTCCCTAATAACAATTTTCAAATGTTTCTTCTTCTGTTTTCAGTTACATTTATATAATTTTCATTTAAATTCAAAGTTGCCTATGGGGGTTGTTTTCTAGGGTAAGATATTCATGTTTAAATACATGCCAGAATTTGGCCAGCCCTTTCTCTTCTCTGTACAACAATAACAGTTTAATTCCTCCAATGACAAGTTGTGAGATCTTGCTCATTTTTTTATTTCAACACCACACATGCCCAGGATTTTGCAGTGTAGTAGTCTCTTTCTTTTTGTGCTCTGAAAAAAATCAGTATAAACAAAAATACTGCAGCAAGTCTGTTCAATGATCCAGAATAACTTTATTTCTCTCTTTGTTCCTTTCCATATATAATTAGAAAAGTTTTTCCTTTCTCTCTGATGTGCCCTCCGCCTCTGTCTATCCTTGCCTTTTAGTTATTTCACTCTGTAATTGCACATTGTTTATTCTGAGGATCATCTTCTCATGACATCTTTATTATTTAAGGAGAGGTGCTCTGAAAATAATAATGGCAACTTTGTGAAAGTCATGAGCTGCACAATTTGTTTAAGAATACTCAATTTTTTTATTTTTTTAAAGTTTGTTTTTTAAGACTGAGCTCTAGAATAGTAGTCTTTCAGCAGTGGTTGTCCAGCTGGGGACATTGCTGTGCAGTTACTTTGAAATACAAAGAAATGCCTTTTTTAAAAAAGGCCCTACATTTCAGAGAACATTCCACGTCACCAAGATCCCATACAGTTGAACTGGTAGGTTAGAAATCTAAAGAAAGAGGGAAGAAGAAGATACTATAAAAAATCTCTTCTGAAAAGAGTGGTAAAGTTACAATGAACATGACAAAAAGAAGAAGGTTTAGAGACAGTAAGAACTTTGCCTTGCCTTTGTAAAAAAGGGAGAAGTATTGGAAGGGTTTAATTGTTTTGGTTTTTTGTTTTTTGGGTTTTGTTTTTTTTTTCTGTTAATAAGAAGCTATTTCTTTCCATAATTAAATCTGTCTCATGGGCTTCAGGAACCTGATGATGATGATGGTGGTAATGATAATGATGTTTGCTATGTGTGTAATTAAACATCCTACACTAGTATTTTGCAATGTTATTTCTAGAAAGCCTTAAATAAATCCAGGCAAATTAGAAGCTATTTCAGGTTAAAAAAAGGGTTTTAAGAACACTGAGTACTCCAGTAGTTTTTCTCAGTGTCTTCAGGAAAGGTGTTCACCTCAAAGCATCCAACATATGCACAGAAAGAGGCTGTGGGATATCTGTTGCTGATTCAGATAGGGTGCAAAATGCTCAGTCTTGATCTGGCCAAATAATAGAATGATTGCTTGATACTGTGCTGAAATACAAAAATTTTATTCTCTGCTCTGCAGTAAAGCTCATCCTCTGTTATTCTCTGAATATTTGCTTGGCCTCACAAATCATTTGACTATGTGCTCAATTTTGGTGAAATTGCTAAACAACAAGCTCCCGTTGCCTGCTTTTTTCCCTAGGTTAGTGAACCATCAATGGTGCAATTCATTTTTCTACCAGGCAACAGAACTGAAAGAACAGAAAGAAACACTATTTGCTCATGATCAATTTTTAATTTAAATACATGTCCTCTTAACTAATCACATTTATTTGTGTTCGTGGACAGTAGGTTTCTAGTTTGGTACAGTTAATGGAGTGTTTTCTACAAAATGCACATTAAAAATTAATGAAATCAGCATGAACAAACAAAAGAAATAATTTTATTTGCCTGGCCACATAATTTTGTAGACTTTTCTTCTGTTTACTTAAATGCAAGAAGTAAAACATTCATAGTATTAGTCCTATGTGGTTGTTGGGATAAATGGTTTCTCCACATTAAACTGTTGATGGAGGCTTACTGCCAGCCTTCCAGTTCTTCATGCTTTGCAATGCACCAACAATAGAGCTTTGACAATGTTTTTAGAAAATAAAATAATTATTAAAAAAAATTATTCAAGTGGAATTCTAAATACAATACATCAACCCAAGATAAGCTATTTAGACATATTGGGCACAGACAAATCTTCTGCTTTTATAGCATAAGTAAATGCTTTGAGTCAAGGACTCAGTGGAAATTCTGATAGTGCTAAAGCGATGCCAAAATGGGAATGAAGTCCTTCAGGCCTGACTTTATGGGGTTGTGGACACACAGTAGGACGTGTTTTGGATGCTTTTAGAGTGGAAATCATAAACATTGATAGCTGCCTACAGTACCTGCTGTTATAGCTAAGAGCACTCAGATGGCTAGCAGGATATGTGATTTTTCAGGACCTCTACTTTATAGGCTCACTGTGGTTCTGGTGGGCTGGCCTTGGCGGGAGAACTGTTTGATCAATGGTGAGTGTTTTGGTAATCCAGCTGGACAAGACATAAAAATTTTTAGGCAGAGTCCAACAGTACTCCCAAGAAAAGTTGCCTCTGCAAAAAAAGAAGTTAGCCTGAATAAGGGAGAGAGGCTTTTCTCTGCATCACTCAGGAGATCAAAGATCTGTCTGGATTGCCAGATTGAACTATAAATTACATTGGGAAGTCTTCTTGCCTGAAGAAGAAGTCTTTCTAAATAGTACTGGAGATAATCCAGAGGGATCAGTAATTTTAGGCTGGCCTGATAAACAATCAGTTCTCTCTGATGGCTCACAGCAAGCTAACAAAATGTTTTCCTGTAACAAATGCTAGTTCTGAAGCAGGTAACTCTCTGGAATGCTGTAGAAATAAATATATTTGTTATAACTTTCCATCTAGCTCCTTCTTCCTTTGTGAATCATCAGCTTATTTTTGATTTTCTGAGATTGACTATGTAAAGTGGTGGTGCAGCTTAAGCAAAACACGATGAGAATCAGCTGTGAGATCTGCCACAAATCTCAGTGAGGTCATGATGATAATAAATGTTGATCAAAGCCAAAAGCAACTATTATGGACCCAAGTAACACAGCAAATTAATCATTGGCTCTACAGAAGAAATAGCTCTAATTGTCACACCAGCTCCTAAACATTAGGCTTAGATTTCTGCTAAAATCAAATCCTTAAGAAAATATCTGAACTTTCTTTCTTTATATCCTGAAACACCAATGCAGCTGGGCAATTTTAACCATCACAACAGACTTTCAAAAGAATAGATTTTGAATGATTAAACCAACATATTTTGGGTCTCATGAAGAGAGAATAAAATGTGCCCTGGGTAGGAAGATTCTACACACAATGTGTACAAGACCATGCTGACCCTTTTATGCAACACACCTGCATCAGTTGTTGAAGTTGCTGTCTTGAGAAGTCCTAATCAAGTTCAAAAAGTGAGAAAAAAGTATCTGTTAATTGAACAATCTCCCAAAAATAAGGAAGAATATATAAAAGAGGAAAAAATCCTAAATAATTCTCTCCACCCAAAGAGGAATAAAAAAAATCTTCAGCCTAGAGCAATCAACATCCCCCTTCATTTTTATTTCATTTTTTACCACAAAAGAATCAATAGAACCCTGGGAGAAGGATACTGGGTGTATTGTATGAGCTGTGCTATACTTTTCTAAACTACAAAGTAATTGTTAAAATGAAAAACTTGCAGCATTACTTCAATCACCAAGGTCATCCTTCAGCTCAGTAAATCTGTCAACAAAGCTACAAACTATGGGATTTTACATTTTGGGGGAGAAAAATAAAAGAGAGGGCTTCTAATTTTAAGCAGGTCGGAGAAAAGAAGGAGGTAGTATTATCTAGCAGGAGAATTCCAGGTAGCATCATTTACAGAGGAATGCAAAAGTCTGGACAGGAGATTAAGTATCAGAACAAAATAATATCTAATGAAATCATATCTAAATGCATCAATCCTGAAAAAAGCAGAGCACACTTCAAAAAACATTTCTGGTGTCATCTCTCCAAAGGTCACAATGCAAAACCATGACTATTTTTATGCAATCTTGTATATGAAATAGCTTCATGTGAGACAATGCAGTACTCCAGATGGAGTTGTGGAATATAGCTTGACTCTTGACAGGTGTTCCTCCTATATATGTGCACCTGCACATACATATGTTTGTGCATAGTAAGTATTTTCTATGTAGCACACATGAAAATATTGACAAAGAATTATATCTAACAGTAAAATGAAGTGAGGGGAAAGCATCAAATTCAAAGTTAATGGAACTGCATTATTGTCTATGAAGTCATACCACTTTGTGATATTTACCTGAATTCAATTACAGCAGAAGTTGATATAACACAAAGTCTAACTGACTGAGAGCTTAAGAACCAAGTGTGTTAAACCTGCATGTATCTAATTAAAACAGATTCATGGAGAGAGATGAAGATGCAACCAATATTCCATTAATGTCTATAGCTGACAATGGAATGCTAAATGTTTTTAATCCCTTCATAGCTGCCATAAGTATCAATTTATATCACATAGGGACCTTTGTCTTTCTTCATCATGATTCCCAACAACATTTTAAGCAATTTATTTCCAATTTAAGTTCATAAGCTTACTTCTGCTCTGGTCTTTATTAAGGCATGTCATAGAACTTGTTCTATGTTTAAATGAAGTAAAATATACAGCTATGAGTAGATATGGCTGGATTTGGGGATGAAGGAAGAGCAATGGCTGGGGACTTGCAGGCTGCAGAGTAATTTTGGGGGGGGGTATTGGTAGTCTGCGAACAGCAGACAGGAGTCCTCCCTTAGCAGCCAAGAAGGTCAGCAATATCTGAGTGTATAAACAGCAGTAGAATCAGTGGCTGGAGGGAAGTAAATATTCCTCTTTACTTAGCATTCCTTAGACCACAAATGATTAGATGTAGATATTGCATTAAGTGTTGGGATCCTCACTACAAGAAAGAGTCTGATAAATTGGAATGAAGTCAGTGGAGGGCCACCAAGATATTTGGAAGCTGCAGGATTTTGCCTTGTGAGGAGGGGCTGACAGAACTGGCCTCGACCAACTTGGAGAAAAGATAGTTCCTGGAAGCTCCCAGTTGGGCCTGGGGGGAAGTTATTGAGAAATCAGGCTTTTAACAGCTGTATGTACAGCTGTGAATGGTGGGAGGCTGGGAGGCAAAGGGCCCAAGATGAGAGGCTTCAGAGAGCTCTTCAGACTGGATATGACACAGACAAAGAAAAAAAGACTGATCATGAAAACAGCTGAGCAGTGGAACAGAGTGCCTAGAAAGTTTGTACTGTTGATAGCCCTGGAAGTTTTCAGTATCAGGCTGGACAGAGACCTGAAACAGCATGGTCTGATCTCTGAGCTGGTCCAGCTCTGAGCAGGAGTTTGGTTAGGAGGCTTCCTGAAGTCTGTTCCTGACTTCTATTGCCCTGTGATTTTAGGATAGCTTTCAAAATGCATTCATGAGAATATGAATAAGGAAATATTTCCTACGGCAGATTCTTGTTTATCAACACTAAGGGAGCTGATCTGTCCTGTTGTGTGGTTTATTTTTCGGATTTTTTTTCCCTGCAGAAAGTTCTGCCATTCAGGAAGCAAACCTTAGTAATAAAACTGACAAACTCACATATGGCCTTCTCAAACTGCATTACAAATGATTAATTCATTAGTTTAAACAGACTCAAGTCAGTATTTTATAAAATTATACAAATATTCACCATTAAAGAGTTGAATCTGAGGTGATTCAGCGCATAGATCACCTAGTGTGATTTTGCCCTATTCCTAGATGAGTACATTAATTTTAGTCAGGCATGAATATTTACAGTCACAAAGCATAAACTTTCATTTTTAAAATATTTTGTAATTCTCTCTTAGAAGCCGCTGTTCTGGTAAATTCTTTTGAAACTGGATTAATTTATCATAACATTAGCAAAGAAGTGGCACAAATGTAAACATTGAAAAATGAAACAGTTGAAAAATTTCCTAAAGTCTCTCAGACTATTCACATTTAAGAAACCAGATTTTCTGATTATAGAAGTTTTAGCTGGTGTTCAATGATTGTTAACTTGTGCACATGGCAGGAAGATCAAGCTCATTGCTCTTCTGGCTCAGAAAGTCATGAGACAGGCAAGGCAGGAACTATACAGACAAATATTTTAGCAGTCTGGTTTTACTGGCCGTATTACCATTTTTATAAATTATATATATTACTTTATTATATTATGCATAATGTATATCATTGGAAGAAAAAGAAAAGAAAAATCTGATTATGAATGGCTTAGTCTTTTAAATATATCAACTGTTAAAGAAATCGCTGGATAAGATTAAATTATATAAAAAACCCTTATCTGTATCAGCTATTCTTTCCAGTTTACCTATAGGGCCTTCCTTCTCATTCTAATAATCCCAATGATTTTAAGTCATCAAGGGTATAAGTTTATGTAATTTTCCTATAATAATTTCATCTTAAGGTTATTGAGTATCTAGAAACTGTTACCATGGGGAAATAAGAGTATTATTAATTTTAAAGTAGGATAATTCAAGTACAACTTGAAAACATGAAAGGCTACTCTAGAGAATTTCACATGGAGCAGAGTAATCCATTGCAATGAATATTTCAAATTGGAAATTTAAGGCTACACTTGTAAAAGATTCACATAACATTTATAAAGCTTCAGTTAGCCTAAACTGCGAGTGTCACTCTTTCCTAAATGCAGAGTACAGCCATGAAAGTTTCAGGATTTGGAAGTCTTCCTCTTTCCCGCATCCTGTTTGCCATCACACTCAAGCTACAAAAGACAATCTAAAAAGACAGGACGTGAAAACAGATGTTACAGCTATAAAACAAAAAGAGTTGTGGAGAGGAAAAAAGAGTGAGTCAAAAGATGGTAAAAATGGCATTAAACGTTTATCAAGTGTATTAAAAGATAGGGAAGGATCAGAGGAAACTGGTTAGGGACATGTCAGCATGGTTACTACCAGAGTTTTCATATGCTGATTCTATGTCTTATTAATTCCTCTGCAGATAAATATAGTGTGGTGGGCTATCTGGAAGTTAATTACTGACCACAAATAGAAAGCAATTGAGGTTTTCACTTTTCAAAGTAACAAAATGAAGGCAAAGCTTTTGACTGTAAAATCAGATCTATTAGAGTGAGGAAATCCAACCAACTGATTTTGCAGGAATTCAATATGAAAGTCAGGCATTAAAGACAGAAAAGGTAAAGGGCTTGAAGTGCTGTGGCTGCCAAGCAGAATTCATTCCATGGTTGTCTCCAGTAATTTACAGTAGACTGAGCCAGATCCTCTCCTCAGCCTACATCCAGTTGGCGCACAAGACATTAATTGTCACTGAAAGTGAACTTCATATACTGCAGGTATTTTAGTTTGCTGCTTAAAACATAGCCTAGGGCTGCCTCAGGACTGCTCTAATTTAGAACAATTTCTTAAGACTCAAACATAGTGAATTAGAGCTTCTTTCTGCTTCTCATCTTGATAAGGTATAAATAGAATATTGTCAGCTTTGCCCACCCAAAGGAAAGAAAACAAGCAACTTCTTTGGGCTAATCTTCATACCAACAGGGCCAGCCCAAATTGGCTATTTTCTCTGAAACTGGTCAGATAATCTGACTCAAAGGATAGAAAAACACCGAATCAAAATATCTGAAGTACAAACATGGCCTGAATATAACCTAGGACTTTTGGTTTGTTTTCTGAATCCATGACCTGATATGAACCATCCAGTAGGACGGTCCAATATTTGTAAGAATAAACAAAAAAAGCCATGATATTCTTGGTCCCAGTAAATTCCATTTTCCTCTTGGACTGTTATTGAAAGATTTTACATCTGCTGTACGTAGGCAGCTGCCATTTCAGTCAGCATTTGGGAATTCCCCAGATGGCATAAGAAAGGACAAAGCTTTTGTACAACATACTGCAATAGTTTTGTGCAGAAGAACATTTCTAGGAGAGCTAGAACAACACTTAAATTTACTTGGGGACTTGTTCATCACAGTACTAAAATCACATTCAACCAACAAGTGGGTGAAAACCACAGCTGCATAGCTCCTTTGTTCAGCCCACAGCAAGGCCCAGGAGGTGATAATGGAATCAATATGAACAGCAGTTCCAAAGAGCCTGACTGTTTTGGCTTCTTCTAAGGAAAGCAGTGAATCATTTTAAGAAAAATATTGAGTCCTAATCTCTTGTCCACTTTAAAAGCAGAATGAAAAGCCAGTCCACAGTCTTTACAAGGGAAACAAAATGCTGAAAAAAACAAGAACGAGTGTCATCATAATGTCTTGTTTTGGACAGAAATCTTAAGATCAACTTCTCTGAATTCTCAGTAAATGTGTGCTTCCTGTGCACAGTAAATAAGAAATGTTATTTGATTAACATCTGCTGTCCTATGTCATCAGAATGAGTAGCTGAAGAGAGGAGCAAGTGGAAGTCTGTTAGTGGAAAAGCAGAATTTTAGGTAGAATGATTAATTACATTCTGTGTTAAAAATCTTACAGGACATCTTATATTACATCTTTTAGACCTACAATAGAATCAGACATGTAGATTGCAGGATACTTCATTCCCTAACACTGCACATTCCTAGTTTCATTGTCTAACTACCATATCCTCTCATTGGTTATTTTTGACTTATAGGAAACATTTTTTTCAGAATAATATTGAAAATATTTGATTTGTCAGTGCTTTGCACCATTAAAGGAAAGAAGCCCTCAGCTTTGCCCAAAATTCATTCTTGCTTAGACCAAAAATGTATCTTTGAAATAAATGTATCTCTCTTCTAAATAATCAAAGCAAATATCCCACCCAGCTCCTGATTTTTGGAAGGTTTCTGGAAAATTACTGAACTTCTGCATTAAATTATACTCTAGAACTAATATTCTCTTACTGTCACGTTTTTCAATTTGGCTGGCACTGTTGTCAGACAACTGCCAAAAACTTCTGCTATTCAGTTTACAATGCCATGGAGACATGTGCATTTTTCCTCTGGTCATCTTATACCTCCATCATGAGAGATCTGCCTGGATCTGTACACCAAAGTGTAGAGTTCCTTTAAATGCTTTCACCTGAGACTAGCAGAATGTTGGAGCCAGCCAGCTTGCAGATAGATGAGAGCCTCTAGAGAGGGTCTTCTGCTAAGCAAGGATTTGTGAGTAACCCAGACCTTCAGCATTGCACATGAAGAGCAATTTGATACTTTTGTTTTCATCAAAAATGTACCTATTGGGGTGGTAGATAGTTGAATATTTGGCTGTCCTATCTGAGATGTTGTTAGTATTAGGTTTTTCTTCTATTACATTGCATAAGCATTTACATTAATGGTTCACGAATGAACTCCAGTGCAACTTTGTTCTCTACATACATAAAAGGATGGAGAATGTTTTACCTCTATTATTGCCCCCAAGACCTTTTGCTTCACAGACCTAAGACAGTATGAAATATGCAGGATGGGTTTTAATATTCATCAGATGTTGTGATTTTAATACTACTAGTTACTGAGAGATATGGCTAGGATTTCAAAAAGGTGGCAAAAAACCTCAAAAACTATAGGAAAGCAGAAGTTGAAATAAAAAAAAAAGATTATAAGTTATAAAGTTGATGTCACAGACCAAAAGTTATTCCGCAGGTCCTGGAGAATCCCTGTTCAGCCATTCAGCCATTCAGAAAACACTTCCAAAGAAACGCAAGCTGGCATCGGACCTTGGAAAATTTAAAAGTACTTTTTCCTAAATTCAATTTTTATCATAAATTCTTCATTCAGCCACGTTGAGGAGAACTTTGCAAATTCCAAATTTAAGTCTAGAAAAAGAGTTAAGTGAGAAGCGGGATAAAAAAGTTCTTTCAAGAGAGGCAAAGATCAGGTAAACATATTGATGTGCTGAGTGATGGACAGGATATGAAAGGAGAAAAGGAGAGAAGACAAACCAAGATATTCTAAGTTTTAAACAGTCTGTTTATGGCATGATGTTTAGGGACCAACACAGAGAAAAATGCTGACCTCCTGAATGTGTGCCATGCAATTCAAATTTTCCTTCTATTGTCATCTAAACTGACTTCTGCAATAATTGATTCTGGCCAACAGAATCTATTAGAATGCTGAACTATATAAGGTAGAAAGCCTAATATCTTTGTATTTAAGACTTCTACATTAATTTCCATGGTAGTAGGGTAGCCAACAATACATCTCAAACTAGCATTTTAATATGGTAGTTTTGTGCTTAGTTTGTTTGGAAATTAGATTAAGAAAATGACAGCATTTTTCAACTAAATTCAGTGAAAACTGTGGGAAAAAAAGGTTGGCTACTTTTGTTTTATATTTCCACAGATGCAAGCAAATTTTCACCCAGTGCAAAACTCAATTATAAACTCTTTAAAACAAGTTGAAACATTGCAGAGCAGAATTCAAAATTACTCAGGCTTTCTCCATTGTGAGAAGTGTTGCTGAGATTTAACAATTCATCACAATAAGCTCAGCATAACTATAAAGATTTGCAAACTTGTTACAGCTCTGACAGGAACACTAGCACAGTCAATTATTTCATGCATAATGGCAGAAAAATAAAAATAAATTAAAAAATAAAGAGAAATAAAGACCAAAAAAAAAAAAAAAAGGAAATAAAAAGAAAAAAAAGGAAAAAAGAAAAAAGGAAAGAAAGAAGACAAGCATGAGACATGCAATTCCAACGAAGTCTTTGGATACTTGTGGGTTTGGGTTTTTTATCAGTTTCACTAGTTGTACCTGTGATGCCTGGATTTGAATTTAAATGTATTTTTTGCCTCACAGCTTTCATGAGTGGCTTGTCTTATTTTTTTTTTAAGAATAAGATCATAATGAGTTCTTCAATTTGCTATCACAAGAGTGACAGAAGTCTGTAAAGCTAAGAAAAATGAAATTATAAAATTGTTAAAATGCAAGATACCTATCTTGCACACTTGCACTTTGCTACAGAAGACAGAAAAAATCAGTGCAACAGACGTATTTTTAATATATACTTTCTTTGCGCTTAGCAAGAAATTTCACACAAAGAGAGAAGATGATTAATGATGAATATATAACAAAGTACTCTTTTCATATGACAAAACAAACCTTTCCTAGAAATTTTTGTTATCATTCTGCAAAGGCAATAGAAGAGGTTATCCCTTCCTGTAATTAAGAAGTCCATAGACCTGCCTCTGAGAAGGAGGGAAATATAAATATATGTAACTTCCAAAGCAAAATCACCTGGCATGAGTCATGATTTCTACACAGTGTAAATTCAGAAATAAAAGATTAGAGAGCAGGTCTCCCAGGACCAATAGGCCTGCAGAACCTCACTGGTTACTTTCTCTAGATCTGAGTTCAAAGGCAGGGTTTCAAGTGTTTCAAAGAATGTCTTTGACTTCTGTAAACCTACAATTCACTTTATTTTAAGAAGAGCCATCAAATTGCCATGCATGTAAATGCTCTTTACAAACACTTGAAGAGATACCGATGGAGTACTTGTTTTTTTGGTCTTGTTAATACCTACTTGTCTGTTGTTTTTCTCTCTTTCATATGCAGCCATGAATAGATGAACTACAGAAGAGCACACAGTCAGTAGTGCTATGAAACATCATAGTTTTCTCCCTAATCCTCATTTAATATGTGAGCTAACAATAGAAGAAAAATTGACATTAAAGGATATGCTTATTAAGATAAATACAGTAAGCAAGCAGTTTTATGGTTGTTGCTGGATAGAATTAAATACAGCTGGTTTTAAAAGCTTTGGTTTAGTCACACAGTCTTTTGTATCAGTGTTGTCTCAAATTTGTCTTGCATTTCCATTTGCATAGTAGGTGACTGCAGTGCCTACATCATGTTTTGTTGCAATTTAGGGCAATTAATCTTTTAAGGCTGATTTAGTTGGTGTCGATGATGATTTCAGGCTAGCATGCTCTCCCCAGAAAGTTCCAAGTATTACCTCAGAGTTGGCCTCTCTATAGATTTGGGAAGTCTTGATGCATGCAAAAATTTTACTGCACGCGCGTATTTTCACAACATTGCAGCTTTTCTAGGCAGAGATGATGGTTTGATGTGTGAAGACTGGAAACCAGACCTTTGGTTTAGTGCTCCTGAAACTATTTTGGTATTCCTGACCAAGCACATGTTGATGCTCTCTGTGTATGTTACCCACCCCTGCTCATGAGCTGCATGGAGCTGTTGAGAGGATGAGGGTCACAGCAGCCACTACCCACAGAGAGAAACACCTGCTTCACCTGCATTTGGAAATGTGCTCTTTCTACCTCTCATCTTACCAACATACAGTGCAGGAGGTATTTGTCACAGTGACCCAGGACCAAAACATGTTGTTCGTGATAGTCACATTTACCTTCTAGTGATCTGTGTTTTCATCATAATTCCATCATAACCTTAACCCTAACAAGTATTTCAAATTGATGCATGTTGATGCTTTGTTATGATGACATAAATTTTCAGTCTCTACAAAAGCTCATCTAAGTAGCATAACCATGTGGGTGGAAAGACTGACCTATGAAAGGGTGTCTCAGTGTTGACTGCATATTTGAATGTAGAGCTGCAGGTTTGGAACTTCAGCTGGGCCTTGGCTGTGACACTTCAGCTGGGCACTTGGCTGTGACACAGTGCCGCAGAACACAAACATCTTCCCAAACAAAGCTCAGGAAAGGCTCAGGCTTTACACTGACAAATGATGAATTGATAATGCTTTTATGATTGCAATCCTTTCAATATGAGGGCAACTTAATGTTATTCTACTTTTACCAAGCTCAAAATCATGCAACAGGCTCTTCATTAACAGCTATTAAGGTTACCAGAAAGAGCACTGTCTGATTATGTATTATTGTATTTATGATGATGTTATTCTGTGTTTAAGAGTTTGCAAATGTCCTTTTCTTGAGGCATAATTTAGAGGGTTAGTTTAACTTAAAATAAAAGCTTTTAGAACTGGGCTTTTCAGTGATACAGTGAGGTTATCTGTAAATGCTACCTTTTGTTTTGTTTCTGTGCTCAAAGATTCATAATTACAAGATTGGCAATTTTCAAAATATTATGGAAAAGCAGTTCTGAGCTGCAGTCTTAGGAACTCAATTGCAATTTTGTAACATTCAGTATGAGATTATAATTTAGCCCAGACATCAATTCCCGAGAGATTAAAAAACCTGTCCAAAGCTATCTGTTCTTTAACATTTAATGATGTTAAATGTGAAGATTGAGTCATTAATGTATGAGTAACTCATTCTGTGAAGTTTGTTACAAAAGCATTTTCAGGTTATTATGATTTCCCCTTATGCAGAGGTATGAAACCAGTCATATATCTATTGTATGAATGACTTGGCAAAAAGCATGGTTTGGCTGGAATAATAAGACAAGGTAGATGTCATTAAAATTATTCAGCTTTATTCCTAAAGTTGTCTAGGTGGGGTGAAGAAGGAAGAAAAGAGGGAAGATTATTGATGAAGCACTAATGCTAAAATTGAAATGAATAATTTTTTATTACTATTATTATTATTATTATTATTAATGTTATTACTACTACTACTACTACTACTACAACTGTTATTATTGCTATTTAAATTGTTTGTTGCTATACCTTCAGGGAAAGCTGAACAGTAGTCAGCTCATGATTTTAAAAATATTGCTAACCTAATTCTAGTACTATTTGCATTAGTTTCTTGACCAACACACTGAATTTTACCTTAATATTGAGTCATAGGTTACAGGTTTTACGAAGTGCAAGAAAAAACTTTTCATGATAGACTAAAGCAGTAGCTCAATTCTGAACTAAGGGAACAAGGTGAAAAAATTTATTAGTTACTGCACGGCTGTATCCCATCCCTAGACATGCCAAAATCAAATCCTAAACCTGTATGAACAAGCAGTCACTTGTTCCTGAGAAGTGAAATAACTTCTTTGACTTTTTGCTATGAAGAAAGTCTCAGATGAATCATTTATTAACTGGATCTCTGCTGACTACAAAAATATTATAAGCATCTTACCAACAAGCAGTTACATATACTTAAATGCACAACTTAGGCATTTTATTGTCATACTGAGTCCTACCTGAAATAATTCATATGGACTATCCACTTAATTCCTCAAAAGCAGTGGTTGCAAAATGACAGCAGATTTTTCTTATTTCCAATCCTACCTCATGCCACAGACTGAAGGGTAGCTCAAAAAACCAAAACCAAAAAAAAAAAATCAAACTAAATCAAAATCCCACAAAACTATAAACAAGATGAAAATCTCATAAATCCAAATTACAATTTCCTAAATTTAGCCCTGACATATTTTAACTACAATATTAAAATTAATCTCTTTGTATTCTTTATCCCAAACTCCAGATTTAACTCTGGTACAATATAATGGAAGTGGTGGAAAGTCACCTACCATACTACTTCATGTACACTACCACACTACCATCCTTTCATGTACAAGCCCTAAAGTTTAGTTTTGTTAGTCAACATTTCTAAACTCTGAATTTATTGCATCTCAGAACTCTCTACACTTCAGAATCCTAAACGAATTCTAACTCCTGCAATCACACCACCATTAGAAACCTAATGTTGTATACATGTTAGAATCCAGGCAAAATACCCTGGACACATCCAGAAATAATATTACTCCAGATCCTAAAGGAATCAGCCATAAGCCTATGTTGATTAATCTGTCTAGATCCTAAAATAACAGGAGCTGCTCAGACCTTTCATATCCAAAATAGTGAATGCTACATATACTTTACTTCCAAAGTAGTACCCTGGAATTTTATATCCTAATACAGGATTATAATTATAGTTTTGGATTTATTTCTAGAGAAATCATTCGAATCCATCAAATTTTAGGACCTTTAAGATGGGTTAGCAAACTTACCCACATTGTATTTCAGCTCTCCTTCCATTCAGTGTTACTGAACTCTTAAATGAGAGACATTAGTTTTTCCAAAACAAATCATGTAAGGTTTACCTTTCTCCCTGTAGAACCAGGTGTAAGAGTCAGGAAGAAAACTTCTGGGAACCCAGCAGTAGCTGCAGCTCATGTTCCTTGGCATTCCCAGGCAAACCCTGTATCTGGACCTAACCCTACTCCTATTTATGTTGCTTGTTCACCTGCACCAAAGTCAAGGAGAAGGGGCTGGACGCCTTCAAGAAGGTTGCAAAGTACAATCTGCCTGCTCTGATCCACAGCCTCCAGATAACCCCGCTGGAAGCATCTGTCATGTGGTGGCACAGGCCACTCGTATGTGGAAAAGGCTTGAATATATAAAACTATATGTATCTCAAGAGCTGCCTCTTGTATTCTGCTTGTCCTTTCTTCCTTAGTCATCTGTCTGCTTCTGTGTAGAGCATACCTTACAGTACCTCCCTTGTCTGCCACAGCTCTATTAGCTAGGCAAGTTATCAATAAAATAAAAAGCAGCCGTAAAAAGAAGAGGAATAAGCTTCAAATAAAATAAATAAACACTGGCTTCAAGCAGCAAGAAATATTTAGTCTAGACACTAAAAAACTTTTTCGTGGTTTGAATGGCTAATTACCAAAATGGATTCTTGGGGTGATGCTGTTGTGTCTCTGAAAAAATTGGCAAGTTTCTATGCAGGAGAACAACAGACTCATGAAAAGGAGATCTCATAGTTCTTCTTGACTTGGTTGCTTGTGATTTTTATCTAAACAACAGAGGTATAAAAGTGGACTACTACAGCCGAACATAAATCTGTCTTTCCCATGAGACTGAGGAAGAGACCACCTCTAGATTGCTGCAGTGAACAGTGCTGTGTCCCAGGTAAGCTTCATGTCTGAATAATCCTGTTGTTTTCTTTCTAAGTATGAAGAATAAGATGTTTCTCATACTTTTTTACTGTATTTTTATTTTGGGTCTATGCCTAGCATTACTTAGATGCCAATCAGATTCAAACTATGAAACGCTTTAAAGGGATGAAATTTGTATCTTCTCTAGCATAATTGATGCACTTCTTGAGGATGTTCCTATCTATTTTTTCACATTCTTTAAATGAGAAATGTGAGTTTCATTTCTATTACCCAGTTCTCTCACTAAAAGAGATACTTTGATATCTTGCAGAGTATGTTCTGCAAGACTTTGCAGAGTCCAGACAAGCCCTATAACTTACACTAAATCAACTAGCTTTGTCAAACCAAGGATCTGGGCAGGAGTGGTAAACAGCATTAAGCTGTCCCACTAAAATATAGAAAAAAGAAAATGTTCTAGAATAAACTAAAAAAAAAAAAAAAAAGAAAAAAAAAGTTTAACCAAACCAAAAGTTTCAAAGGTATTTTAGGAGCTGAGGGAAAAAAACCCAACCTGCAAATGTCTAGAAGATTTATAGAAGCCATAAGATACTATGTTCTTTAGTGCTTAACATTGTGACTACTACATAATGCACTGCCTGATTGCAGAATTCCTTGTAATTAATAAAAGTGTTATTTCGTTCTTGTACACTGTACTGGTATAAGAAAGAACAGTCTGCAGGAGTAATTTTCTAAGGGGTCTAAATAATATAAAATTAGTCTTGTTTAAGTTTCAGTGGTCAAATTCTGCATATAAGAATAATTTTCCTAATTAGCTTGAGACATACTTCTCTTCCTGCTGAAATGAAAAGAGAATTTGGTTATTGTTTGCTTTTTTTCTGTGTGGATTCTCATCTAACATTAGGTGAAGTGTCTACCATTGTCCATTATCCTTTCTGAACATCTGTTAGCTCCACAGCCACCCTACTTTTTTTCCATGGAGTTGGCAGATCTATTCCCACTGCCAAAACCACAGCTCAGTGAAAGAGAGCTGGAATGAGCCAAATTTTGATTTACAAGAGGCTAAGAGCAGCAGGTCATAGCAGGACATCCTCACTCCTTCTTCATTCCCAAGGCTGATGGATTCAAATTCTGCCCGATTTTGGATTTTCTTTCTTTTCTCATTCTCTCTCCCATCCCACAGTGGGCCAGGGAGGGTCTGTAATCAGCTGTGGGGGCTTAGTTCCCAGCTGGGGTTAAAACATTATACTGTGGAAGCTTGCACTAGATCCATGTTTGTTGAATTAAGTAAAAAGGCAAAAAGCCCCAAATCAAAAATGCCAAGTGGTAATGACAATTTAACCTCCTGAAGGAAATGAAAAAAATATTTGACTGTGGTGCTGTTTATCCTTTGAAACTGATCAGGACTTGATGAAATAGAAGGAATCAAAAAAATTCCATGTCTCAGTGGACCTTATGTGTGTATCTGTACTATTCAATATACTGGTAATAAAAAAAAAGCATTGTAACTTGCATACTTCTAGCTCTTTAAAATCTGTTTTTAAATTCAGGATATTCTTTGATTCTGTTGTAAGATGCGTCACTGTCAGATGTTACAAAAGGATGTCTGAATTCTTGTATGTCCCTAACCGGTGAAAATTCAGACACATTTCAAGTTTAAATGCTGCTTTGGCTTCTCTAAAATACTGATGTAGGGATGCCTTATAACTTTACATTTTTAAAATTATCCCTTACAGATGAAATAGTGTTTGTAACATTGTTCTGAAACCAACAACTTGGAGGAATATTAAGAACAGTTCAGCATCTCAGTTCTCAAGTGGCACTTCACACTTCCCAGGAAGGGCTGTTTAGCACTCTAGAAATGTGAGCAAGTATGTTCTTTTTCATTTAAACAGACTTTGCTCATGTCCTTTAACAGGCAAACTGTTTGCCTTTCAAAGAAACATTTGGTTAGATGCAACCACAAGATGTTTTTCTTTGATCACTATAAATAGCTGAGTTTTGTTTATACAATGTGATTTAGGCTTTAGCACAGCTAGAAAGATGATGTAGTGCAGCCCATTCTTTGGGAACACTTTTATTTGAGTTTTCACTAATATTCCTTGAAAATTAAACCCAAAGTCTGAAATTTTAGCACTCTCATGAGGAATCTAGGTCCCCATATGCATCTCAGGCCAGTTACTGCTGCTAAGCATTGGTGGCAGAACATAACTAAAGATGAGGTTTTGCCGAAAGCACCTGTGTTTCTTCAAGCAGCAAAAAATTGGTTGTCTGGTGGAGCACATTCTTCACTCAGTCATGGTTAAAGTGGGTGCTATGCTGTGGTCATGAAGGAGTTTTTGTCTGGTCCGATGGACAGAGAGATATCTGGGAGGAAAGGCTACCTTTCTAGTCTCTCCTCTGCTCTGCTTTGCTCTGCTCTTGTGGTACATTATAACTTTTGAGACCTTATCCTGCTTTCTATTCCAAGGAAAAAAATAAGTGTCCCCAGATGATACACATATATGTGTGCAGATAATGTGAACAGCATGCTAAGCAAGGTTTGTGCACTTGCCTGCTTTCTTTATCCTCAAAAAAAACCACCAAAACATGTATGAGCAGGTTTTCAAAGCAGAATACATGCAGGAAATAAAGGGAGGTATTGCTGAAAGTGCTGGGGACATTTCATTGAGTTTGCTTTTCTTACACCTGCAAACCATGCAGTTTTATTTACATTTAATTGCAGCTCACTCACAAATGTTAATGTGAGCAGATATTCATGAATAAATCTAAATTGACAGCAGAATTCAGTTAAGGAAAATACAACTAAAGAACTTTATGTTCCCTAAACTTTTCCCAGCAGGGAATGAGGGCAATATGGAGATAACATATGTGATTAAACCTATGGTGCCAGTAGTGAACCCTGATGAACAGCATATAGTAAGTACTGGGTTGCAGACAAAGTTTTATGTCCTGATAATGCCCATCACACGCCATGTGAGCATGTACAGCATGCTCCCCTCCTGAGCAGCTTACTATCTAGCAAGCATATTTCATCAGAGTGTTCACAAAAACTGAACACACATTTCAACACATTCACTGATGGTTTGTGAGCTAAAAATGGCTACACTTGTCCTCTATGTTATTTTCAGTGAACATTCACTGAATTCTTGTAAAGTTACAGACCTCATCTGTCTTTTGCCAATGCAGAGCAAATGTAGATCATGCAACTAAAAGTGTCATTTGCAAGGTACTCCTTGGATTAGATTTTGTATATTACTGAACAGTCTTTACTGAGAGACTGAAAGATTTTTATTGTATTCACAACAGTACCTTGCAGCAAATGCTCATTTTTCTCTACAACATTTTCCACTTTCAGCAGGGACATAATTAGGCAGCATTACTAAACAGCTAAAGATAAGATATCCCTTGCTAGGCATTTATCTGGTGACATTCATTATGAATAAACATATTTTCATTTCATTTTAAGGAACGTTGTTTTAAGAAAGATGAATATATATATTGCTGTTAAATTGCAGCCTGAATAATCATGATCTCTAGTTATTCAGATTGTTTGGGATGTATTATTTCCAATTTAGCAAATATTGTGTTGCAAGAGGATGAGGTTTGGAAAAGAGCTGTCTAAAAATAGAACTGCTGATTCCACAATGGTCGTTACTTTACCCTCAGGCTTTATGCCTAACTGAGCAGCAGTGCTTGCTGAGGTGCCGGTGCAATAACCTCATTGAATGTACTCTGCTATTTCGGGCTTATCACTTCAGCATCTATAGACTCCAGCTTTGAAAACTGCCACTCCTAAACTGCACATATAACAGCAAAAAGCTACATTCTCTGCTAATCCTATGTTTAAATAATTTCAGGACATAATGAAGACTAAATATATGCAAGAGCACATCTACAATAGACAAAATGGTTATGAAGAAGCTGTAATGGAAGGGACCCTTTTCTGAAGTACTGTGTTTGGGTTTCTGTGAGTCAGTGTTTTTTCCTCTAGATTTTCAAAATATACTCAGTGCTATGCTCTGGTACCTTCCACAGACTATATTTAAAGCACCGTAATCATAAATCATATGCTACCCGATACCCACAGGCACGATCAGTTATAATTCAATTGGTTAGCCTTGCTAAATGCTGCAAGGGTCTCAACCACCCAGCTGAGGTGAGGTTTAACCATCTGCTTCAAAAGAGTAGCAGCAGAAAAGAGCTAAGAGAGCTGACATGCAAGTCTCTCAAGGAGAAAAGAAGCCTTGGGCTGCTAAATGTCAAAACTGCTTACTTCTCAACCCACCACAGTGCCGAGTCAGCTGTGGAGTTCAAAGATAAATGACCCACTGAGCCTAAATACAAGTGCTTTGGCAATTGGCTATGCTTGAAAGGAGGGTATTTTAATCTGTCATGTTATTCCTTTATCAAACCCACTACACCATCTGAAGCATCGTAGCTTTGTTTCCAAATTAACAACACATAAATGTACGAGCAAAACAGAATAGCTGCAAAGTGCCAGTAGTCCCTTAAGTGCACTTCATTTTCTAGCAGATATATAGCTGAGCAGATGCACGGGTGGCTTTTTGAGAGAGGCAAAATGTCTGCTGTGCTATCTTCTAACCTCCCTGCGAAGGGGCTATGCAAACACTAAACATCCTTGCCTTTCATTTCTTTGCCGTTTCCCCTCCACAATGAGTGCAGACTTCCATAAGGGAGTGATTTGCAGGTTAGTTTGAAGCCTACGATTCTTTCATCAACAGCCCCCAAAGAAAAATTAACCTAGACATGGGATCTCGCTTCTCAAAATCCTGCACCATCATTACTGCTACTTGTTTCTGCCTGCAGGGAAGCTAGTGCCTAGCAAAAATAACAAAATAGATCTTATTTCAACCCAATCCTTCCTTAGAAGGATCCATGTATTTTTGCACCACATCAAGGAGAAAAATAAAATCAGTATTCCCTTTTAAAAAGCAGAGCAAAAATAGGCTGTGCAATGTAAAGAGAGGACAGAAAAACAAAGTAAAGCATTCAGATGCTGTTCTGTGAGCCCAAGGCTTGGGCTGTTTTGATATGGCCTCCCTTGATGCTGGGTAGATGTGTTGGGTAGCAATCCCCCTGGAGTTTCATCTCTTAGGCATCCAGTGAACCAGTCCCCAGACATCAGCAAAAAAATTCCTAAACTAGTCCACATGACAACAATTTTCCATAAAGAGATCCTGCAGAGATAATTTTAGATCCTAGCAGTGATGTTGACAGAGCTGCTACAAGGGGCTCCTGAGGCACTTGCTCTTGCCACCACTGGGAAGGCAGACAGGCATGTCTGTTGTTTCAGGCATGGACCTCTGATGAACCCCATTTGTATCTATCAGTAAGATGCACCTCTTGTTTCATACACAATGACATCCTATGACTCAGACATTCTGATTTTCAGCTTCCCTCATGCTAAACTCTCCTTTTGAAGTGTGGTAGAGATACAGACATGCTACACCTTACAGGAATGTAATTATTATTATTATTATTTAGAACAAGAAAAAATTAAAGGGTTTTTTTTTTTCCATGATCTCTTAAATTCTTGATTTTTGTTTTTTGTCAGATACTAGTAGTGATTTTTTTTTATCTTGTACATATACTATTTCTAGTAGTAGATGCTGTGGAGAGATGTCAGGTTTCCAACACAGCCCTATGTTCACTTAATTATGAACAAAAATTATTTGGCATCTTACACTCTACATCCATAGTCTCATACTCAAAATTACTTCTTTTTGAATGAAAATTTTAGAAGATATCTGCCTGTTTAAGCAAAATAAACAAAAAATCGTCCATGTACAGCATTTTCTTCACACTTTAAGAGCACCTTGAACCCAACAATCCCAACAAGCTTTTCCAAATGCTGGTCAGGTATTGCAATGAATCTATAAGACTGCATTAAGACTAACACAGCCAGTGCTTGTAGAAGACTGCTGGTGTTCATAGGCAGCTGGTCCTTCAACAGCAATTTTTCCTTTAAGTATTAACTATATGCTCCCTGTGAATGCTAGTGGAGTCGTGACTACCTGTCATGGCCAAGGAGGGAGATGAAAATGTGAATTTGAAAGTTATTTGAATTAAGAAATAAAAACCAGAACAATGAAAAATTGTTAAATTAAAATTCTGAACTGCAATTGTATTGATTCAAGTTCAATATTAATTTATAAGCACAATTCATCAATAATTTAAACAGGAAAATTATTGTGTATTATGTTACTTGTGCTGTCCCTAGCTATACACAGTATAAGAGCAAAGTTTACTAGCAAGTCTCAAGTAAAAATGGTTTTTTAGAGATATGTGACATTTCTGCTGTATTTTTTATGATTGAAAGAGGTTTGAACCCATCATACTTAGATTTTGCATAGCCATTACACGCACTGTATCGTTATTTGCTAAATATTAGCAATTCAAATTCATCATCAAAATATTCCAGTTCTTTAAACCATTCCCTCTGCTTAGAGACTGAGTTGATGTATGGTGGAATGGAACTCTAATATACTGCTGAAGTCAGCTTTCAAATTAATTCAGGATTTCCTGATATATAACTCAAAGAAAGTACAATTTTGGTGACTGTGTCTTTGTGTCTGAACCCCAGGCAGTAATCATAGGAAATATGTCACCTGTCCTAAGGTATCTTTTTATTTCCATCCTATTTCCTTTCTAGTAATTTTACCCTCACCTTGTGAAAATATGTGGTTTGTGCATTTTCAGTACTTCTGGATTGTTTATTCTATCTGCCTAAGAAATTTGGTCACTATAAATGCAATAAAAAAAGATTTGCACTCCAGGATGTTTCTTAGTTGTCTAAGAAACAGCCCAGAAGATCCAGGATTCCCAACAGAGGGATTCCCAACAGATGTTGGATGTCTTTTTCTTAATGACAAAGTTATGAACCCTAAGTTCATTTTCTACATCACAATGCCATGACAACATTTACATTTGTTCTAGCTGTCACTTTGTATTAATAAGAATTTCCTTCTTATTAATATGTAGTATTTAATACTTAATAATACTTAAAATATAATACTTAATTATTTCCTTTCCTTAGCTCTGATTTCTGAAGTATTCATTCACTCTGATCAAGAGCATAAAAAAGCTCTTCTCATTTATTTAGTAATAGCCCTTGTCTGTTAATCAAACACGTCACACTTTTTATTGGCTATCAAATACAAAGAATTCAAGGTTCACTGGAGATATCTCCATCAAACCAAATAATTTTCTTCCATAAGGAACACATGACAGTAGCAAATTTAAGTTCACAGACAAACTAAATTCTTCCATCACCACAATTTAATACTAATACTAATGGAGAAGTTTGGTATCTTGAAAAAATATTTTTTGTCTAAACTAGATTTTAGTGCTCTTTTTATTAAATAAGAAGAATAGAGGAATAGAGTTTCTGTGTTTTAAAACCATATTTGTTTGCAATATTAATCTATACATACAAATCTTGTATGAGGTTTGTTAACCAGGATACAATTTCACCTGAATTACGGACTTCATACACAAAAGACCATGCACTAAAGTTTGGATCCCACCTGGAAACTTAGAATGTAACAACTCCAAATCAATAAAACCCCCCAAGTATTAGTTAAGAAGGATGGTCATTAACATAGTCTGTTTACTGTCTGAACAGGAGATGGCTCCAGATAGCCATACCCAAGGGGCACTAGCATTTTCTAAGTGCAATGTAACATTAACATTAAGTTATAAATGATGAGAAATCTTGCAGAGAAGATGCAATGCAATCTGAAAAGACACATGAATATAAAAAGAGAGGTTTGTTTCCAGATCGCTTGAATCATGAGCAGTGTCCAGAACTCAAGATGTCAAAAAGAGGTAGTGATTCCCCATAACCTTTTGGTTTCTAAGTTTGGTAACTGTGTTGATATCAGGGTTACAGAAAATATATATTTTGTTCACATTAAGCACTTGTCTGACTCTGAAAGTGAGCACAGCAAACTACCAAATGAAATGGCATTCCATCCATAGCAAGGTGATGATCTCAAAACCTGGAGTACTGTGAATCCTATATTAAACTACCACGTTCTAGCATTCCAGAATATTAAAAAATCTTCTTTGCTTTTTCGAAAGTGACAGATTTTAAGCACAGTTACATCTAGTCGATTTTAACAGAGCTAGCAAAAAAAAAAAAAAACCAAACAAACCAACCAAACAAACAAACAAACAAAAAAACCCGGTAAGGCTCTTATCTCTGAGGTAGCTAATATCAAAGTTCCAAAAGGAAGAAAAGTTTAAATCAATAACTTCCCTCTTTACAGGCAAAACCCCTTATTTTATTGGGGGGGGGGGGAAGGCATCATAACTTCTCTAGCACATGCCTATGACTTCCAGAAGTGGAAGAACTCCTCCATGGATCCAGCAGGTGTGCTGAAAATACACATTTTCCTTGGGATGTCTCACAATATTCCTGAAAATATGGCAGCTGCTTTGGTGGTTTTCAGGAGTCCAGGTCAGATATATCTGTGTATGGAGCCTATGTATCTAATTGAGGGCCTTGGATCCCATCAGGCCAAAATCCTTTTGTGGATGTGGCTATACAGAGATGGCTACTATTGTGGAAAACAAAGGAGCTCTATTCTTTAATGCCCTCCACTATCATCATAACAATCAGGAAAAGCAGAGCAGGACTATCCTAATGAGACTGTCCTTTGTATATTTTTATAGCACCTGTTTTGACAGCTCATACCACAGTGAGACAAGGGAAGGATAAACAAGAAGAGATTCATTTTCTGTCTTACAGCCAGGCTTTTGGGTATGGAAAATAGTGGAATGGATGTGGAAATGGGCTGTAGTCATTAAGCTGTGGAATCAGCAATTTGTTTAGCTCTCACAAAGCCCATGACAAAACATTCATTGACTTAATGCAAATGTTTTAGCCCCAAGTAACACACAACAATGCTCTGCAGGCTCTTTATTATGGGTAAAAAAAAAAAAATTCTGTGCTGAAAAAGCAAAATACTTACTGCTACTTTCAGAAAAAAAGTCTTTGCAATGCCTAACACTAGTTAATTTAGAAAATAACTCCAGCTGTGCTGTCTCTGTTCCCCAGTCAGCTGACATCCCTTTTCAGCTTGTTGACGTGTTTTCTTGTGCCTGAAAACATTGCTTTTTTTCCCTGTTCCATTTCCTTGAGCTTTAGATTCAAAATGCAAATATATGGAAAACAGCATATATATTGTTTACAGTAAGCAGCTAGAAGCCTCCGTTGCTTTACTTTTTGAACAAGAAAGGAAGGTTGGTCAGTCTACAGTCAGACAAGAAACTGAGTCCAGAGCTCAGCTCTCACACAATTTTCTGTTTCATTTCCACGGCCCTCTGTAAATCATTTAACATACAGCACATTGCATCATATTTCACTGCACGGAATAAAGAATAATCACTGCTTGGATGAGAAGACAGAGTAGCAAGGATACAAGTGAAGAATAGCTGGAAAAGGGTTAGTTCAGGTCAAAGAGCTGGTACACCAGCTAGCACACAGCATCTGAGTCAACTGCTGACACAGAGAAATTTGGAAGATAAACAGAGGCCTCATATAGAAACAGGGAAAGAAAATGAGTTTGAAAAGCCCACCAGGAAACTCTATAAGTATTCTGCCATCAAAAAATGATTCTGTAGCATATTGGAAAGGACCATACTAAATAACTTTTTCAGTGAGGCAGAGTAGATGAAATTTTTAGTAGTTCTCTGCAAAAATGAACGAACAGTCTTAAAATGAAATTTAAAAAAATAAAACAAAAAAAGAAGAAGAAAAGGATGGGGATAGCTATAAAAAGATATCTTCTGCCCAAGTATACTGTAAGGAACTTGGTGTCTGTGGAAGAAAAAAGTTATTCAAACGTCATAAGTTCCAAATTTATGAAGATCCTTCACTATAACCATCATATCACAGGGTAAATTATAACCTGTGGACTTGCACGGGCATGCATAGGTATACATACACATAGGTATAGAATACCTATAAATACCTACATGTAGGATACTCATATACCTAGGAGTGTAGTATTTAGACATCTATAGAAAAGATAAAAATTTGCATTATTTTTCCTTTGGGAAACTGGGACCAGGCACATATTTTAGGAAAGAAGTTACATGAAAAAAAATTAGTCCAAATGAAAGGCTCAAGAAGCTATCAAAGAAGTATAACAAAGAAAAAGATGAGTTACAATAAATTTGTGTGTCTATTCTACATGACTTACAGAAAAAAAAAAGAAGTAGAGAAGCAAAAATGGTATTATTTTAAGACTGTTCCAGGTTTTTGTGAAAGACATCTAATATTTGTGACTTCCATTTTCTTGATTTAAAAATTATTTCTTTGAGGAGCACTCAGGTCACAATTCACGCTTCTTGTTGAGTAACCACAAAATAGTAAATGTAATTTAGGAAAAAAAAAGAGAAAGCTGAAAGTTTCAAGGTGATCCTCCAATGTCAATTTAAAAAAAAAAGTTACATTCACAGTATCTGTGACATTTGGTGATCTCCCAAGTTTCTTCACCTCCTACAACAAAAAAATAAGTGACAACCTGAATGTGAAAGGCATTATGCTTTAAAGACAAAACTCTCTTTGTTCTTCATCCTAAGGTTTTAATGGAAACCTCCATAGGTCCATCTGATCTGATTCCATCCTCCCAGCCAAAGGGAACATGATTTACTCACAGGAACTGCTACCCTGATGCTGTGAATTGGCCAGGGATGAAGCCTACTCTGGAGAAGTACTCCTCCAGCACTGTGGAACTCCTTGCCTGAAAAAATACATCACTACTCATGACTCCCACACAATTTTCCTTTTCCTCATATGCCAAGCTTAAAAGCAGAAACTCATAACCAAATTGGCATCAAAACAGCGATTCTCCCAGAATTTGCATGTTACGTACTGAATGCTCTCATGTCAAAATGAGAATACAACATGAGAGGAAAATTGCCGAAACATTGCAGGCCTGACTCTGTACTGATGTTATGGTAACAAAACATCCCAGGAAGACACTGACTTAGGCTGGGGGTGTGTATTCTATTTGCCGTCTGTTAGAGGTGAGGCAGTTATCTTCTGTTAATTGGGCAGTTTTTCTTTATCTCTTCCACAACCAATCCTCCCTCTGGGAGATATCTTCTGTTAATGGGCCATTGAGTCTCACTGATAAAATTACATCATCCCATTGTGTGAAGCTCCACCCAGGGGGAGGAGCCAGACATTCCTACCTGGATATAATCAGACATTTGGAACAGTGGAGATAGCTTTTTTCCACTGGATTCCCAGAGGAGCAGCTTTCTTCTCCACTGGATCCACAGAAGGCCAGGCCCATCTACTGGACCTATAGAGGAAAACTATACCCTTCTACAGGATCACTGCTCCAACAGAACCAGACCTGTCACTCCAGGAGGACTGCAGCCACCATTTAATCAGGACTGCTACCAACACCCTGACCAACAGGATGTCAGGTCATATTCTGACTCTGTCAGTGTTTGTTTTTGTTTTTTGTTTTTTTGTACTATTGCATTTCTATTCCTTTTTAATTTTCCTAGTAAAGAACTGTTCTTGCTATTCCCATATCTTTGCCTGAGATCCCCTTAATTTCAAAATAATAATAATTTGGAGGGAAGGGTTTACATTTTCCATTTCATGGGAGGTTCCTGCCTTCCTTAACAGACACCTGTCTTTTCAAACCAAGACAGACACTGCACCTGTGCAGCATATCCCATGCTGTGCATTCTAGGCAGCTTTCCTTGAGCCAAAGAAAGGAAATGTGCACAGGACTATTTCATATGGCATGCAAAGCCCTTCCCAGCAAACATGCTCACTGCAATGCAGGCTGTTTTTGCAGAGTGTTTAATTCTGCTGGTTGAAGAGTCTTCCAACCCATTCAGTGGCCAAGGTCTGAAAGACAAAATGCACTGGACTTCTATACAGCTCTGTGGGTTAATGTGCTTCTTATGCTAGACATATGTCATAGGAAAGTGACAAAAGGGCTTCCAGATTCTGAAGGCATCTATTTTTTGTTTGTGTCTCAAAGTTGCAGTGACACAGCTGGATCTCCATACAAGGTTTATGAATTATGAACTCACAAACTTGAATGGGAAAAAAAGCCAGCAGCAGAAAAAAAAAACTGAATCCGCATACTGAATATTAACCTAAATCAGTGAAGGTTCTTGATATTAGAATCATTGATTTTAAGACTTGGGAAATAAAGGACAGTACTTGAATACATTAATGTAGAAAAAAACAGAGAACAATATCTGGAATTGAATTTTTTTTCTATTTTTATTCTTATTTATCAAGGCAATTTTATATTCTTGAATTCTTTTTTAAAAAAGCAAATCCAAAGCTGGAGCACTGGTACCCAAAATCTTTTCTGTAGTTGCTCTCAGTACAGATAAAGCAGGGATTTTTCCACCATATTTTGCAGCAAGGATACTACCAAGACAGCAGCAAATATACCTCAATGCAAATTAAGAAGGGCCATTATTTTTCCATTTATCATAAATCTCTCTCTGGCCACACAAAGCACATATTTCACATAAAAAGCAGCTTTACAGCAAGGCCCAACTTAGTGCGCCTCCTGCAGTTAGCAACAAAAAGCTTTCAAGTTGTTTCTCAGATACCACTGCTATTTCATAAGAACACAAAATTTTACTAATTGCCATCCCGTTGAGTGACTTTTGCCTGAAGAACAAGACACAGAAATACTTGTTCCAATACCAGAATCACTACCAATTCCTATTGACATCAGTAAGTGCCTTGAGACCTTCAATATTCACAGATTAGCTGAAGTCATTAGTCACAGTAGATCATATTGTTGCTGTTAGTCATTGATTTTCTATTTACGCTTAATGGCAAATTTAGCACTTTCCAAAGCTGCCAAATTAACAACATTGACTAGAAAACTGAAGTAACTTCAGGAATGAAAAAAAAAAAAAACCAGTCCAAAATCTTCCACGTTGTCAATATTTGTTCCTTGGAGCACATCTGAAGAAAACAGATCTTCTACATTACTAAGTTCACTTTGGTCTCTATAGAGACAGCCCAGAAAAGTGATAAAATATGGCAAGGTTTCAAAACCCTGCAAAGATTCCTTAGTCATACTCTTATTTAATTTCCCTGATAAAATTCCATTAGCTGGTTGTTTTTCTCCAAGAAGAATTCACATCTTATTAGAAGGACTTCTTTACTCTGAATCTATCTGATGCTTTTGTCTCTGGCCAAATTACTAGAATATATGCCTTCTTTATTTGTGGGTGAGACTGTGTTTGTGGCTTTATATAATCACCAACCACAAAGACAGCCCAATCCTTTTTTTTTCTAAAAGCCTATTTCACATTTTAAAAAACTCAAACTTTACACTTTTGAATTCTCTTAAATTGCAGACTACCAAAGAAGATTAGTTTAAAAATTAGATCAGAAATTATACTGATAATATTTTTTTCTAAAATGTTATTTAATACAAGTATGGTAAATCTTGGCTTTGAACATAAGTAAAATCACAAACTCTTCCCTGGCATACTATGATTATAAACATGACATTAAAATGTTTATTTTTAAAAAAAATAATAAAACCTAAACTGGGAAGAATATCAAAGAGCTGGAATAAATGCTTTTGCTGCTTACAAAGACCTACACCTTTATAAGGGAACTCTTGTGAAAGAAAGAGAATAACTTCTCTCTCCCCCCCCCACCCCCTTCCCTTCCCAAAGACTTTGTTTTCTTTTAATAGGAATAAGTAGCCTGATAAATTTTGCATTTTCACTTGCTAGGGTTGGAGTGGGACATTTAGCTAGGGAAAATTACATAATAAACTCACAGTCTGGCACTATTAGCAAACAAAAAATGCCATTCTATTAATGAAGCTTAGAAGATCTGAGGTATATAAAATCTAGCATCTACTACTGAAAGCAATCCTGGCAGCAAAAGACAATATTTTTCTTAATGAATATTTTATTCAGAAGGCTCTCATTTCCCAAATTCCTGCATCTGAAAACCTAAACAACAGACGACGAAGTCAAAATATAGAAGATCAACAATAAAATCCCCACCTCTCCCCAACATTTTTCAAAATTCCCAAATCTCAAATACATGAGAACTTGTCAGAAATCATTAGTCTTTGTTGACTTTAGTAGAGTGTAATAACTAAATGAAAATGCTATCAAAATGTAGCAAAGAATTTCAACTTTCTTTTTCACAGGATAGAGAGAATTGGCAGGGCCTCAGTTACTTTTTTCACTCCAAAGCACAACCCAGATGATCTGGAGCATATCAAGAAATATTCTTAATATTCAGTTACTTTTAACTACTTCTCAGAAGCGACCTTGATTTTTTGCCTTTCCCCTCATCCACCCCCCCTCCCATTTTCTGTGAAACCTTTTGGTTGCGATTTTCAATCCTTGTTTGTATTGTTTATTAGAAGTTTTTATAAAATGCTTTATAGAGTGGGTCATTTAGGGCTTGTAGAATATTTTCTATAGACCACTGAAGACTAAATAATCACTAAATGGGTTTGTGCATTTGGAAGAACAGGAGTCCATTCTCAGTGACAAAAGTGGTCCCAACAAGTCTTATCAGGAGGAAGATAAGAGGCAAAAAAGAAAGTCTCCAGCATTACCTTGCTAGAAGTCATATGTGGAATAAAGTAACTGGAACAGCAACACACAGATCTGTCAAGTATCTTGTCTCTGACTGACCGCCATGCATCATGTTTTCCTTTGCTTTTGCCTGTTCCTCCCATTTTGATTCAGCACCTCCTTTTCTTACAACCTACACCTGACCAAAAATCCCTCTTCATACTCATGAAAATTTCTTTTTGCTCAAATTTTCTACTGAAATGCTGTTATTGACAATCTGGGATGATATGGGGCTCTGTGTATTCTACTCTGTGCGATTCAGTTCCAAACCCTATAAAATGGGGTGTAAATTCAATTAAATGTTGGTACAAATGCCCCATAGTAGAGAAAATAGAACCCTGATATTCCAACATATTTCTACTGCACTGGTGATAAACCCACTGACTCTGGCTGTAGTCATACTATCATAAATGAGAGACATTAAGACCATTTATTAAATCCTATAAATATTACAAACTTTTTAATAGGTTTTTTCCATACAAATCATGTCCTTGAACAAAGCAGAGTTATTCCCATGAATACAAGATTATGTATAAGAAATAATAACAGGACACAAATAATTGTAAGAAATAAAAGCTGATGATAACTGACATTAATATATAATGCTGGAGCATGACTATTTCAAATCAACAGAGCTACATTGAGTATAGCCTTAGAAGACAAGTAAAAAATATAGACATTAAAATATTCTACTATTCACTCCTGCACAATTTTCTGAAAACCACACAGCACAAAGTTTACGTAGATCTTTTGTTTTCAGATAAAAATGACCTCTTAGAGCCACTCGACTCCATATTTTTCAGTACTACCATATGCTAGTGGATACAGAAGTAGATCTGCTTGAAGGAAGGAGATGCACATTTCATGATTTTCTAGAAGTTACTGTGCTGTATAAAACACTTCTAATCTAGCATGACTAATTATTTGACAGTGTTTGTGTTCAGGGAGAAGAGCTTCATCTCTTTGGACCTTCAGTCTGACAGCCTCTATGTAGCCAAAGACTTTGCAGGAAGGTCATTTACTGGCTCTAAACCCTGAGATGACCAGCGTGGAGGGTGACTGATTGGTAGTAATCAAGGGACCTGCCCATACAATTGTATCTTTTGGCAATGCTATATTAGACAAGGCACGAATATCTAAGAAAGGAGGATTAACCAATCTCACGTTGCTAGTGAGCGAGTGAGGCATAGATCAGTGGGATGACTTCACACACTAATAGAAAGCAAAAAGTAAAGCCAGAACTTTTAAAATCCTCAAATCTTTTGACTTACTGATTAAACTCACCAATTTAGCTTTCCCATATTTTCTCTCAACTTACCCTCATGGTTGATTTTTCCCACTGTGTTATCCCACCACATCAAGTGTGTCTCTCTGAGCCTGAGAGTTACACAAGAAAGCAAGAGGTCATAATGCACCTAATTTTCCAAAACACTTTAAAATGTCACTGGACAAGTGTGATATTGATTTATCGTAGGTGGTGTTTTAAAAATGCTGCATTATCTTTTTGAAATTATTTTTAATGCAAACACGGTAATTTATGAGTACTGCCAGTTAAATACTTAACTACATCAGGTTTTATGTATGAGTTTCCATCATGATGAATTAAGAGTTTAATAACACAGCTGTCAGAGCAGCTAAAGTTAGGAGAACTTTAAAAGCTGTCTTTCAAAAGAGGTATCTTAAATCTTATGAAGGATAAAGCACAAAAAAATAATTTGGTGGAAAATAATCCACAGATCTTTGGCCCTGGACATTTACCTCCTTTTCCTCTAAATTGCCTCTGATTTAAATGGAGCTATGAACAATGGGAGAAAAAAATTCTTTGTCTGCTACACATTTTGAAAACAAAAAGTTCTGGTTCAATTCAGGGGTTGACCTGTTACTCAAAGCACCTTAACAGGGATGAACTAGTCACCTTGAAGAATTCTATTTTTCCCTTCTCTTCTCCTTTCTATTTTGAGGGAGAAATTGCAACCTCTGCTTAGGACATGCTAAATTTTACTCATATAAGTACTGTAGATGATGTAGCATAAATATTACTGCTTCATTAGTTACCATGATCAGGCAAAGTCATCAAGAGTCATTGTGAGAAGAATTACATAAAAAATTAACCAGAGAGAGAATCATAGACTCATAGAATAATTTAGATCATTTACTCTGGCCATTAATGTAGCACTGCCAAGTTTACCACTAAATCATGTCTCTAAGAACCACATCTACACGTCTTTTAATACTTCCAGTGATGTTGACTCAACCACTTCCCTGAGCAGGTTGTTTCAGTACTTGACAGCACTTTCAGTAAAGAATTATTTTCTGGTATCCAACCAAAACCTCCCCTGACACAACTTGAGGTCATTTCCTCTTGTTCTGTCACTTGTTACTTGGCAGAAGAGTCCAACCCCCACCTCACTACACCCTCCTTTCAGGCAGCTACAAAGAACAGTAAGGTGTCCTCTGAGCTTCCTCATCTCCAGACTAAATCTCTCTCAGCTGCTTCTCACAGGACTAGTGCTCCAGACCCTTCCCCAGCTTTGTTGCCCTTCTCTGGACATGCTCTAGCACCTCAATGTCTTTCTTGTAGTAAGTGGCCCAGGAAGTAAACCCAGGAGTTGAGGTGTGGTCTCACCAATGCCCAGTACAGGGGGATGATCACTGCCCTGTTCCTACAGCACACCATTGCTGATACAGGCTAGGATGCCATTGGCCTTCTTGGCCACCTGGACACATGCTGGATCAGGTTCAGCTGGCTGTGGACCAGCACCCCAAGATGCTTTTCTGTCTGACAGCTTTCCAGCCACTCAGCCTGTGGTGCTACAGGGCTTTCTCCCAGCCTGTAGCATTGCCTGGGGTTGTTGTGACCCAAGTGCAGGACCTGGAACTTGGTCTCATTGAACCTCACACTGCTGGCCTCAGCCCATTGATCCAGCCCATCCAGATCCCTCTGCAGAGCCTTCCTACCCTCCTGCATGTCAACACTCCAACCCAACTTTGTGTCATCTGCAAACTGAGTGAGGTTGCTCTCAATCTCGTTATCCCGATCATTGACAAATATGTTAAACAGGGCCAGCCCCAACCCTGGTCCCTGGGGAACACCACTAGAGATCAGCTGCCAGCTGGATATAACTCCATTCACTATCACTCTCTGGGCTTGGAAATGCAACCAGTTTTTTGCCCAGGGAACAGTTCACCCATCCAAGCCACACATAGCCAGTTTTTCCAGGAAAATTTTGTGGGAAATGGCATCAAGGGGTTTACTAAAGTCCAGATAGACACATCCACAGCCTTTCCTAGCAAATAAAGAAGGAAAAATGTTTTTTTCTCAGGCTGTTGTTTACCCATAACTAGGGAGAATTAATCAAAAGTTTCAACTGCTTTCAAAAATAAAAGTGGTTCTACATTTTGCCAGACTATATTCTATGTGCAGAATATAATTTACTTTCAGGAGAGCCTAATTTCAGTAGAAACATTAACCTAGTTTTGCTTTCTGCTGTCCAGTGCAGCTGACATACCCCCAACTCTTGCAGTGCTGCGGTCTGCAAGGAAGTACAGTGACCTCTGGTCAGACTCAGCACTGCTCTAAATTGAGAGAGTTGTGATTGCTCTTGCTTTACGTGGGCTGTGCATGCAGAAACTGAGGCTTCTATAGTGTCGTGAGTGCAGTGTTTGCTGAGAGCCACACCAGAGTCCATCCCACCTGTCCAGAAGAAAAAGATCCACTCTTTCTCTTTGAGCACTCTTATACCTACTACTGAGCTACATCCTCCCAGGTGGGTTAGTGTGAAAAGAAGTACAGTACATGAAGAGCTGAAACAAATTTTCTGTGCAGCTTTGTGTGTCATTTGGCTAGGACATGTGGCATCCACACGGAGATCACAGCGTATGCAGTCATGGTTGTATGTTTTCCCTTCTGTGGCAGCACATGTGCTGATAGACTTGAGTTCTATTGCCTTGTTCATCATTCAGTACAATTGCACTGAATTCCTAGGACTAAGTAACTAACAAAATAAATTAATAAATTAATAAAATCTGTTGTATCTCACTTTATATCCTACTCAGAGAATTACCTCTTTTTGTGATAATTCAAAACTTGATGTTTGATCATCAACACCATGATCTTAGAGGACTTTTCCAACCTTAATGATTCTAAGTTTCTATAATTCTATGACTTTTTGAAAGCTAGTGGTTTAGATACATTTAGGATGGAATTTAGTTTTATACAAGATTCAGGCAGACAGGCTTTCTCAGATCGATTAATGCTCTTAACAGCAGTTAATTATTTCTATCTAAATTTGGGTTCTTGGCAGATGTAATGTTTCTTAGAAACAGCTTTATTGCACAAGTAGATTTTTGGTTACTTTTTTAAAAATCATATTATTTTGATAAGAAGAGGAACATGAAACCAGATAATATTCTCACTGTGGCAAATTCTTGATGCTCATTTTTAGCAGGCATAATCTTCCCATTAAATTTTTGAAGTCACTTGAGCACACTTATTAAAAGCCATTTCTTAACAAAGGTGGAACCTAGCAGGGTTTTACCTGGTTCATACTTTTTCTCAATCCAGAGGTTACTATTTACATGAAAATTTGTGCTGGAGTGTAAGGGACTCATAATATTTTTTTGTCTCTGTTATTTTTTTCCTTTTCAGTAACTTCTTGATTTTATAAGTTCTAATATAGATTGATCATTATTTTGGGAGCAGAATTATACGCCTCCAAAGCATTCCCTCTGAGTCAGTCTGTGGAAGATAAATTCATTCTATCTCCATGCACTGTAAATAAATTGTATGCTGAAGAGATCAGCCTTTTTAAATATCATCATGTCTTTTTTATTTTATGCATCTTCATATTTCCAAGCTCAATAAGCGAACTGTTGTGAGTCAGACTAGAAAAGAGGAAAAACAAACACAGAGAAGTGTAGTATTACCTCTGCTTTCCAAATCATTAGGCATTTTAAATTAGATTATGACATTATAATCTTTCAGCTAATATTTAGTTTTCCCTTACCAATTGCCACTGTGAAGTATATTTAATATAGTCCACAACTAGAGGGAATTTGAATAAGATTACTTTAGGTCCATAGTTCTGCAGAAACTATTGTCATCCACATTTAGCAGTTTCTAGGTCAGCAGTTAATCTTCCAGCCAAGTTCTAAATAAATCCTTATTCTTAAATCACTCTGAAATCTTGAATGATCATTTGACAACACTGATACTGAAATCACTGATCCTTCAAGCATCCTTGTTTTGCAAGGATACTCCAACAAAATTAAAGCCCCTAACCCAGTCCCAGCTCTCAAAATCCCAGTCAATAGTGTCCCACATTCCCTCTCCAACAGCAGCCATGCTCCTGGGTCCCCTCATCCTCTTCTCCCAATGCCCTACATCAAAGCTTCTTCATCAGTTCCTTCAGCAATTTCACAATGTTTCAGAAAGAAGCAGAATATCTCAGATAGAAGGAAACAGACAAGCCATGGGAAGGCAAAGAAGAGGAACCTTCATTGTTCAGAGAAGGAAGAAAAGAGTGAATCCAATTCCATCTGCTGAAGAATGTCACACAAAAAAACAGATATTAGGAGAACCAGATGGTTCTTGTCAGGTCATAAGCCAGTGGGATAGGGATAGATCAGAAGAGCTCTCCCTCAGACACAAACCTTGTCTATTCTGGAATCCTCCTCTGGAAAAAATCCCATCATTGAGACTAGAACTGAGGAGTTTATAACCCAAATGTCTTTACAGCACTAAAAGCCTTTGAGAAAATTGGCATGCTACAAGACATCCAGAAAACAAATCATTATGCTTGCTCCAGGTAAAGTTCCTTTGCTGTAGGCCAAAGTTGTGGGAGAGAAGGGCTTTGGCTTTACACCTGCCCATGAAAAGGAAAGCTTTGCAAATGCCTGAGTAGCATGTCTGTCCTTTGGCTGACAGAAATAAAAGAGGTGTGAGAAGCTGCCAGAAACTTCCTCCAAATCCAGCAGAGCCAATTCAAGACAGCTCTAAGATGGACACGCTCCTGGCCAAGGCCAGGCCAATTAGAAGTGGCAGCAATGCCTCTGTGATAAAGTATTTAAGAAGAAGAAAAAAGAAGTTATTGCACAGTTGTAATTGTGGCTGGAGGAGAGCAGGGTGATAATACATGAGAGGAACAACTCTGCAGACACCAAGGTCAGTGAGGAAGGAAGGGCAGGAGGTGCTCCAGGTGTCAGAGCTGAAATTCCCCTGCAGCCCATGGTGCAGACCATGGTGAAGCTGCTGAGCCCATGCAGAACCATGGGGATGCAGAGATCCACCTGCAGTTCATGGAGATGCCCCACACTGGAGCAGGTGAATGCCTTAGAGGAGGCTGTGAACTTGCGGAAGGCCCATGCTGAAACCGGCTCCTGGGCAGGAGCCTGCAGAGACAGGAGCCTGTGCTGGAGGCAGGTTTGCTGGTAGGACTTGTGACCCCATGGGACACCCTTGCTGGATCAGCCTGTCCTTGCACACCACAGAAGAGTGCACCCACACTGCAGCAGTTTGTGGAGGACTTTTGACCATGGGATGGACTCCTGTCCAGACAGGTTAGAGATCAGAAAAAAGTTCTTCACCCAGAGGGTGGTTGGGCACTGGAATAGGCTCCCCAGGGAGGTGGTCACAGCACCAACCTGAAAGAGTTCAAGAAGGAGCTCTCAGGCACATAGTGTGACCCTTGGGGTATCCTGTCCAGAGATTAGAGTTGGACTCAATTCTTGTGGGTCCCTTCCAACTCAGCTTATCCTGTGATTCTGTGTAAAGCTAAACCACAGTTAAAATATTTAATTTTGTTAGGATTTTTCCTAAAAAATTTCTTTTGCTACTATTTTTAATCCCTGCTTCCCTCATCTATCTGTGCTATCCATCCATCGGTGTTTTGTTTTATCATAATGACTTAGTTTTTGCTTTTCTGATATTTGGCCTGAAAGGCCTGTTTCATTTTCTCTTCACACAGCTTAATTTCCTTCCTCTCTAAATCTCTAAATTGCTATGTACAAAATACATTACATTGAATACATGCTGCTATAGAAGCTAAGAATAAATGGTTTGGCACCTGGTAGATGCTGAGTTGCCAAGTTACCACTCCAGATATATGCAATCTCATTGTTGAAATGCTAGTAACATTTATCCTTTGCTCACATACACTATAAATTTATAGGAAACAAACAGTCATAAAGAATAGAAAATACTACAATTTAAAAAGAAAATATGAGAAAAAGAAATTGACAAAAAAGTCCTGGAATGGTTTTGTGAGACCTTTAAGCATCCTGATTTCCTTCAATGCTAGTGTCCTTAATTAAATCCTCACCAGCTCTGCACTAACTCCAGTGTAAAATTACAATCATTGATCTTTTCATTGGGATTTCTAAACTCTCCCATTCACCAATTTCATTTCTCTTTGTAGAGAAGGAAAGGCTGAGAGTTAGGTTTGTTCATTAGGCTAGAAAAGAGGTTTCAGGATGAGCTAATCCCAGCCTTCCAGTACTTGAAGAAGGAGAGGGACTTTTTGCAAGACATGTAGTGACAAGACAAGGGGGAATGGCTTCAAACTGAAAGACAGGAGGTTTGCATTAGATATAAGGGAAATATTCTTTACTGTGGGGGTGGGGATACACTGGAACAGGTTACTCAGAGATTTTGTGGATGCCTCATCCCTGGAGGTGTTCAAGGCCCAGCTGGATGGAGTTCTGAGAAACCTGGTTCAGTGAAAGGCAGTGAAAGGTAGCAACTGGATGATCTTTGATGTGCCTTCCTTAAGCAAAACCATTCTGTGATTCTGTAATTTTTCAAGTGGCCATGTCTGTGTTTCCTGCTTGTAACACACAATTTCTTCTGTCTTCTCCATCACCATCTTCCTCTTAGAGACACTTTTATTAGTGACACCTCTCTGTATTAGTCCTAAAGTTAAGTAGTCAAAAATAATGACATTAATAATACTTTTCCTTTATGTATTTTTCTGGGATGGTCACTGTATGGTGATTGAGATGAAAAGTGCATGCTGTATCAAAAAAAAAAAAAAACCAAAAAAAAGTTGACCTGTACTAGACATCTCTTTTTGCCTCAGTGGGTTTATGTTTTGTGTCAACTCATTAAATTATGCTTTTCCTTGCATTTGCTCTTTATAGTCTAATATGTTCCAGCAAGTTAAACCCTATTATGTTTGGCAACTTCCATACATTTTGGGGAGATTTTTTAAACAGAAACTGGTCTACCTGTGGTTGAAACTATGTATCAAGTTCCTAACCTGAGATGAATAAATGTAACATCTCTAACACAATTTATTGAAACTTAACCTCTTTTTAGATTTTTCTCCACCTTCTGTTACTTCACTCAGAAATTATTGTTTCAGAAATAATTTGGAGCAACAACGCTCACTAGTTGGGAATTATTTTATTTCTGAAGTTATTTATTATTAAATAGCAGCAATATTTTAAAATCCACTTTCCCAGTAAAATTATGTAATCAGATGATGGCAGTTGAAGTGGGAATGAAGAAACAATAAAAAAATGTATATAAAGCATAAGAATATGTGTGGTAGAAATCTTATTGCCAGTCTTGCAAGAACTTTTTTTTTTTCCTGTATATATATTGTCTTGGGTGGGATTTAATTGTGTACTTGACATTTACTGTTTTTCCCAAGCAGCAGTCTGTAAGAGTGTTACCTTGATGTCCTTTGTCCTGATTGCTTGAATGAAATATAGTATTAATTGTTTCTTTGGGCTTTTCTTGGACTGTATTCTGTACACATTTGCCTCGGTTTTGTTTGTTTAATTCTTGCTGTTCTTATTTTAACTTTAATTAGTTCAGTGTTCCTATTTCCACTCCAAGTTGCACAATGCTTTTTCAAGTGGCAAAGAAGTAGGTCAGGAGGGAATAATTCTGGTCTTCAGGAAATGGTGACATTTTGCTCTTTTTTTTCCATTATGAAATGGACCTAAAATGACCTATAAAACATCATTAAAAACATTTAGGGGAATCATATTACTTTGTTACAAAAATTTCTAAACATTTTGTTATTAAAACATTTTGAAACACCCATGATTTGTATTAAAATAGAAGTTATTTTAAAAGTAAATTTGGAAAGAAATTATTCAAAACTTCCACAAATGTCAAAACGGGACCAATCTTTACATGAAAAAATGTGCCAAATTATCCAGAATTTCCAAATATTTTACTTTCTTTTTCTAATAATTTTGTCAAGATTCAGTGCTCTCCACACCAGGGTTACATTCAGGCAAAACAAAGCAGCCATTTCAAAAAGAAACACTATGATTTTTGTCTCTTAGAGAAAATTTTCTGCTTTCCCTTTGCTCCCCACTCACCTGCTTCCCTATTTTCTTCTGAACAGCACCAAATAGCAGTGCTGTCTTCTCTTCGCTCCGGTTTCTGGCAGCCCCTCTTCTGGTAACTCCTGTTCATGGCTGACATCAACTTACAGAGCTCTGACTCATTTTATAGCTTCACTGCAAGTTGGCTTTCTTGCCTACCTTTGAATTGGCAACATCTGTTCCGGCTTTCTCACAGCCAAAATGCAGAACTCTCCCCATCTGGTACGACTAACAGCCATGCTTTAGACTACCCTACTTTTGGCATGTGACTTTCCTGGCTCCAGCAGGTCTTTTTCTGCCCTCAGTCTCCATAATTTCCATTTGTTCTCCTTCTGTCAGGGCTTCAATAGGTTCATAGGTCTTTGACGTATTTTATTGCCCCCACAGACCCATTCTGACCCAAACTCAACTGCTACCCTGAAACTGATGCACCCCACATAGAACCCTTCTATCCAAATAAAACTGTCAATCTTTTCTGGTTTGTCTCCCCATTCTGTCAGTCCAATGCATCCAAAACACTTTCTTTTCCAAGTTTTCTCTGCTACTGGGCTTTTTGCTAAGCACTACCCTTTCTGCTATACCAGTTTATAATTAGGTATTGACTCTGATTCACTAAGTATGTGAAGCTTTACAGTAGTTTATGTTTTCCTGCTAGCTGTCAACTGAGATTAGTAAGGACACATCTACAGGACACAAACATTCTTCAGTAATTCATCTTGCATTTTGATTTCTGCAACATCCTGAAATTGTGACTGAGATAGAACTGCTTGAGAATTAGACAGGATGAGCATGAAGAAATTGGATTGGAACAAAGGACTCAAGGAGAAAGGGCAGGTAAAGGCATAATTTATCAATACTCAGAGGAAGAAGCAAAAAATGTGTACCTGCTAGAGTGCATACTCTCTGGAGTTTTACATGAAACCTGGGATTCCTAATTGTCACAATTTTGTTCACAATTAAACAAAACTTTTGTCTTCTGGTGGTTAATTATTGTTGCTACCAGTCACTTTAATTTCTCAAATGGCAGAAATTCACATGAATCTAAATACTATTACTCTGCTGGTGAAATACACAACATTCAGAGTCAACATAAGATGATGCTTTTCTTTTTACAGCATATCGAGAAATCATCAGAAGAAAGTTTGTCTGCAGAGAAAATTTAAGTTAGGAGGCAATCTGTTCAGCAAAATGGGTAAAGTAGAAAAGCAGGTGAATGGTTAAATTTGTGCAGGAAGATGAAACACCAGGTGAAAGCACACTCATCTTAGCCTTTTAAAGCCCCTTCCAACCACAGTTGAACTCCCTTGCACCAGGACTTTGCAAAGAACCCTTAAAGGGAAACAAATTAAAGAAAAACCCATAGTGTGTTCCAGTGGACATGAAATACCTGCTCTGGGGTTGGATTGGGGCTTTATATTTAAGGTGACTGTCATATGCCAAATTCCTACTTCTGTTCTTGCAGATGCTGTGAGCAACCACAGTACTGTACCAATTAGAAATGGAAAAATTGCACTTTCTGCAAATTCCTCTGCCTAGAGTCTGGACTGCGGAATTGCTTAGCATGTGTGAGTTGTGTTCATGCCAATGGAAGCTGTGCTTCACATTTTAATAGTATGAGTACTACCTGCTTATTTAATGGAAAAATTTTGGGGCCAGTTATTTTTCAATTTAATTTTTATGCCTGTAGGTTAGATGCCTTCCATTTGCACATAGAACAGCAACAGCACACTCTTATCTCAGAAAGATCTTGAGAAGATTCAGTCATTAATACCTGACTGAGTGAGGCCCAAGCTGAGAGCTTGTGAAGGAGATCCAGACCTAGCTACTACTGACATACTGATTTCAATTACTCCCAGGGTCTTCAGAGCAAGCTCACAGGGCATAAACACCGTGATTCCTAAGTAATGTTTGCCAATATTACGCACAGTCACTTTATAATCATGTCTTCAAAACGCATTTTGAAAATTAAGTAAGCTCTAGAAATGATGGGGTGTACATAAAAATATTATATAATTAGTCATTAAATAGGCATTACCAATTTTATGCACAGGAGGAGACAGACATTTTGTGGAAAAAAACAGCATGTGAACATATCCAAATGTATATGTGAAATAAAATTAATATCTTTATGAAACTTCTTAACTGGCAAGTGTTTGACTGTATCGTTTCAGTAGTGTTATTCTAATGTAAGTATGTATGTGTAATTGAACTAATGAATATTCTGCACATACTCTTGATTTCTGTTGATTTCAGCTGGTTTCTCACTGGTTCTTCTCATTAATTTCTCACTGGTCCCCAGTACATGATAAGATGTTTTGCTGCAGTAATGCTGATTGCTCAGCCTAACTTCTAGTGAATAAAACCTGTAATCTATTCAGTGCAGAGCAAGTATAGCACATTTCAAGGAGTCAGCACAGTCAGCTCAGATCACTTCTTGTGCATTAGCAACAAAAGTAAAGCTCAAAAGCTGTGTTGTACCTCAGAGTCTCTGAAGCATGACAGACCATTCCCAGTGCTTTCTACAGACACCTTTCAGTGATAAACCCATGGTCAGTGACCTGACTGAATGCAGAGCCTTGTTCCTCTCTTTTCTGTTGGCATATTTTGCCTAGCAATGAGTCTATTTAAAGACCCTTTTAGTGGCTGAAGAAGAAAACAAAAGAGAAAAATCAATGTATAATTTAAATAAGAGTTGAACAGAGTATGCAGTAGCAATGCAAAGTATAAGCTGTCAGGATAAACTCTGAAATTAAACCCTGTTTGTAAACTGGGATCCATGATTGTATCACAGCTAGGATTACATCTGGCAAAGGTCGAACATGAAAAGTTATCTTTAGATTTAAGACTTCAAATTCTAGAAAAAATTAAGTGACAAACTAGCCAAGGTCTACTGAAATACATGAGTCCAGGAGGTACATGGTTACAGTGATTACACTGACAACTAAAGTTTGAAATAAAATGCTCCAAAGTCAGTTTTCAAGAAAAAGTAGTCAGTATAGCATCACTACCATAAAATCCTTGCTTGGCCAGATAGATTTGAGTTTTTTTTAATGTCTTTTTTAATAAGGCACACCTCTTGTACCATGTACCATGGTACATGTACCACACATGTACCATGATTGCTACAGTTTAATATCTTAATTTTAGCCAGTGTGACACAATGACTACGAAGAAGGTGCACTGGATTAATGTGCTAGGAGATATTACTCATTTACATGTTTGTTAGCTCTTATGTCTCTTGATTCATAGATATTTGAACCTATAGAGGGTTTAAGTCCTAGAGGGACTATGGAACTATTGTGATCATTTAGATGGGTTTCTTGCAGAACATAAGCTGTAAGCCCAATAATTCAGGTCTCAAATCAGTAAAATATGTTTGAGGTTCATCTTTCAGAACAAGTACCTTGCTACATTCCTTCTTCTTCTCACCTGTACATGTTCTTGTTGCTTCCCTTGCTTTTCCGTCTGAAAAAAATGTCTATTTTTATCCAAAAAATTCCTAGCAAAAACTCTTTTTCTTAAATCACTCACAAACCCCAGCTGCCACTTATAAGATCCTGCATATGACAGTCACAGGTATGCTCACTTTTTGGGCACCTGCTCTGTATCCACTCTGACCAGTTACTGACACAGCAGTGACAATATTGCTCCTGTGTTATACATAGACACGTTGCACACACAGACTGTGATTCTGTGATGTAGTTTATCCTGTGTACAGAAGGCAAGAAAGCAGGTGGAGAGTTACCATGACCTGTCCTGAATAGTTCTTTTAAGTGCTCTTTTTACTGCTACAGCCACAGAAATCTTGCCAAAAGGGGTAGACCCCAGAGAAGATGTTACAGAAGTCTTTATGTACCTTTCTGACTAGAACAAATGAATGGCTGACATCTTTTTGTGCAGGCATGCAGGACTGTTTCCAGGAAGGCAGGAACCATTGTTGATATAACCCAGAATTAATCAGAATAGAAAGTGGATCTATTCCCATCCTTTCCTTGTATGTGAGCACCTTCTAAGGCACCAGCAGCAGCCACTCTCTATAGAGAGGTTTAATTTGGATACACAAATAATGGTCTAGAAATACATTTATCTTTAAACACAGAAGAGGCAGATCTGCTGGGAAATACAGAAGAAAGCTGCGGGACATGGAGGAGACCTTCAATCATGCATTTTAAGGAAAAATTGCCCATAGCCTTCCTTGGACCTATCTGGTCTCGTCTGTATCTTGAGGCCTATCTTTTCTTTCCTCCCAAGGCCTTGTTGTTCATTGTCCATCACACAAGCCCCATGACTCTGCTCTGCAACAGCCACAGCAGAATCCAAACCTGTCCCAAGTTCCTGAAGAGTCATTGCTCTGGCTTCAGCCTCTGGACTTGCTCTGGGAAAGATAGATCCAGATCTGTCCTTCTTTCCTTTCAAAATATTTCACTGCAACCAAGGGCCAAGAGTTGAGATCACGACAGCTTCTTACCAAAATATGCAAGATATTCTTTCTCATTAAGCACTGAAAAGTAACCTGGAGACTGGAGGAGTACAGCAACAGCACTGTGATCTCTAAAGCAGGCTGTATATAAAACTACTGTCCATCCCTTGAAGGAGAAATGTTGCATGTCCCCTTACCCTTGGTGTAACAGAACCAAAGAGAATGCTGCTGAACCAAATACACCATAACATAAGTTATTTCTCCATCAGAATGCTGTATTTACTGTATGCACTATATAGGTGCATATATATTTATATTAACAGTATGTATATGTGTGCCATTCTTGCTGTAGGTGCTACATTTTAAACTACTATATGGTTTTAATATTTAATGAAATATGATTTTTCATCCTATGTCCAAACCACTCTGGTCTTTCCTTCTATGTGTCAAACTGTTAATGAATTCTCTGTGAAGAATGCAACAAGAATTACAGCTGCTTTCAACTACAGATACTCTGAGTGAAGTGTATTGAGCTGCACTTTTCTCTGACTGATGGAGCACTGCAGCGTTGCAAGAGGAAAAGACAGGATTTATCCATGAAAATCAGATGTCATAGCAGCAGAAGAAATTATGATAATGTGCATAATTAACAAAAGGTACCTCTCACACTTTTATCTCAAGATTTTACACATAAGGAAATTTTATGTTGCAGTCATGCATAACATCTGCAAATGACATAACCAGTTCATATGAACAATGCTGATACTGAATTTTTGTAAGCTGGGCATGCTGAAATGAACAGCTTGAGTAATTCAAGAAACTACAGTAAATGTTTTTTTGAGTGATTCAAGAAACTAAGTAAGGTTTCTGCCTTATCTTCATTAGCATTTTTTTTTAACTTTTCCTGCACAATTTTATGTAATTACTTTGGACTTATTGAGAATTTTCATTAGAAAATCTCAAAGTTCTGAGACTGAACATGCCTAAGAGACGAAAACTATGTTTTTTTAATAAACTACAACTGAGACTGAGTTAATGGCCAAATCAGTGAAAAAGCAGAGAGTCAGAGCCACTGGGCCTCTGGGCTGAGTGCATCTGGTCTCAGATATAACCACCTGCTTGGAATTATTTTAAAGGCCTTGCTACATTGAAGACTTTTCTCATTTGAGTTATCCCTCTCTAAAGAGCTTTCTAAAACACATTCCAAGTCATCTTAGCTAAAGGATGTTATGAAAAAACAAAAGAACTAAGGAAACTCATATTTATGTGTTATTTCACCCACCTTTAGAAGTACTATTATGCCACCTGAAATAGATATAGAGATATAGATATAGATATAGATATAGATGATATAGATACAGACATAGATATAGCTAGATGATATAGATATAGATATAGATATAGATATAGATATAGATATAGATAGATATAGATACAGATATATTAGATATAGATATACATATACATATAGATAGAGATATAGATAGACATAGATATAAAATTAGGATATAATGCAGTGTTCATTGAAGCCAGTGGAGGTGCACTTAATAAATTGTGCATCTGGTCTCTACAGAGTCAAGTATAACTTGGTACTTTGCAGTAGAGTAGACAAATGTGAAATCAGAAGTTTTATCAAGTTTAACCTTCATTAGTGATTACATTCATCTTGCTTATAACATTGGATTTCAAAGACAAGACTCTCAGGTTAGACTTTAAGCTTATTTCATTGTCCCCTAAATTGCTCCTAAAACAGTAAGATAGTAGACAAAATCGGGGATAAAGTGCTGAAGAATGCTGCATGAATCCATAAAAATTGTGTCTGCAAAAAGAGGAAATTTCTGTGCATTAATGGAACCATGCAGCATATCCATGATGCTACATTTTATAGGTATGCTTAAAAGCAAGGTGAAAGAAAGAAAATTGCCTTTCTGCAGCCAAAAGAGAAATGCAGTTAACTGTTTACACACTATAAGACAATTAATGATTCTGTAAACTTAATGATTCTGCTAAACCCAGTACACAATTATGTGCATCCAGAATTTCCTGACTTCTGTATTTTTTTCAGCATCAAATCCCACAAGATCTTTAAACAGAGGTGGGGATTGAGACGCTTATTGTCTTGGAGATGTGAAGAAACCTCCTAACATATATAGGTGTGTCAATCCATGATGCAGGGCCTGTACAAAGTGTGCAGAATCAGATGCTCTTAACCACTGCACCCACTGGCAGGGGTGGGAGTTTAAATTTATGAATATTTTCAAAGCAGAATACATATATATATTCCTTAGGTATAACCAGGATATTACATTATTTTCCCCTCGTACAAGGACACAAGCTTATGTCATACTTACGTTGAACTCATCTGGGGGATCAGGAAGTTGAAATTTGAAAGATTTTAATTCAGACTATTTGTTGAACTCAACTGTGTTAGACTGGTAGTCACCTGGTTTCCACTCTGCCCTGACTTTAAAAGCAATGACAGCCACTGCTTTCCTCCTTTTCTGTGCCTGTCAGGGAGGTGGTAAGAGAGTTCTGGTAGCTCTGCATGCGAAGTTGCAACCTCTAGCAATGTTGTAAGAGAAGAAGTTGAATGCTGGTTTTATGGACCTGATCCTGAATATGAAAACAGAAGCCTGGATTTTGGCATCTAGATTGTGAATCCCTTTGTTTTAGGTTTCTGATTCCCTGTGCAGTGTGATGAGCATCATGGCAGTCCAATAAATCATATCAACTTTATGCCACTGAGAAAAAGGCAGTGCCTAATAAAATTCTTAAATGTCACTTTCCAAATCTAAAGGTTAAAACCAAGTTCAAGTTGACATCTCTGAGCACTGAGAACCAACGCCCTGTGTGCTACAGAACCACAGCCTTATTCAATTCTCATCTCATTTCCATTTAAAATCTTACCATGTGTATTTATATGGTCACATGTGTATCCTACATTAAATTTAATGAGAGAACGATGGAGTCTGGAAATGACACTGTTGGCATCCCTGGGGTTCTTCATCAGCTTTTTTTTTAAATTTTGAACTATTCCCTGAAGCCTGCTATTATTTCTCATGAGCCTGAAATCTTAACATTTATCCTAATCAAGCAATACAGTTTCATAATTCCATAAAATTATTACTGTTTTCACTAAGGTTCTTTGTGGAACAGTATTATACTGATTCCATGGTTTAAATCCCTACCTTACTATCTGTTGGAAAAATAAATTTCTAAATGTGTTTCTATGGAGACCTGATAGGATGAAGACACAATTTATAATCCTGGTAATTGCAAGTCTTTTGTTTTCAGATCTATGTAAAAATGCCAGTTTGAATAAGCTCTTTCATTAATAAATGTTATTTTATTTTTATCTGACATCCAGTTTTTCAAATACATAGGAATTTTATGTTTGAAAAATAGTAGATAGCAAGAAGATGTCACAACCAAGGACATGTTAGGGTATGTTTTTCAAACAACTCGGGGACTTAGAAGTGTAGAAAGCATCTAGGCTGTTCTGACTGCAGAATATAAAAAGCATTACAATTTAAATTACATAATTCTGTTTTATTGACTCTTTGGCTATGCTGAACATCAATAACTCTTTTTCTTTAACTTTTCCTCCTAAGTCACCCTGATTTTATCTCAGTTTTTTTCTTTTTTTTTTTTTACAGAGAGCTTTAAAAATCCCTCCAATAAAAGAGCAATCTATCAGTAGCACAACCTCTACCCAGCACCATTGTGCTAAGAGAATATGGGCTATGTGCATGTGATCCACCAGCTCTACAAGTGCTTATATTCCAGACATCTTTATTCAGAATCTTCTATCAAGATACATCATTCTTTAATGTACATTTGAGGGGAGAAAATGCTGCGGAAAAAAAAGATAATGCTTTCTCTAAAAAGAAAAATATACCAAGGACCTTTAATTTGGTCCATTGCCAGCACCCTTGATTTCCTTTATCTCTTGAGTTGAACCACCCAACCAGTCTTATTTGGGATAGAGCTCAACAGATCTTTGTGAGGTTTGGTTCAATCCTACTTGAAGAGTTAACCACAGATTGATTCAGCAATGCTACACAAAGTATACATCTACCAGTTTACCTGTACCCACACAAGGAATGTTTCACTGGCTAATAGACTATAACATTTTGTTTTCCTATTTATGGAATGCCCTGTGGAATAGATGTGATATTCATAATTCATTGTTCCTGTTGTGGTACAGAAGGAGAATTTCCACTGCGGGGCTGTCTGACTGCATGTTCTAGGGTCTGACTCCCTGCCCTCAGCAGAACTCCAGCTCTGATCTGAGTAAAACCAGCAGACATCACAGAGTGTTATATTCTGCTATGCATCATCAAGAAAAAGCATTTCTCTTACTTGTATTGGGGTTTTAAATGCTTGGTTTTTGTATTCATAGTCTGTTTAGTTCTTGCTTTATTATTTGATGTAAGTAAAGCAATCTTTTTAAAAAATTAATAAAAGTTATGTAATCTTATTTCAAAAGGGGAGAAGGGGAAAAATGATTCACCAAACAAATTCCTTTTTGTCATAAAAATCAGGATTCTTTCAAATATATCCTGTTACTTATAATCTACTCTTTGCATCTAAAATGATGAAATACATTGAATAGAGAAAAGTACAGAATTAAATTAATAAACATATTCAAAGAAAATGTTTAGTGCACAGAACCCTCATGTCTATAAACATACTTCAAAACACAAGATTACTCTTTCATAGAAGAGTTTTATTAAAGAGTTGTATTTTGCCTTCACTGTTTTTGAAGGATATTTGTTTTCCAGGTTCTTAGATTTATAGAAGCCATCATCATTCCTGCAGTGTGTGTCTTCTGATAAGACTAAGTTTAGCATGTGCTGCTAATGTATATGCCTCACAGAACTCTTCATTATATACTGGAACTCGGCACTTATTCTCTTTTAGGGGAGGGATTTAAACTGTGCCCTTTGAGTAAAACCAAACATTTTGCCTGATTTTAAATGCTGTGGCATGGAAGTGAACCTGCTTGCATCCCATAGCTGTGCACAGGCAGAGGGCTGAAGAGTGGACATATGGCTCTGTGCTGCCACAGGGCAGTGATGCCAATGAACTACAACCCACAGGACTACATCAGCTGTACCACTGCTTGGAACCCCAAAGTAAACTCCACAGTGTATCAAGATACAGTTCTTCTTGCTTTCTAGTATGCTCTTAAAATGACTTGCAGATGTGTTGGCAGACACAGCTCTTGCTGAAGGCAGTTGGGATTGCAAGTGCTCATCTCCAAGTGATTAAAGATCAGATTTATGTAAAATGTAAATATTTCATAGCATAGCTGTCAGCCCATTCTGAAGTGAAAACAAGTGCAAGAGCTGACTAAAAGCTTTGGTTTGGTGTTTAGATGAGAACAATTGCTATAGTCTTATTTGATTTTTTTTTGTTTTGTTTGAGATCTATTACTTTAACTGTGTCTATTTGATAATCTGTATGACTTAATCAATACAATTATTGAATTAGTTATGTGGCTGTTGAGCCAGGTACAGTTCTTTTGCCACATTATCAAGAGCTCAGAAACAGTTGTGTCGTTTGAAGACTGCAGTCAGCCCAATGAGGCAACGCTTCTCCTAATATGTTCTCATGATTTTTTTCTGTGAAGCCACACAGGAATAGAACTGCTTTTCCTTCTCAGAAGAAAAAGCTGACCAGCATCTCTGTGGCTGAAAGTAGTCAATGGGTCCTCTTTCCTACAGGCTATTTTTTCTTCTTACAGTTATTAGCCATGGGAAAAGATGATTGGGTCCCTCCAAGTCAGGTCAGACTACAGCTCTGAATATTGCTTTCCTGGGGAACCTCTCTTGTTCCAGGCACAGTAATACACCTTGGTTTTGGGCACATGTGTTTAGAAACTGGGGTGAGTATTTTGTCTTTCTTTTTAGATATCTGCTTGCTGGACTTGGAAATTCAGAGTGGTTTATCCTGAATAGTCTCATTAGGTGTCACTAAAGAGCATGTTACTTTGACATGTGAGGTGAGATCTGCTCTTCTGTATTTTCATATATACCTTTAATTTCTAGGTCCTAGATTTCCATATCTGAAGAACTGGGCATTTAAATACAGCATTTACCATCAAGAATTCTTTTTATTTACATGAAGCAGACCTCACATATGGTAAGCTTTCCTGAAATATATGCCTGGAAAATTTTACTGGTTTTTGTATTATTTAAAATTGCATTCACATTTGAAGGTTTGACCCTTTGTTCATTTAATCAATTTCTGGTATCTATTAGAAATATCACTCTTTCAATATTTGTGCCATTCGTGCTAAAGCAGATTGCTCCTTATCATTTATTCCTTATGTCTCTCTGTAGAATAAGAACTGTTTTCAGGATGAAATGTTTATTTGAATAGCACGTAAGAAAAGGAAAATTATAAAATCAGAATTCATAAACTTTCAGAAAGTGCAGAATTTAATTTAATTTGAACTAATTATCCCTAGAAAAAATTGTACAGATTTTACAGCATTATCCATGTCTTTTGCTTTTGTTGTGAATAAGCATTTGTCTGTGATATAAATTGTCTCTCTTTTAATTTAAAAGAGCATTACACTGTTCTGCAAAGGATCTAGATACAGGTAGGGAGAGGACATATTTTATTGTCTCAAATGAGCATTTTAAAGTAGCCAAATTTGTATTTTAAAACTTCTTCAGCAAAACGTCAAGCAAGCAGGGGGGGGAAAGTCTTAGACAACATATTAAAAGAAAAACCTCCAAAAGTAGTATTTTATAAGGAAGATAGGTTCAAAGACAACATTGGGTTCCAAGACAAGATTGGGAATCTTGGATTTACTTCTTACTCCAATGGGAGCTCTTTGTGCATCTATTTACATTAGTGTGACCATGCTATTTTATCCACCAGTAACAGAACATTAAAATAGGCCAAAATATAATTAAGCCTCTCTTTAAAGCCACTTTTCCTATTGAATGTCATGAGAAGGGAATCATAACTGAAAGGATTATAACTGAAAATCAGATCTCTTTGCTTCTGTTTTCCCATTTCAAGAATAAATGGAATGGAAAATGAGCAGAGATGTGGCTTTAGAAAACCAATTATTTGGATCACCTCAGTAAAAATTTGTTTGATTTTTCACAGAGGAAACCTGTGAAATACCAAGAATATTACAGGTGCTATGTTTATGTTTAGTTTCTTCAGTTAATTTATCATTTACTTTTGGTGGGGTTTTTGTTGTACTTTTTGGGGGGTGGCTATTGTAGATTTTTTAGTACAAGTAATCAAAGGCAATAATTTCTTAGCATTTCTGAGGTTGGTTTTGCACAAATAAATTGCTTGCTAGTGTGAAAATGAAATAATGGGCAGCAACAGTGTTTAGCTTTTGCTTTATTTGTTTTCAATTCACTAGTACACTTAAAATATCAATGAGTTGGTTTTTCTGTTAATCTTTGATTGGATTTTTTGGTGCTGCTTTGTGGCTCTTTTCCCTGGACCAGAAGAATCTGCTGTTTTCTAGAGTTCTTCTCTTTCATTTTGCTATAAAAATCCCTGCCTTTTGTAGATGGCTACCATCTTCTTCCCTCTTACTACAATCAATTCTCTTAACAAAAATGCGCAGGAGATTCAACAGAATACAAGAAATCATATCTTGTTTTTCTTTATATCCCTTATTCCAAATCCAGTACTATCTAACTTCAGGGGAAGGTAAGATGCAATCCATTGATAAGGAAGTTCTGTGTTCAGCTCTGGTCCCCCAGCATAAGAACCTGGACCTGTTGGAGTGAGTCCAGAGTAGGGCCACGAAGATGATTGTAGAGCTGGAGTACCTCTCCTATGAGGACAGGCTGAGAGAGTTGGGGTTCTTCTGCCTGGCAAACAGAAGGCTCCAGGGACACCTTATAGTGCCTTCCAGTACCTAAAGGGGACGTACAAGAAATCTGGAAAGGGATTTTTTACAAGGGCATGGAGTGACAAGGTAATGCTTTAAACTGAAACAGAGTAGGTTTAGATTAGATATTTAGAGGAAATTAATCACTGTGAGGGTGGTGAGGCACTGAAACAGACTGCCCAGAGAGGTTGTAGGTGCCTCATCCCTGGAAGTGTTCAAGGTCAGGTTGAAAGGGGCCCTGTGCAACCCAATCCAGGGGGTGGCATCCCTGCCTGTGGAAGGAGGTGGGGCTTGAACTGGGTGAGCTTTGCAGTCCTTTCCAACACAAACTGTTCTGTGGTTTGAAACATTATATTAAAAGGAGTACATGGAAGAGAAAAAAATCACAGGTAGTTTTGGCCATGGTCTCGCCTGCTTGGGTGTTAAAAGAAGAATTATTAGAAGTCTCATGGGCTTACATTTTCTCAGCATGAGTTATTGAAAAATAATACAACTTTCAATAAAAGTGCTACTCTTTTATTATAACCTTAATGCCCACCTTCATTCTGGCTTTTATTGTAACTTTTAAGGAGTAAAATGTCAAGCACATTCTTTAGTTAGTAGCAACTGATTCCTTGATGAGAAAATTCTTGGTGTTTAGAGCATCTGCCAAGCATCTTCACCCTACAATCTCTGTTGCTGATGCACTATTATTGGGTGTGTGCATGTGTGTAGGCATCTGTCTGTCTATCCAGACACAGATTATAGTGTATACCTTGGCACTTAAAATTTTATCAGTCCATGTGTTTTACATGAAATCCAAGAAATTACATGCCTCAGAAAACTTCATAAAGAAGAAGCATTTGACATTAAGACTGTTGTGACTTTTTGAGCATATCCTATTGACTACACCACTTAATTTTCTTCTCAGGTATTAATGTTACATTTGATATATTCCACACCATACCCGTTCCTTTGACATCAGTAGAAATGATAAGTGTAAACTCAGTGAGAGAAAATTTAAGTCTATGGTACTTAAAGATATAGCTTGGCAACAGAATTTACAGCATGAAAACCAAGAAGTAGGTTGTATTATTTATCCCATTAACCTACTATTTTCTTACTCTACTGAGGAAAATAAGTGCATTTTGTTAGTCAGAAAATCACTCTCCTTCAGGTTTATTCTTCTTTAAATTTTATGCATTTTATTTGTTTTGTTTTTTTTTTTTTTCTTTTTCCACTGTTAACTTGTACCCTAGGCTCTGGTATTCTAATGTAATACTTTCTAAGGCAATTTAGGATTTCTAGTGTCTGTAGAGATTATATTCTCCATATACCTAACAATATGAGTATGATTTTCAGGTACAGACTGTAGGCAGATACAGGTAGGGGAATTCAGTCTGTTCATTTACATGGACTCTGGATCAACACCTTACCTTTTGAACAAGAAAGAAGATAAGATTGCTGGCAAAACTCCTTCAGCAATTTGTCATTAATTTGTAGCTGGAGGTCATAATAACTTCCCAGCTACATTCACACTGACAAATTGAAAGGTCAGTATTTGAAAGAACAGTTTTACCAGTGGTTGCTTCACTGTGAGGTCTATGACAGGAGTTATTTCCTATTCCAAATGTCTGCAAATGCCAAGTTTCCCAGGAAAAAGGCAATAACTAGAAGACTAAATGTTTACAGGGAACTACTGTGTCTGGTGTCCCTTATTAAAATCAATTTTGTTCAAGCAAAATCTTTAGGGAGGGTAATTATGAATACATCTACAAGGACTTTAACATATGTTTAACTGCTTAAAGTGAGGGAATTACATGATGTTGTTAAACATACATGTATATCTCCTGAAAAATTCAGGAAAATCTGGAGAACAATAGAGTCTATTAAGTTTTGGTTGAGCAAGAACCGTGCGCCCGTAAATAGTTTAAGAAATCCTCTTTTTTAGAGTTTAATTCTTAAAGGAAAAACCCAAACAACCAAACCAGATTTCCAATTGACTTGCAGGTTTCCTTCTGTTCTGCTCATTCCTCCTGCCTTTCTATTTTTTTTTTTTTAAATCAGAATATTAAATCTGGGGGGGGGGGGGGTTTGGTTTGCTTTGTTTGTTTGGGTTTGGTTTTTTTTTTTTTTGTTGGTTTTTTTTGTAATTTGATTGGAATTCAGGTTTCTGTTCACATGCTTGCAAATTAAAACACGACAGTTATCACCATTAGCTAAATGTGACAAAGAGATTTTAGCTCATTTTTAGAGACCCTTTTTGATGACCTGAATATCCAATGCAACCACTACAATATGGTTTTCCTAAAAGCCTAACAGAATTGTGTGGAAGAGATAAAAGCTTTGGCTGCGGCAGTGAGACTCTGGTGAATATCTTGTTAGAAGAATAGCTACTGAAACACTTGTTCCAGTTTTTACACACGCGTCTCTCTTCTGCAGCTTATCCCATAAATGGTCCAGCTGTCCCTGTCTCAGTCCCTTGGTAACCTGAAAGTTTAAATGAACATAGAAGATGCACATGGAACAGAGAACATGGGCCATGCATTCTTACACAGTCACAAGAAAAATGAGTCAATGAAAGAGTTGTTCTCTTAAACACGCTTTCTCATGACATGCAGCTGGCAACTCTGAGGTATCATACGCCTCAGATGACAGTGAATGACTTTATTTATGCATGTACCGAGCAGGACAACTCAAACACAGAGCAGAGAGTTCACAGAAGCGTTGTCAGTATGCTGATAGCCCCTACTAGAGGAAGGACGACACAATCCAAGTGAAGTTCAGGAGCCTCTTCAAGATGAGTAACTAAAGAAAAAGTTAACAAGCCTCAGAGAAATTAATCATTTTAATTATGACCACACCAATTGCAAAATGCCCTGAAAAATAGTAACATTTTATAATGCGAGGGGTACAGAACTTAGGATAAATTTGGGAAGCTCCTTCATTCACGCACAAAGTGATGTGCGTGAGGTTTGAAAGTTAAATTGAAAGACAACACAAAAAAAAAAATTAGGGTGGCAGAGGAGAACCCTGGACAAAGGGAGCAGCAAAGCAACCAGATATCTTTCTGAACAGCCAACAAGTTTTTTAACACCATAAAATGAATGTTGTTAAACTAACATAACTTATCAATCATGTTTCTTTTCAGTATTTTTTCCTGCTTTTTCTTTCATGCAGAATTAAGAACTGGTGCAAAAGGAAGATGTGTAGGTAAGAAAGACATATAATGAAGAAATAGTCTTTTTGTATTCTTTTTGTGAACTCTGCAAAATACTGTGAAATATGATATATAAAACGATCACAGAACTAAATAATTTTCCTGCCACTTTTGCACAGGCTGCATTTTTGACTCTTAAAAAAAAAACCAAAAAAAACCTTATTACAAATAAGCAGCAATGTGATGAGGAATATGGAGATCACTTACTTCAGCAAATTCTAAGTGCTATATGCTTTATCCCAGTCAAATTTTGTACTGTGAGGAAACTTATTCAGGCAAATCTGCATTTACCACTATGCTAGATTTAGAATCAGCCAAAAGGAAAATAGGGGTTTATCTGAACTGCTTCTTCCATTAGATTTTTTTTCCTTTCTAGTTCTTCCAGGTACATTGTCACCTTTTACCTAAAGAAATTCGTGCTCTGAGCTAAGCCACCTATTTCACAGATTGGTATGTAGATACAAGCCATATAATCAGGGAGGACTTAATAAACAGAAAAGGAAAAGGAAAGTCAGTTCTATTTTGCAACCAGATTTTAACATATAGGAAATACAAAAGATCCGTCACATCTTTCAGTGATGAATTTCCTTCTCTAATAGCACTGATGCTCAGAGATTTCATTCTGCATAGGAAATGAGGAATTGCTCACTTCTTCCTTGCTTACTTAGGATTTCCTGAAATACAAATATTGAAATTCATAACTAAGGGACTATGACTGCCTCTAACTTCCAAGAGGATATGTGTCATAGGATACCCCCTTTCCTTTTCACATGGATAAAGGCCAGCAGCAGTCTTGCCCTGTAAAATGTTCTGGAACACTTCACACTTGTATCAATTGACATTAATCCTCTGTTTGTCCAAGAAATATCACAACCATGTGGGAAACATTTACTGGACCAAGCAGCAAAGAATTTGAAAAAAACATACCCAGTGTGTCAGTGATTGATGAGATTTATGTTAGTGGGAGGAAGAACAGGCATTAAATCAAGAGATATTTATGCAAACTTCATTTCACTGTGTATTTGGCCTTGTTATGAAGTTATTTATAGCTATAATTTACTTAACCAGTGGTTCTGTGTCTGGCTCCTGTTTCAAGAATTCATCAAAAATTCATCATCTGGTCTGTTCAATAATATATACTTTAAAATGGAAAGCAACAAACCATAAATGACATAGGAGGGAAAGAAAACACATGCTGCTATATATTCATTTTTAATGGATATGAATCACAAAAGTGATTGCAGGTAAAATGAATGGGAATATTGGTTTTTAAGATAGTAAATAGAAATAGTTAAAACATATTTCTCTTTCATAATTTCTGAATTTCTCCATTACTGGAATTTAATGGAGGGAAATACTTTTACTACATTCATCAGGAATCCTAACTTCAGGTCATTCTGCCACGCTGCAAAATGACTGCATTGCACAGATCCCTGCTTGGTATAAAGGGCCCTGATGTTTGTGACCATAAAAACTCATGGGGAGTTTTGGACCCTTGAAACTCATTGGTTCTGAACGGGTAGCTGCAGCTTTGCTGCAAAGGTCCAGTCCTGCATTTCCAGCCTGGTCCTAAGCAACATCACAGAAATGGTGACAGGATTTAGATACACTATTTTGTGTTGATCTTCGTATACCCTCATTACCCGAAAGAAAAATCTTCGCTGAAACCAGCACAAATGCTGTCAGCAGTGAATGGGGTGGGTTCCCAGACTTGTAGTTTTTGGGTATGTATCTAGCAAGTATTGAGTAAGAGGAGACAACTCCAGACAAATGGGGAAATGGGATATGGAAAAAGCCTTCTTGCATAACCTTTGATTCATCTTACAATAAAACAGTGTTCATGTCATTGTTAGTGACAAGAAGTTGTGTGTAATCCTTGTGGGATTTATCTGTAGGTGAGTCTTAATCACTTCTCTCTGCATGCTAGTGAAGGGCTCATGTCAGCTGTCAGAGTGCAGCCAGTGATGCTCAAACAAAAACTTATTCTTAAAGCCTTGCTGGTAAGAGTTCTTATTTTGATTCCAGTTACTGTCAGAAGAACTGCAAAAATCCCCAGGCATTTCTTGAAGTAATGAAGTGGAAGATTTCTCCCAGAGGAAGATGGACAAAGTTAAAGAGACACATATTACCTGGAATAAGCAGTGCCAGAGTCTCAGGAGAGCCCTGTGCAGAGCTTTCCAACGAGACCCTGAAACTACAGCAAGTAATGGCATGTCAGAGAGCCTTATAAAATGGTGAGATGGACAGAAAGGCTCTCAGTGAAGGTAACCAGCATTTTTATGCTTGGAAGAAGTTAGGTTATTCTGCTTTATGGATCGCTGATCAAAAGATTTGCAAACACCATACATAAACATTTCTCAAAACAGTCAAGTTCAGTTGTAGAATTGAGAGCCACATTTCCTGTAAAGTATTTGTCTAAGCTATTTCAGAAGCTTAAAAGTGGGTTGAGATTTCTCTTGGTGAAATCCAGGTATATTTGTCCTCCTTGCTGTTATAGACCAATGTAAAGATGTGAGCCCCATGGTCTGAGGGATTTCTAAGCTAACGTGTGAGCCTAAACCTCCTTTTGCTTTGGTTTCCTTCCTGCTTCCAGAGTCCAAGTCAGTATTTCTGCTGTTTCAAAGCCACTTCTTATATTTATTCCAAATGGAAGAACTTATCACCCTTCTCTCTTTTATTTTACCTCTTCTATCAAATTTTTCTGAGGTGGGCACAGGCTCGGAGGAGCTGTGAAAACTCCCTTTGGCCAATCAAACAAATAGGTCTGGTAATTTCAGCTGTATTTCTAAGTCATAAATTAGTCATAAATGTGTGTGCTTTTCCATGGACAACTTTGAATTTTGCATGGTCTGTTGACACAAAAGTTTGGGATTTACTGAATTAGAGAACAGAAATAATTAGAACAGAAGTAATCAGAACTGCAATGAGAAATGTCATCCTCTTGAAGCTCAGCAGAAAACCTGACTATGTCTTTTTATACAGTCTCCTTTATATGCAGTTGCACAGATGAACTGGTTTAACTTCTTTATAGAACTGGAGCCCAGCAAGTAGGGAGTTAATGGTAGAATCAAATATTTCAACTTTTTAGGTGATAAAGAGGAGAAATTATACATTTTATATAGCTAAATACACCTAAGTTATATAGTCTTGATGGAAAGACAGTCCCCAAAGAGTTGTTTCTCCCCAGAATTATACAGTGAGCTATTAGACTGACTTAGGAAAATTTATAAATACAGTGCTAAATAAGACTTCTTACCAGGATGTTAAGAAACCTTTAATATTGGGCTCAGGAGTGAGGGGGGTTTTACCATCTGTAGTACTTCTGGGCTATTTGTTTTGTTTTCATTCTCATCCTGGATCTTCTTTTTAGGTTCTGGGGTAGTATTTGCAGCAGTTTCAAAGTTCAAACAAAGAGGGGTTTTGTTCCTCAAAGCAAAACTCATCCTTTTTGTTATGGAGACAAAAATGTACATTAGGGTCCCTAACATTTTGATACTTCATGTTTCTCCTTCCCCATGACCCTTATTGGGGTGGATTTTGGTAAGTAGCAACAGCAATGAGAAAGTATCCTTCAGATTCCTAATTTGGTTGCTACATGAAATGGTCATTTTCTCCTCTGAAACAAATGAATCTTCTGTCTTCCCAGGACACCCAAAAATGACAGTCTGTCGATTATTATTGCTATCTTATTGCACTGTTACCTTATTGTTGTTGCAATCTTACGCACTCTTTTTCATTGATGTTTTATTTGTAGTGGTTACCCACAATGTAAGATTTGCAATTAAACAATACCAAGTGAGTCAGTGCTTTCAGAAGAAAATGTAGCTTATAGCATGCTTTTTATTTGTGTGATAAGTATTTTTATTAGAATTAGATTACAGATTCCTCCTCTCCTCCATTCTTTTTAACCATTCAGAATAATTATGTGTGAATACAAGACAAAATATTTCTTTATTTCTTCCCTTGTAAGATAATTGTTCATAATGGTAAAAACAGATGATTTGCATGTTTGCATAATGAAATGCAAATGAAGGCAGACTGCGTGGAGGCAGGGCAATGACTGCAGTGCACAGGGCTCCACAGGCACAGCAGGGTGGCTGGTGGACTCACTAGGCTAAGTCAGAAAGCCTTGCAAATACCAGTGTACCAATGCAGGAGTCAAACTCCAGCTTTGCTACAGTGATTGTGTTTACATTTTAAGAGGCATTTAATAGAGTATAAAAGTGAAAATGCCCACAAATTGACTCTCCACAATTCATTGTAGGGGGCACAGAAATTCCTTTGTGTGGCTTTGTGTGTTTCATCAGAATAATTAATGGGCCTGACAATTTAATTCTGTGTAATCATATTCTTATAAGCAACTTTACTACTCCTCATTTATCAAATTCTGCAGGAGAAGCAGAAATGTTGCAAAAATAGGCACAAACGAAAACCTGGGCTCCGCTGGGTGCTGAGGTACCTAAAATTTCAAGAAAAAAAGAAAAACAAAACCATAATACATAAGTGTGAAAAGTAGATTATTCCATCTTTAAGGTGAAGATTTTATGCTGCACAGGTGAAAGAGTAGGAAGTAGATTGGACCCTTCCTGTGGTTCAGATTTCTGGTGAACAAAAATCATGAAGAATAACAGGACTTAAGGGATGTAATGGGATGATGTGACTAGTATGACACCCTAGGAAAGGTATATCTCTTTGAAACCACCTTTGGCCTGCCTGATAACACTTTTTCAGTTGAGAGGCCAAACACGAATTCTAGAGTCTCTCAACCATCATCCACATCCAGTTCTCTAAAGTACCCTCAAATAATTACAGTTACTGTATACTTTTATAAAAGTATACTTTATACTCTATACTTTTATAAAAGTCACTTAAGCACTTCGAAGGTTAATGGTTAATTATAGACAGTGGGACATGTAGTCTAAAGAGGATTGATTAATGATCATTTATTATATCAGGGTTTAAAAAAACTGCTTCATATTGTACCAGACTATCCAAAAGCACAAGTGCTACATCACATTTGGTATGAGAGCTGATCTTACCTTTTGGCACCCTGATGCCATGCATTTTTTTTGAAGGTACAGTGCTAAGATTCAAAACCCAAAATTTATGAATTATCTATAATTTATTTTAGTTCTTACAAAAATTCTCCATAGTATTCAGTTATTTCCCAAGGGATCAGGCATTGGGCACGCAAAGTTCACAAAAGAGATGTTCTGCTGTTATTTCCAACCTTATCAGGAGATAGAAAGTATTAGAATCATAGAATGCCCTGAGCTGGAAGGAACCCATATGGACCATCCAGTCCAACTCTTAGCCCTGCACAGGACATCCCAAGAGTCACACCATGTGTCTGAGAGCATTGCACAAACCCTTAAACTCTGTCAGGCTTGGTGCTGTGACCACTTCTCTGGGGAGCCCATTCCAGTGCTCAACCACGCTCTGGGTAAAGAACCTTTTTCCCAAGATCTAACCTGTATCTCCCCTGACACAGCTTTGGACCACTCCCAAGTCCACTTATTTCAACTCAGATCTGGTGTCTCTGCCAGTTGCTAGCAGTGACTCTCAAGTAAAGTGGCAGATTCTATGGAATTTCAGATTTGAGGAAGATGTCACAAGTTTCTGACAACATTGTTTGTTTGGAGTGACAGCCCTACAAGACCCTGGGGCAACCTATTGTGACTCACTACTGTTTGCAAGTGTTGGGTTTTTGGGGGCTTTGTTTTTGTTTTGTTTTGTTTTGTGTATTAGTTTGGTTCTGTTTCCAAAGAAGCATAACACTAGTTTCATGCTTCCAGGTCATTAAATCATACCTTTGTCTAGCCTTTTATGTCTTTTTTTATTCATTTATGTCCTTACTAACCAGAAGTGCAAATATGTTAGCAGCCCAGAGGTTCTTATTTGAGATTTCTTTTAACCAAAAGCAATAAATGCTATTTTGTAATAAAATCATGCTAAATACAGATTATAGTCTGACTCTACATTCTTTGTATTTAAAATTTCTATTTTGTCATTTTCATTCTCTACCATTATATTGCCAACACATTATAGAGGGTGTGCTTATCCAAGCTGTGCATATTGATGCACACTGACATTCTAGGACCCAGTTTATCCACTTGGTGGATGTTATCACATACCTAGGGGTTATCAAACCTCTTTTTGGGGTTTTTTTGTGATGTCTGCAAGTTAGAGAACAATGGCTTAGAGAATGAGGTTTGGGGAAACATGTTGTGGGAGCAGTTGGCACCAAAAAAGGCACAATCAGTGAAGTAGGGAGCTAACATCCGAGCTGATTGTATCAAGAGCTGATGATAGACCTCAGTTCATCACATATTGCTGAAGTTCTGTAATTGCACTGGAATAGTTGAGCAGTAGTGGCATTGACCTAGGTCAGAAAATAGTATTTCTTGTTCTCCTTGCACATATGTTAAATTTAATTAAAAACATTTAAAAAAAATTTTAAAAGCTAGCAAAGACTTTGTAGAAGCCTCATAATGGCTTTAACTAGTTAACTATGAAAACACATTTAATCAAAGTGCTATCTCAGGTAGACAAGAACTGCAGCCAGCAGGAGGACACAAGGATTCAGTTTCCATGGAAATTTACTCAAAGGAAAAGGAAAGGTAAGCACTTAATTTATGGATAAGTTAGTAAAATATTCTTTAAAACACTGTGAAGTCAACTAGTCTGCTATAAAAAAAATCAATGAAATGCAATAGAAATTTTATAACTCTACACCTGTAATAAAAAGCAACATAAATTTCTAGAGACAAAAGGAGCAAGGGAAGGGTTCAAAATAATAAGTTAATAAGTTTGCTTAGTAACAGGCACAGTCTGCTGAGTGAACCAAGGCTGGCTTTACCAAAGTCCTATTTTTAGAATGATCACTGCATTCTGCAAGCTCATCTATGACTTCACTGGTTAAATTAAAATACTACCTGGCATGAAAAGAGTTAAAAATTATGAGGATTTTTATTACTACATCTACCAGTATAAATGAGGGGTTTGTGATTTTTTTTTATTGATCATCATTTTATACTGATGATATTTAGGTTTCTTTAAAAAATTCAGGAGTCCTTAGTTTGAGAAAGGAAACAAGTGATTTTTAGTAAAGGGCACAATTGCTGATTGAATATATTAGCAAAATAGGGGTTTTATTATTTTTTTGTAATCAGCTATATATGTATGCTTGTATACAATATTCAGTAATGTGTATTTGTGTCAGTATTCAGACTGTTTATTTGGGCTTTTTTTGTTGCCTGTCTGGAGTCTGAAATACCCTAAGGGAGTCAGAATGAAGTCTTTTACAAACAAGGTCTGTTTCAACTCAGCTATTGGTCAGCATCATTCAGAAATATAAATATCTTCTTAGTAAATTAAACAACAGTAATCCAAATGCAAATGCTAAATTCCATAAGCAAAAGCTGTAAGAAGTGATTATTAAAACTTTGTTTAATTTCAGTGAATCACAGTCCTTCTGAAGTCACCTCTGCTGCCTGCTGGCCGTACATTAAATTGCACATCTAATAGAAATCAGCCAGTATCTTTTGTGACATTGACATGTTTTGAAGGTAAATTCTTCTCATTAATATCTTGTTGAATGAAGGACTTATCATGAAATTTTGACCCTTCACTCAGGCCTTTGTGATGCAAACAGGTAATTCCTGGTGACCTTAAGTCCATGGTACAAGCAGTATTGGTATAAGCCTTCCTTCATTATTTCTTTCATTACTGAAGCAAAGCAATCATTTATGCTCTATTTTCATTTCCTGAAACCTACTGATTTCCAGAAAGGCTCAGATGTGATAAACATCATAATTCCAGCTGTAAATGTTAGCTCTTACTACTTTGTCCACTAGAGGTTTGTTTTCCTCTCATTTTCTATCATATAAATGTTGAGTCTTTCATATGGGGCAATGCTAACATAAATCCATAACAAGTAATTAGATCTATAATATTCTTGCAGAGATGTTGGCATTTAAGTTAGCTACACTGGAAGGTAGCTAACAAGTTCCTGAGATTTATGTAGCAATTATCTTTTGCTTTTAGGGTCTGATCCAGATTCCACTGAAGTTAATGCACATTTTATCTTGCCAAGAGCAGTTGGCTTAATGCTTTAGGAGTGAACTTATTAAAAAATAATAATAACAATAATAGTAATAAAAAATTAAAGCATCATCTTGCTTTTGTATTAAAGTAGCATCATATTAAGGAGATAATTAGGCTTGATGAAACATATTATGAGTTTGGCAGTCAAATGCAAGAACCATTTCAGAATAAGAATTCTACTTTAAAGATACACAAGATCATTATTAGTCAAAGTAAAATAGTGGTAGGTCAAAAGAAATAGTTGAGAATTTGGCTGACTGTATTGGTTTTGCCTTTTGGAAGGCACTGGGACTTGTGATAAAATAGATCTCTCTCTACCTGAAAAACACTTTCATACAAACATTTATAGTCTCACTTTGTGACTGGACCTTTCCTTTTAGTCTTACAGCAATTACAATATTAAGTAGATGTAATAATGAATATCACATTGTTAGCATGTGTACCACATAGCAGCCTTGTGCGTCTGTGAAAGCATGGAGCTTCCCTCATAGAATGGCAAAAAAAGCATTTTATTTAATATATTTCCTAGTGCTGAAATAAACTGCTGTGCAACTGCCTGGCATTTAGCAAGCAAGAAGCACAGTTCCTACAATGCTGAGGATATCTTAGTTATGATGCTACTATTTTAGATCATCCAGAATGTGTGCGTCATATTTATTCCTGAAATGCTTCCTCTAAAGAGCTAAACTGCTATTTTAATTACCTAATGCAAATTCCCCCCCAATCAAAAACAAAAACAAACTAACCTCTCAGATGCAGATAATGAGAACAAATCAATAAAACCATTGTAAAACAGTACCAGCTTCGGGAGACAGATGCACAAGTAAATAGGTCCATTTGTTTTGAAATCCTTCCTGAACATCATGACTCATCTTCTGGTTCTATTTTGGGCTCTGTCGTGTGAGAGTGTGTGTGTGTGTGTGTGTGTGTGTGGCTGAGGTCACACAAGCCAGTAATCCAAACAACTGAAGCAATGTGTGTTGTCAAAAAGAATAGTTTATTACGTGGATTTGCTGTATAGAAATGTCTTTTCATGCTCTGCCTGTTCATAAAAGGATATGAGCAATAATCTACCTTGCCTGCAATGACTTAAATCTTCTTACTCAGAATTGGAACTAGCTTCAAATTCCTTCTCTAGGTTACATCAAATCTAACCCTTTATTTTCAGGGAAATCAGGTAAAACCAGTTAAGAGGTTTTTTATTTCATCTGGAAAGCAGTGTGGGAGGGGTCAGAGAAATAATATATATTTAAAATAGAAGTAGGCTTCTAGGTTTAGATAGTAGCTTTTGCTGTAATAATGCCCTCAGGAGACTAGAAGGGTCACTTTTTTTGCATTCATTCTCTAATTAGGAAAAGTCAATATGTATGCAGTTGATGAAAAACATGATCATGAGTGCTTTTTTAGCTTGGGTGTTAAATTTGAGGGCTGCAAAGAGTGCAGAACACTGATGTTCAGTGGCTGGGACATCTGCACGGAGATGTCAGGCTGGGGTTCCTTCAGGGCACATGATGAGTCATCTGTGGCTGGCAGAGAGTGCTGCTCAGCAGGGTGAGCAAATCCCCCAGGCCAGAGCCTCTCCAGCCTGGAGAGAGCAGATCTGTTGGGAAAGGAGGGAGAGGAGATGCCCACCATTCACATTGAAAATGCTGTGCTTTCTCCAGTTTTTAAGATTTTCATTTGCCCTTTTGAGAGCTGGGAATATTGGTGGATTTTAATATACACCTCTGGATGAAATGATGACAGGCTCCTAAAGCCAGTGAGAAGAATAAAGATCCACTAGTTCCAACAGGGTACTGTCACTCTGCACTCACCGCTTCAAAGCAATTCTTGGTTTTAGATTCGACAGTTTTGGAATTCCAGGGACAGTATTGTGTTACAAACACAAAGAAAATAAAGCCTGGGAACCATACAATGCAGTAAAAATTCTGGGCAGTATATGTCTGCCTCAGATCCTAACTTTCAAAGAAGACTTGGTTGGCAGTTTGGTTTGGGGGTTTTGCTGCTGCCGACTACCTATTTAATTTTTGAATTTTTATTTTATTCTTTTTCCACAGAACTCCAAAGCCTTTCACAGTATGGAGAGCTACTATGTTTTCTAGGTTAATTAGGATGGGGATGGGTGTTTTTTAAAACACAAAGATTTCTAGATCCATTAGGGAGGTTCAGCAAACTCTGACAAAAATCATCTCTAGATGTAATTTTTTTTACCAGTGTCCTGAAAATAATGTCCAATAGGAAGAAAGTCATCTTATGGCTAAGAATAACAGGCCCAGCACTCTGTCTGCTTTCTGACCTCTTGGGCTCTCTCACCATTTCATCCAGGACTTGCTGTAATGGGCATCTTGATATTACCACAGCAAAGCTTTGAAAAAACCAGAAATTATTGGCAATCAAGAATAAAATAACCAGTATAAGCTTTATGAAGAGTTTTGAACACAATGGCATCTGGACACCTTGGAGTCAGCAGATAATGTGCACAAAAAGGTATTTTTCAAATGATAGCATAAAGTTCCTTGTGTTTCTTTTCCTCTTACTACATATAACCAGTATACTTTATAGTACATGGCTTTAAAACCCTGCAAGACCTATTCAGACTAACTAATAAAGCAAGTGAAGAAACAGTGGTTATATTTTTCTGATCAATGGTCCTGATGCCTTATGAGGCTACCTAGAACAGTGTTAAGGAATAAAGTAGGTATCTATTAAAAAGGCCTTCAGAGGATACACCTTGGGGGCTACAAGAGCCTGGCCGTGGCTACACCCAAGATGGACTCTGGGTCATGAGTTTTCACACATTTATAAGTTTTGGAGTATTTACATATTGGGGTTAATTGTCCAATTACAGCTTCAGGTTATGAAGTCCTATCCTCCCAGATCGTTCTCCTCAATTTGCTGGTTTTATGTTTTTTGGGCCTGAAGCTGCAACAATGTCTTTGGTTCTCAGGCTGGGAGAGGATTGTTTTGTCTAACTAAACTGTGAAGAAAACCTGCCAACACTTTACATGCAGTTCAAAGTTATATACTAATGCAGTACAGAATCTGGAAAATATGAAAGCTAAAACTAAAGGCATCAGTTCAGAGAAGTGGCCTAACCATTTCTTGAAGAAAAGCTAGTATTTGCAAAAGATTTATGCTCCACACAAGCTCCTATCTCTGCCACATACAAGTGAATGTATCTGTGCTGTGTCTTCCAAATTCTGCACAATTTGTCTCTTGTTACAAGAGACTCCAGTATCTTGAATACTTCCAGTAAGAAACTTATCGAGGAGTCTAAATAGACAGCAAAACCTGGTAAATTCTAATTAGAGCAACATAGGTTTTTATCAAACCAGAGGTATTAAACATACCCAGGTTTATTCATCTGGAGCAAAGTGACCTCAGCAGCATACACAGCAGCATTCCAAGAAGGGAAATGTGCGAAATATCCGATTGAATTTTGTTGTCTTCATTTCGTAGCTGTAGTACCGAGATTACACGAGAGTGGAACAAGGGCATTTGTCTCACATTAAGTCAGCTGGATAGCTTCTTTCATGTCCAGGAACTCATTGGCTTGTGGGTTAACTTGCTATGATTCTCCAAAATGTAGTCTTCACAGCAAAATAACTGGCTGATATCAGCAAATCCTGCTTTAAAATAAAAAATTAGAAAGAATATACTTCTAGGGTACCAAAAAAAAAAAAAATTACCTTGCCTAAAGTACAGACCAACTTGTGTCTATGGCACAGATATAAAAAGATCTAATAAGACAAGACAGTAGAAGCTTTTGCTTTGGTGTTTGGTGAGGTTTTCTTTGAGTCCCGACCATAGTGCTTGCCTATGTCGTGGCAAAGCTCTGGCATTTTAATTAATGCAAATCATAGACAAGTTGCAGCACATGACAATGAGCTATGGAAGCATAAACTCCTGTTGTTGGTTGTTGCCCTCTACTATGGAAATTTGGAAGCTGCATTACAAAGGAATCTGCTGAATTCTATAAGAAAGTGAATAAGTAGAGATTTTTTGCAGAATTATTGAATGTCAGTTAATAGGTCCACTTTTGTCTCAAGGGAGGTTAGATTTTTCTTCTGTAAAGATTTATTTTATTTCCTCACAGTGTTCAGAACTATAAATTTCATACAAGGGACTTGGTTGGAATTTACAAATGACTATGGCTTTTTATTGTGTTTTATGTACTTGTCAAACCAGAATGGCTACTGTAACTGAAATAATATAGTAGTCATTTTCTACGCAATTTGATTTAGGGAACTCTAATGACTGTGGAGAACTTAATACAGGATTGAGCATTAATATTATTTCCTGCTCTTTTCTGGTTTAGTATCTCCCTTCAAACACAAGGTTCATTGACATTCTCCCAGTCATTCTCAAGGTTATTAATTATGTGATCATTACTGCCTACCTTCAACTCACTTTTGGGGAATTTGCAGTCTCAAGCAGATACAGTATTTGAAAAGTCTTCAACAATTTTAAAGTTTTCCAAAAATTATAATACTTCAGCAGAATCCAAAGCCCTGGGTGCTATTGAGACACCCTGCTGCTCCCACCTTGCCCCACATGAGGAGCTGCAGTGGGAACCCCCAACAGCACAGCTGCACCTTTGTTCCACATCCCTGATGGCAAGCAAAGTTTCCAGGTTTGCCATGGGCCTCCACACCAATCTTATCCTTTTGATGTGTGATTTTTATTCCAATACTCTTAAAGCTATTTCTTGAAATGGATTTGTGCTAAAAATAAGGACGATTGAACCCAAATGTGCCAGAACTCTATAGGTTTGATTTGCAGGTAACGTGCCTTTCTGCACTTTCATGATTTTAAGATGAAGTCTCCTGACACTTGCTATTTAAGTAAATGACCTGTCTCTTGAAGATTGGTGATTGTAAGACTGTCTACTTTCATTTAGGTGAAATCTCTAGGCCTGGTAAAGTTTGAAAAGTTATTCTGAGTTCACTTTACATTTTTGGAAACAAAACCAGAAGCCTTCAAACTAAAAAAGTAACTTGAGGTTCAGAATGGTTTGGGTTTTTTCTTAATAAGACTGCTTTTTGTCTGGTAGAGTTTAGGGCTCTTTTGAGGCTCTGGATTACTTATTTTCATTTTGGACTGTGGCACATTTTCTAAACACAGATGTTTTGCACTTGGCAAAAGAGCACTTTGCCTCTACTGTCACTTTTGTCACCGTGGTCAATGAAACAACAGTGACAACTGTTGAAAATTCCTTTGAAGATATTTCAGATCACTGCTTCTTACTAAGTCAGGCTTTAATTACAAGAGTTAGCATAAAATATGGATTAACCAGCTAACACAGGGATACCTTCATGAAAATCAATGACATTAGATGTTTTAGAAACTTAATTAAATGAAAATGCATTAGGTTTCTCAGATTAGCTCTTTGCTCTTGACCAAAAATACCCTTTCTATAACAATGTAAGTATTTGTAAGTACAAAAAATTAGGGTACAGATGTCTGACATTAAAAAAAAAAAAACCCAGTAAGGTGTTGGAAGGAAAGGAAAACAGGAAATCCAGGTAGTCCTTTTCAGCAGTATCAGTATCAGAGAGCTGATTAACATGGAGAAGTCAGGACTCTTGTTGCTGACACAAGGCACAAAGAGACTGCCATGTTGCAATAAAATAAATTTCTGCTCCAAGGGATTTTTTAAGCTAGAGACGTTTTACTACTTCACAGAAATAAAGCATTGGGAAGTGCAAAATACCACGCTATATAAGCACTGTCCAGCTATAGTAACTTTTGACAGACTCCCTGTAATAATTTTCTAC